>NC_133656.1:73953919-74275186 GCF_009905375.1 Apium graveolens | reverse complement strand
AAGATGATTTGCTCAGGCTAAAGGAGTATCCTTGGAAATACTGTAAATCTTCAATTTCCTCCTAGTACATACATTTTTGCAGCATTTTCAAATTTCTACTTAGTTTCAATTCATATATCTGTTAAGTGTTTTGTTATCATCAAGTTAACCCTGAATTTATGCCTACAATTCTTATAGACATAAATAGGGGGAGATTGTTAGGAATATATGTGCATTAGTTTGATGATATGTTTAACAAACACTTAAGTAGAAATTCAGTGTCTGTAGCCTCAACGGATAAGACCACTTTGGCTATCCGTTGATGGTGTAGCTTTACTTAGAAATAAGTCTAGTGTTGTAGCATATTTCAGTCTCTGTATTTAAGATGTAATTCTTAGAAGTTGAGAGAAACTATGAGTCATGTTGACTACTAGAAGATATGCAGATAGGAAGGCCAATTGTAAATATTTCATGCCTTGTAATTTTGTATAAATGAAGTGGTATCAACGGATGACTTAAAGACCTTCAACGGATGAGAAGCTAAGCTTCAACGGATGTCTCTAAAGCTTCAACGGATAACATCCTTCAACGGATGAGTGAATCAACGGATGAAAGCTTCAACGGATGTTCTGTTGATTAACCGTTGATAAGTGGTAGTTGTACCTACAAACAGAGGCACGTGGGTGAACAGAGATAACTGAAATGTGGCAGCCTAATTTCAGGAACATCAGAAAAAGCAGCCGTTCTACTCTAGTATAAAGAAGCATTAAGTCAACAAAGTACTGGAGTGAACTGGAGAAGAAACAAGTGGAGATCTTACTTTATTATTTTATTATATCCCTGTCTTCACTTGTAAACTTGGTAATATATAAACCAAGTAGTAGCTAGTAATTAGAGAAGAATTTTTCCAGAGCTGTTTAGAAAAATCTTGAGAGAAAAATTATCTAGTTTGTACTAGGATGCAGCTGTGATCAAATTCTTAGATCACAGAATTTCTGAAATACCATCTCTGGTGGAACAACAAATCCACCAGAAAAGTTTTTAAAGGTTTATTGTGTTCTTTACATTTGTGTTTGAATATATATCTGTCTGTATCAGCTTAAAGCAATTCACACACTTGTTCATCTTGAACACACAGTCTTTATAAACTGCTCAAAACTTGAAAAAGTTTTGAGATTTACATTCAACCCCCCTTCTGTAAATCTCATTGTTAGTTCTCTAGAAATAACAACTTCTAATCGATATGGAATATAATGTTAGATATATTTGATAATGTCATGTCTAATATGATTTGTGTTTAGTTTTCAGATCTTACTTCAACAGGACAAATCAGTACTTAACTGAAATCAGCACTTATACTGAAGTCAGATTTTAAGTTATCAGTACCTAAAGTTCAGGAGATATTTATCAGGAGATAATATCAGGACTTAAAGGAAACTTTCAAATAAGGAAGGCGGTTGATTGAAAGGGAAGAAGATCAAGACAAACGCAAGAAGAGATATGCATGAAGAAGGAATTCTATGAAGAATAGAATACTTGGAAGAAAAGATAACTGATTGATATATTTTAGGAAGCAGAATTATATTCCATATCAATTAGCGATTATCTTGTAACTGTGTGATATATAAACACAGACATAGGGTTTACACTATAAGTGATATCATTATCGAGAATATTATTTATTGTAACCCTAGCAGCGCTCGTGATATTTGTTTATCACTGAGAGAGGACAGTTCCATATTATAACAAAGTTTATTATATTGAATAAAGTTTGTTTTCCGTTACTTGAGTTCTTTAATTCGATTTGATTGTGATAAACACTGTATTCAACCCCCTTATACAGTGTGTGTGACCTAACAAGTGGTATCAGAGCCTATCTGTTAACACACAAACAGTTTAAGATCCAAAAACAATCATGTCTGAAGCAGAAACTCCAACCAAGCCCATCAAAACTGAAGAACCCCCAAAGACTCAAATCCATAGTCGATATGAGGCTATTAGAGTTCCCATACTGAAACCATCTGAATATCCCATATGGAAGGTGAGGATGACTATGTTTCAGGAAGCTACAGATCCAAAATATCTTGACAGAATCAATGAAGGACCTCACAAGCCAACAAAACTCGCTGTTGTAGTTGCAGGTGAAGCAGCAAAGTCTGTACCAAAGGAGAAGAGTGATTACACTGCTGAAGATATTGCATCAATTGCTAAGGATGCTAAGGTACGACACTTGCTGCATAGTGCCATTGATAATGTAATGTCAAATAGGGTAATTAACTGCAAGACTGCAAAGGAGATATGGGATGCCTAGGAGACAAGGTGCCAGGGAACTGATTCGATTAAGAAGAACATGAAGACAATACTCACTCAAGAGTATGAACACTTTGACTCAAAACCTAATGAGTCATTGACTGATTTATATGACAGATTTGTCAAACTCTTGAATGATTTGTCACTAGTTGATAAGGAGTATGATCTTGAAGATTCAACCTTAAATTCCTGTTAGCTCTTCCTGAAAGTTGGGATTTGAAGGCAACAATTATAAGAGACAACTATAATATTGATGAAACAACTCTTGATGAAATTTATGGGATGCTCAAGACTCTTGAACTTGAGATGGAACAAAGAAGCAAGATGAAAGGAGGAAAGTCAAGGTCAGTTGCTCTTAAGGCTGAAGAAGAATCCCCTAAGGCAACTACCTCAAGGAAAGGCAAGGGAAAAGCGCTCATCACAAAGTCTGATACTGAGTCATCAATTTCTGATAGTGATGATGACTCAGAAACTGAAAGCTTGCCTGAGATGGATGCTGATGAAGAGATGATGAAGCTGTGTGCTCTTATGGTGAAAGGAATCACAAGGATTGCATATAGGAAATTCAGAAAGGGAAAAAAGTTTTCCAGGAAAGGTATAAGTTCTGATAAGAAGAGTTTCAGAAAATCTGAAGGCAAAGGAGGGAAGTCTGACAGAGGAGGTTACACAAATGTCAAATGCTACAACTGTGGTGAGAAAGGCCACATATCTCCTGATTGCAAGAAAGTGAAGAGTGACAAAGGCAAGGCTCTTGTCACAAAGAAGAAAAGTTGGACATACACTTCAGATTCTGAAAGTGAGGAGAACTATGCCTTGATGGCAAATGCTAATATGGCAAATACTAATAGCAGTTCTGAAGCTGATGAGTTAAAGGTACCTCAAACTACTTATGTCTTTCATACTGATGATATTAATGAGTTGAGAAGATATCGTAAAACCATGTTCATTAGTTATAGAGATCAAACTTTAACATGTGAAAGATTAACTTCTGAAAATCTTGCTTATAAAAAGAGGAATGATTATTTAGAAAAAGAGTTAGTCATGTTCCATCAAACTCAGAAAGATAGAGATGATGCTTTCTATGTTAGGGGTGAAGTACTTAAAATGAATGAACCTCTAATAACTGAGTTAGAAAAGGAAAGAGAGATTATCAGGATTTGGACTAACTATGGAAGAACAACTCAGAATTTGTTAAGTTGTGGAAACTGGAAAGAGGGCTTAGGTTATGGAGATGATAAGAATGATAAAGGAACTGTATAAATTAAGCCTATAGTTGTTAAACAAAAGCCAAAGTTAAAACCTGTTAAGTTTGTAGCTGTAAAGTCTGATACTGAGAAATCAGAATTTAAAGAGGAATTAACTTCTAACAAACTAAAACAGGAAAAGACAATTGAAGTAAACGTAGGCTTAATGACAAAGAAGCAGCTTAAGCATAAGCTGAAAAATGTTAAGAATGTTAACAAGGTAAAGTCACCTAGGAAAAATAGGAATGGAAAGGAAGGTGTGAATAAAAGCAATGATTTTAAGCCTGTTCCTGATGCTCCTAGAAAAAACATGTCATAACTATGGAAGTTCTAACCATCTGGCTTCTTTTTGCAGGAAGAATAAGAACATAAACTCCTTACCCTCAAAATTAGGAGTTAAGAGTCAGTCTGTTAGATATAGGCCACAAAATCCTTGTTTTCATTGTGGTAGTTTATGGCATTCATTTATACTTGTAAGGAATATCATAGTTTGTACTATGATTATTATCAAATAAAACCTTCTTTAAAGAAAGTTAGCATTGTTCCTTCTAGTGTAAGTTCTATTTCAAATTCTGATAGTGTAAATGCTGATAAGAAAAATGTTAACATAAACTCTGATGCTAAACCCGCTGTAAATGTTAACAAACTTAATAAGGCCAAAGGATCCAAGCAAGTCTGGGTCCTTAAAACTAATCATTAGTGGTCTTTGTGATTGCAGGGCAACAGGAAAAACATCCTAGTTCTGGACAGTGGATGCTCAGGACATATGACTGGAAATAAAGCCCTGCTATCAGACTTTGTGGAGAAAGCTGGCCCAATTGTTTCTTATGGAGATGGCAACATTAGAAAAACACTGGGATATGACAACATCAATCTTGGAAATGTCATCATTAAAGAAGTAGCTCTGGTCTCAGGACTTAAACACAATCTGCTGAGTGTTGATCAAATCTGTGGTAGAGGTTATCATGTGGATTTCTTTGAAGAACACTGTGAAGTTGTTAGCAAATCTACATGCAAAGTTGTTCTGGAAGGATATAGGCATGGTAACATTTATGAAGCCAAGCTTTCAACAAGTACTGATGGTTCTGCAATCTGTCTGTTGAGTAGAGCATCAATTGAAGAAAGATGGAATTGGCACAAGAAACTCTCTCATTTAAATTTCAATAATATTAATGAATTAGTCAAGAAAGATCTTGTGAGTGGACTGCCAAAATCAGTATTTTTTCCTGATGGCCTTTGTGATTCATGTCAGAAGGCTAAACAAAGAAAATCTTCATTCAAAAGCAAGACTGAATCATCAATTCTTAAGCCTTATCACCTACTACAAGTAGATCTATTTGGTCCAGTGAATGTCATGTCTATTTCAAAGAAGAGATATGCTATGGTCATAGTGGATGAGTTCACAGATACACATGGGTGTATTTCTTGCACACAAAAAGTGAAACTGCATCTATCTTGATTGATCATGTCAAGCAACTGGATAAATTGGTCAAAGATTCTGTGAAGATCATAAGAAGTGATAATGGCACTGAGTTCAAGAATTTGATCATGGAAGAGTTCTGCAAAGACCATGGAATAAAGCAGGAATTTTCTGCTCCTGGAACTCCACAGCAAAATGGAGTTGTTGAAAGGAAGAATAGAACTCGTATTGAAGCTGCACGAACTATTCTTGATGAAGTAAAGCTTCCAACCTATTTTTGGGTGGAAGCTGTGCACGCTGCTTGTTTTACTCAGAATGCAACACTCATTAACAAGCATGGAAATACACCATATGAGATGGTGAAGAAAAAGAAGCCAAATCTGAAGTATTTTCATGTATTTGGATGTAAATGTTTTGTTCTTAAGACTCACCCTGAACAGCTATCCAAATTTGATTTAAAAGCTGATGAAGGAATTTTTGTTGGGTATCCACTTTCCACAAAAGCCTTCAGAGTCTACAATTTAAGAACAAGGGTTGTCATGGAATCTATCAATGTCTCCTTTGATGATAAGAAGATTAATGGACTTGAAGATTTCAATGATCATGATCAGCTGAGATTTGAAAATGAAGACTTAAATTCTGATACTGAAAATCCTGACAGTCTAAATCCTGATACTGCAAACTTTGATGGATTAAACTCTGATGTTATTGAAACTATGGTGACTACGCCAAAGGAAGATGCACCTGTGCAGGGGGAGCATATTAAAGATACAACCACATCTCAAGAAGCATCAAAACATACAACTGGCTCTTCAAGTTCTGATTCTGCAAGTTCTGATAAGCTAAGTTCTGATAATTCAGATAACTTAAATTCTGAAGGATCCAACTCAGAGAGCATAGTTTCAGGGGGAGCATCAGAAAATGTTGATGAAGATAGCATGGATCATGGGGGTGCATCCAGTTCTAGAGAAAACCTTCCATCTGCAAGGAAGTGGACTAAATCACATACACCTGACTTAATTATTGGAAATCCTGATGCAGGTGTCAGAACTAGAACAGCTACTTCAAGTGAATGTCTCTATAATTCTTTTCTTTCTCAGACTGAACAAAAGAAAGTGGAAGAAGCTCTTCAAGATGCTGATTGGGTGCAAGCAATGCAGGAAGAGTTAAATGAATTTGAAAGAAACAAAGTCTGGACCCTAGTGCCAAGACCAAAGAACAGATCTGTTGTTGGTACAAAGTGGGTGTTCAGAAACAAAATGGATAGTGATGGCATAATTACAAGGACTAAAGCAAGGCTGGTTGCAAAAGGATATTCTCAACATGAGGGAATTGATTATGATGAAATATTTGCACCAGTTGCTAGATGGGAAGCCATAAGGATATTTTTGGCTTATGCTGCTCACAAAAAGTTTACTGTCTTTCAAATGGATGTGAAAAGTGCTTTTCTCAATGGAGAGTTGGAAGAGGAAGTATATGTTGAACAACCTCCAGGCTTTGTAGATTCCAAATTTCCAAATCATGTCTATAGGCTTGATAAAGCACTTTATGGCCTTAAGCAAGCTTCAAGAGCATGGTATGAGACTTTAGCTCAATTTCTTCTAGAAAGTGGATTTAACAGAGGAACTATTGACAAAACTCTGTTCTACCTCAACCATGGAAAGGACTTACTTTTGGTTCAAATATATGTTGATGATATCATCTTTGGTTCTACAAATGACAGACTTTGTAAGAAGTTTGCCAAACTGATGCAGTTAAGATATCAAATGAGTATGATGGGGGAACTTAGCTATTTTCTGGGCCTCCAAGTCAAGCAGAATGAAGAAGGCACTTTTATTTGTCAAACCAAGTACACCAGAAATTTGCTGAAGGAATATGGAATGCAAGATTGTTCAAGTGCATCCACTCCCATGGCCACTGCAACAAAATTGGATAAGGATACTGGTAAATCAGTAGATATTACTGATTACAGAGGTATGATTGGCTCTCTACTTTATCTAACTGCTAGTTGACCTGATATCATGTATGCTACCTGTCTTTGTGCAAAATTTCAAGCAGATCCAAGAGAACCTCACTTAACAGCTGTGAAAAGAATTTTCAAGTATTTTAAGGGAACAGCAGATATGGGATTGTGGTATCCTAGAGAATCAGACTTTAAGCTAATAGGTTACTCAGATGCAGATTTTGCAGGTTGCAAAATTGACAGGAAAAGCACAAGTGGAAGCTGCCAATTTCTTGGAGGCAGATTGGTTTCTTGGTTTAGCAAGAAATAAAAGTCAATTTCCACATCAACTGCAGAAGCAGAGTACATTGCTGCAGGAAGCTGTTATGTACAGATTCTTTGGATGAAGAATCAGTTACTGGATTATGGGTTAACATATCTTAAAATCCCTATTTACTGTGATAATCAAAGTGTTATCACTATGACAAGTAATCCAGTTCAACACTCAATAATAAAGCACATCAGCATAAGGTACCACTTCATAAGGGAACATGTGGATGAAGGTACAATGGAATTACACTTTATTCCAATAGATCAACAACTAGCAGATATCTTCACAAAACCACTGTGTGAAGCTACTTTTACAAGATTGGTAAATGAACTTGGAATGGTTTCAGGTTCTTTCTCTAAATCTGCTTAGTTTTTGTTCTGATGCATCAGACTTTATGATCAGTATTTATAGATTTTACTATCTTTGTGTATTCTGTGCTTAATTGAAATTTGCTTAAGTACTGATTATTGTCTGATGTGAATTTCTAAACTCTGATAGTGATATGAATGTTTCTGTGATTATTCTATCCAATGAGGATAAACATGCTAGATGCTGACCTAGTAGTCTTTAATATACTAACAAATCCTATGTTTGAAGTAATTGTTTATGTGGAAATATGTTGACACAAGCAAATTCTGATATTGAGCTTAGTTAAGTTTACTTTGTCTATCTTATTACTAAGTCAAAAACTAGAATAATGCTTCTCATATGTTAAGTTCTGATGTTAGTAAATCTTGTGAATGTACTAAGTGCTGATAAGCCTCACTTATCAAAAGAAAATAAAAATAAAAATCAGGTACTCCTTTGAGATCTAGAGTAAAAACTATGGAAGGGAAGACCCTAGTGCATTGCTGGTATTAAGTAATATGCATAAGAAAAGCACAAATAAATATTTTTCTTGGTGACTTTTCACACTCTATGATTACTGGAGAAATACTCTGATAATAGCATAAATTCTGATAAGCAGTCGTGACTCACTTACACTGAGAAGCCACTGTAAAATGGAATTTCAAAAGATGCATAAAATAAGCACAAAACAGTTGAGGAGGACTCATGCATGAACTCATTAAATAGTAGACTTCAGAATCATGACAGATTTTGAGCAAAGTTCTTAGTTATGCCTTATTTCTAAGATGTACTGAAGTGAATCAGACTTTAATCTTTATCTGATATTTAACTTACTGCACACACATACACTTCAAATGAATGATGAGAATTACTGTGGTGGTAAATGATGTTTTAGATGAACGTTTAAGTGTCAGTTACATAAATTCTGAGGACAAGTTATGATGGAAGTTCTGATGATTAAGTTCTAAAGAAACTAAATCAGAATTTGTGTGAAGAATTACGGAAATAGGCATTCACTTTTGGAGTTAAGAAATCATGTTCTGATGACTGTTAAGTTCTGATATAAGTCTAAGTTCTGATATTAAACTCTGATTCTTTACTTGACTTATTTGTGATTAAAATCTGAAACAGTTTTATTTAAAATCAGAATATGTTTGGGTGAGATATTAACAGTCAACATAATTTGGGTTAGTGGTACACGTCTATGCACAACAATTTTTACTTGTTTCATGTGCGCATTAAATCCTGTTTTAAACTTCCAATGGCTGTTTTTATTCTCATCAGTTTAGGGAGATGAGGTATAATTATTTCTACCTATAACCATTCAATTGTACTTACGTCTCTTGACATTCTATTGGCTATATAAACCAACACCTCATTCCAGCAAAACACATCTCTCTTTTTCTCTCAAACTCTCAAACTCATTTCTTTTTCACTCATCACAACTATGGTTCATTACAACCTAGTTCTGAACTATGACACCTTCACTATCAATATGAGGTGTCTAGAATGGCAACAGGAATGGCATGTCACTGCCATTCCTGATGAAATTTGGGACTCAGTTCTCCAAGAGGTCCTCACAGACCTCTTGTTCTTCTACATGGACTACCATCGCCATCTTGAGCGACTGGAAGAGGAACGGCTGGAAGCTCTCCGACAGCAGGAGCGTATTATTCGTCTTGCTGTTCTTTTTGTTGAGAGTAGGAAGAAGAAATAATTTTTGCTCCCTGTTTCTCTTCACCGTCAGCTTTGTCTGGCTTCTTAGCTTAGGATAAAAGCTGTTGATGTTAGGATTTGTAGCTTAGGACAATCTTGTGCTTTTCAGCATGTAATTTAAATTTCATGAAATGTACTTGCTCAATATATTAATGAAATTTTATATTTATGCAAGATGTTGTCTCTGAGTCGTTTGATTTTCTGATAACATATTAAATCCTGATACTAACCATATTCCGATGACCTTTTTAGCTCTGATACAAATCAAGTTCTGATTCTGACGTGGCAGGATTTATTTACTTGATTTATTTTTGGTCATTCTCTCATTTGTCATATTTTTACAGAATATTGGTCACGCAGTGATAAAAATTTATTAAGTGGGAACATTTTTAAATTTTAAAAATAAAACTGAACTACCTTGATTAATGGGATTACTTAGTAAGTGGAACGGTTTTTCTTTGAAAAACTGCATGTGATAAGTAATGATTACTGAATACATGTGCCCATTAATTATCTGTTACTACTGCATGTCTGACAGGTGTCCCAACGGTTACTTTTTCTACCGTGTATAAGTAAAAGAGAGAAAATATTGTAAAATCTTTTATTTACTTTCACATTTTATCTCTCTCTCTTTACTTCTATTCTCTCTCATCAACTGACGATTTTTCATAAAGATATTTTCTCAAACACCTTACATGCAACTTTCTTTCTCACAAATTCTCATGGCACCCAAGGACATAATCTTCGATGGAGCAACGTTTGTTCCCAATAACTTCTCTGCTATCCTTAGCAAGTCAGAAGCACCCTCTGAACTTCATTTCATTCAGGACTTTCTCGCTAGTTCTGATATGGGGTATGCTCTGACTGAACCCGAAGCAGTTTCTGGTACTCAAGTATTGGAGTTCTGGAGAAGCGGTGTGTATGATGATGGTGGTACTCAAGGGTCCCCAAGTATTATTTTTTCATCTGGGGAGGATGAGTATGTTGTGACGTTGTCTACGGTTCGACAAGCACTGCAGCTACCTGAGAACTGTGTCTATTCTACTGTTGATGAACCAGTTCTTCAAAACATGATGGCCAGTCTGGGATATGAAAGAACATTGGCAAAGCTGGGCCAGTTGAAGAGATCTTTCATAAGGAGGGAATGGAGTTTCTTCTTTGATTGCATAACTAAAGCTTTTGCCAACAAATGTTCCAATTTTGATGCAATTCCCATATTCAGCCAACAAATCGGGTATGCTCTTATAAATCGAACTGATTTTGACTATGCACGTGCTGTTTTAGGTTTTATTGGGGACATAATGAATGAAGATAGATCTACTGTCTATTTTGCTAGATTCTGTCAGCTTATTTATAGTTTCTGTTGTGATAATAAGCCCCAAAATTATGGTGAATTAATTTCATCATTCAGAATAGCTAAAAGAGCTTTTACTGACTTATTATCTACTGATAATAAGAAGGCTGTGTTAAGACCCCTCTTAATTCCTTTATCTGTCAAACAAGCCTTAATAACCTATGATCATGTTAAGTACACTGCATTATATCCTGATGTTCAACCATCTGAACCTCATCCATCAGCACTTACCACCTCTACTCAACCACCACAAACTTCTCAACCTCAACCATCGGAACCTACAGTGCAGCTTTCATCTTCCACACCTAAGAGGACTAAGAAAGTACCTCAGACACAACAGAAGAGAAGGAGATTCATTCTGCGAGATGAATCAGATGCTGAGGAACAGGTTCCTGTAACAGAACCTGTTGTTAAAGAAGTTGAGAAGGTCTCTTCTCAGAAGGATGATGATATTGGGAGTTCTAGGCCTCTAAAAAGGCTTAGAAAGCATAATTCTGATGATACAGCTCCTAAAGTCACCTTAAAAGCTAAAAGATTCAAAATATTAGCAAAAAGGCCTGAAGATTCTGGTAAAGGAATGGAAGCAGCAGCTACGGAATGGGATCAGGAATCACTGATCTTGAAAATAAGGACGCAACTTCCTTGAGGCCATAACCAGATCTAAAGAGAACTTTTCTATAGCGGAATTGTTCTACTCAACCCCGTGTAGAATCTAGGTGACATAGTATATGGGTTAATGGAATTTAAGTTCCTCTTTTACCAATACGGCACTCAAGGGGCTTTCGAAAACAACCAAGGATAAATGTAGAGTTTCATTTAGACGGGTTCTTTCAACAAAGGGGCTTGAACCATGTATTTCTTCAATTCCTCAAATGCCATTTGACTTTCATCAATCCTGGGAAAATCTTTTACTTTTTTTAAAGCCTTGAAGAACGAAAAACACTTGTCTCCGGACTTGGAAATAAACCGTCCTAAAGCAAAAATTCTTCCAGTCAGTTTCTGAACATCTTTTCCATAGCATGGGTGTTCCATGTCTATGATGGCCTTTATCTTGTTTGGTTTAGCCTCAATACCCTTCTTGGAGACCATTAATCCTAAAAAATTTCCAGATCTTACACCAAAAGCACACTTAACAAGATTCAGCATCATATTATGACATCTTAGGACTTCAAAAGTTTCCCTCAAATGGGATATATGATTAGCCTTTAAGAGGCTCTTGACTAACATGTCATCTACGTAGACTTCCATGGTCTTTCCAATAAGTTCCTTAAAAATCTTATCTACCAATCTTTGATAAGTGGCTCCTTCATTCTTGAGACCAAATGCCATAACAAGATACCAAAAAATACCAAATTCAGTGATGAATGATATATTTGGAATGTCATCTTTATGCATCTTGATCTAATTGTAGCCGCTGAATCCATCCATGAAACTCAGTATCTCATGTCCCACAGTAGCGTCTATCAAAATTTATATCCTTGGCAGAGGAAAACAATCCTTTGGGCATGAATCATTCAGATCAGTGAATTCAACACACATTCTCCACTTTCTATTAGCCTTCTTCACCATTACGGGATTTTTCAACTATTCCGGATATTGTATCTCATCAATAAATCCAGCCTCTAGGAGCTTCTCAACTTCTTGTTTAATGGTTTCCTATCTTTCAAGAGCAAAGCTCCTTTTCTTTTGCCTTATGGTCTTCCGGTTAGGATCCTTATTCAACTTGTGGGTGATCAACTCAGGGTCAATACCGGGCATATCTGCTGCTGACCATGCAAACACATCACTATTTTCTTGCAAGAACCTTATTAACTTCCCTTTATGGGGCTCCTCCAGCGACGCTCCAATGAAAGCTATCTTCTCAAGATCTTCGGGAACCAAATGAATCGGGATCAAATCCTCTGCCGACTTTTTTTTCATCATTCTCACGGATATCTATATCTTCATTGGGTAAAATCTGCCCTTAGCTCCAACTTCCCTCAACGAGGCTACATAACAGCTTCTTCCTATCTTCTGATCTCCCCTTTCTTCTCCTATCCCACTCCTGGTTGGAGATTTGATCACTGAATGGTAACATGAGGGGACTGCCCTGAAGGCATGTATTCCCGTCCTTCCCATGATTGTATTATATATCAATCCAGCCTTAACCATAAAATTCAACATTTGCGTAGCTTTTCTTAACTCTTGGCCCATTTTCAAAGGTAGTATAATTATCCCTTCAGTGGCATTAGACTCCAGGGAACCCATATATCGGCATATCAGTCGAGGTTAACTGAGAATCGTTGTATCCCATCATTATAAATGTATCATAGAGTAAAATGTTCACTTACGCTCCATTATCTACAAAGACTCTCCTTACCGGGATATTTCCTATAATAAGTGTTATGACTAAAGGATCATCATGAGGAAATTTGACCCCTTCCAAATCACAGTCATCGAACGTCATTGTCTCTCCAGTCTTGGCTCTTTTCGGGACTTCTCCAACTATATGCATGACCTCTCGAGTATAAGCCTAACCTGAGTTCTTAGAAGAGTCGGCCGCGGTTGGTCCTCCAAAGATCGTATTTATTACTGGTCCTCGTGGTTGGGGATTTCTCCCCTGATCATCTTGATCCCTCCTACGGTCATCAAAGTTCCTTATTCCATTATTGTTCCTTTCTCCCCTCTCTCCATCTCCAGTGTACTTACTCAGTCTTCCGTTTCGAATAAGGAACTCAATCTCGTCTTTTAGCTGCCGACACTCATCGCTGTTATGACCTGCATCCTTGTGAAATCGACAGTACTTGCTTTTATCCAGCTTGTAAGGGTCATCCTTCAAAGGCTTTGGCCAGCGAACGTCTATATATCTCTTAATTTCTATCAAGATTTGACTCCTAGAAGCATCTAGTCTTGCATACTCGATGAACTTTTATCTGGGTCTCCCTTTCTTCGGTGATGAATCAGTGTCTGCTAACCCGAGGATACTTGTCCTTTGTATTTTATTCTTGGTCCGTCATCCGCTTCTTTCCACCAGTGGGCTCATTGCTTACCACTATCTTCTTCATGCTTTCTACAACTTTGGATATGCTTTCCTGCTCTACTTTGGAGCAGTTACATATTCTCTGGTGGCCGCTTGGCCAAAGAGATTTTGAAGAACTCGTTCTTGGTTCCTTGATGTAATCCGATCATAGCTACCTTATCATCAAGATTTGGGACTTTCAAGGCCTCTGTTGTGAAACGATTCATGTAGTCCCTAAGAGATTCCCTTGCTCCTTGCACAATACTAACGAGGGAAGCTGAGCTTTTTCCGTGCACCTTCCCGCTAATGAACTGCTTGATGATAGCTTGACTTAAATCTCTGAAGAATCCAATCGAATTTGGGGGAAATTTGGGGGCAAGCGGTTGTACCACCTTTGGGCCATTCCTGATAAGGTTTGAGAGAAAGATCGACATTTGACTGTGTCATTCAAAGGCTGTAACAACACTGCATTAGAGAAAGTCCTGACATGATTCTCTAGATCCCCAGTCCCATCATAGGCCTGTATTGTGGGCATCTTGAACTTCCTTGTGATATGGATGTTCATGATCTTTGTCGTGAAAGGCGGGGTTGGATCGTCTAGGTCTCGGAGGGGGAGCAACTCAAACGGTTTTCCCCGAGGGATATCCATCAATTTTTTCCTCGAGAGTCTCCTGTAAGTCGATGACTTGAGAAGTTCCTCTAGCTCGGTTGATTCTCGATGGCTGTCTAGCCTGACTATTGTCCATATCCCTCTAAAGCCTTAGGATTTCTACTACATGAGCACGTATCCTTTCTTCAAAAAAGGTCTAGGATGCCATTCCCTGAATGTCTCGATATTCGGGATGCCTTCCCCCAACGGGATCAAGGTCCCTGTCTCCAGTGGGTTCTTTATCCTTACATCTCTCATGTGATGGGTATCCTCATTGATTGACTTTCCACTCTCTTCAGTTGTGTAGGGTCCGGATACATCTCGTTCATTATTGGTTGGTCGCATACCTTTAATATAGTTAGGGTCATTCCACGGTTGTGGTTGAGGCGGTGGGGGTGTCCTACTTCCTCCAGTTTCATAGTACAATGGCATCCCATAGGTGGGGTTTATAGGCATGTGATGTACTATGGTCGACATCTCAAAAACCGCGGATTGTGTCCCCAATGGAACGCTCAGATTCGAGTTTTGAGGGTTCGCCCCTAAAATTGGGGGTGGCTGAGATCCAGATTCGGGAATTAAAGGATTCGTTGTACCTTGACAATAGGTTAAGTGAGGGGAAATCTCAATGGCAGGTGAGATTTCTTGGGTAGTCCCAACCGATATTTCTTCAGGAACTTTGTTTCTGTTTCGTGTATTTACCATATTTGATATCTTTTTTCCACAGACGATGCCAAATATTATGGATAAAAAACTACGGTGTATTTAATGCTAGGGTTCGTGAGCTCAAGACTCTATTTGACTGCGCTCGTATTTCATGACTCAACCTGTCTTCATAAGATACTTAGTACCTTGTAGTATGATAAAAATCTAGTCAAAAACGTAGTTCTGATCTGTGGGAGTGAGGTCCCTAATATAGGCGTGGGAAGCCTTGAGTTAGATTAGGGTTATGATACTTGGTGTACAAGTCTTATAGTTAGAATGGATTTTGGAGTTCTAGAAAGTAGGAATTTGCTTTCTTGTATGATTTGAGAACTACTCTTTTAAGAGTTTGAATATGATTTAAACTTGTTTTCTCAGCTATAATCTGGGCTGATTTAGGACCTACAAATTTAATAATAAATCCTTCGTCTCTGAACCTTTAAATTACAATTAATGCTATATTAATTATCTCATTTTATTAACCGGGTTCCATTTTCAGGCCTAATTAATACGCTATTTATTACGCAATTCGGGTTATTTTTATTACTTATCATATACTTTACATAAATGAAAGGATATATAACATGCCACATTTTTTGAAAACAAAAAAAGGAAAATTGGAGACAATTTGAAAAACCTTACTATGATCTGAGGAGATCAAATATAAAATTAGGAAATTCTAAACATTTCGCAAAGAGTAAATTGCAAAATATATTATAATATAAAACATGTTTAATTTACATAACATATATTTTCTGCTAGCTGATCATAAATTATTTTTAACATTTTTAACATAATATTAATCTTTATGAAATATTATTAGTAAAATAATATGATTCGTAATATTTTGTTCGTAATAGTTTTACATAATATATAGTTTACCATGAAATGATTGCTCTTCATACAGCATAACTTTTCTTTAATATAACTTTTCTTTAATAACTTTTCTTTAATATATAATAGTTTTTCCATCCAAAAATCAGCCTTAGCGTTTGACCTTGTTTATGATCAAATTGACCAGTTAATAATTGAAAATTAAATTTTTTCACTTATAATAATATTAAAAATCTGGAAAGAGGTACACTGTTTAGACTTTTGAATAATATAAATTTTTGAGCTTTTTTGAAAAATATTCAAACTCAAAAATATTTTTACAGAAATACTGTCATTTTCTTAAAAAATTTGCAAAAATACCTTTTTATTTGTAAATTTTTTTAATATTTTTTTTACAAAATTATGATTTTCTGCGGTTCGATTAAACTAAATGCAACGTTCGACGACGAGTTTCTGCAACTCCATGCAACTTAGTGCAACCTTAAATGCAACAAAAAAACTCGATTTAACTAGTTGTATGTTTGTTTGATTCCGTATTTTTGTAAGTAAATTCAGAAAATAGTAAAATCGTAATAAATTTAAAAAAAAATAATAAATTTGATGATTTATCTAATATTTTTTTCAGCTCCGGATTCTGCCAAGCACAAGAAAGTTAAAATGGACAAAAGTCACGAAACTAGACTTCTACAGCGTTTGGTACCATATAATATCAAAATGTTGTTATTATTATTTGCTTGATGAATTTGCCATGTTACTTTTACTCAAATTCCATATATATAAATATTCTAAAAGTATAGTAAAGAAGGGATCAAATCTTCAAATGCTTGCTTAGTTATAGGGCTAATCCTTGGTAATCCATAATTATAGGACTCCAAATACATACCAGAAACTAAAGTACACAAAGCAGGTACTGATCTAGAAATGATATATACTTAACATTGCATGAATTTGAGGAACTGATCCCTCCTATTTAGTTGATTAACAAGACTTTTACTATTTACTAGATCCGCCAATCATTCCCCTTACACATAATTACACCCTTAGTTTTACCTCTTTCTAACTATTTATATCCCCTCCTCTAGTTCTCTCTCTGTATAATCCCTTTCAGAATGTCGTTGTCAGTTGAAAAAACTGCGTCTGGCCGTGAATATAAGGTTAAGGACATGTCCCTGGCAGACTTCGGGAAGCTCGAACTCGAGCTATCCGAAGTTGAGATGCCAGGACTCATGTCCTGCAGAACTGAGTTTGGCCCTACACAACCATTTAAGGGAGTCAGGATCACTGGCTCCCTTCACATGACCATCCAGACCGGGGTCTTAATTCAGACTCTGACGGCCTTAGGGGCCGAAGTCAGATGGTGTTCATGCAACATTTTTTCCACGCAGGATCATGCTGCGGCTGCTATTGCACGTGATAGTGCTGCAGTGTTTGCATGGAAAGGTGAGACCCTTCAGGAGTACTGGTGGTGTACCGAGAGGGCTCTTGATTGGGGTCCAGATGGGGGCCCTGATTTGGTTGTCGATGATGGTGGTGACACAACATTATTGATTCATGAGGGCGTGAAGGCTGAGGAGGAGTTTGAGAAATCTGGAGCTTTACCTGATCCGAATTCTACTGATAATGCTGAGTTTCAGATTGTTTTGACGATTATCCGAGATGGACTGAAAAATGACCCTAAAAAGTATCATAAAATGAAGGACAGATTGGTAGGAGTTTCTGAAGAGACTACTACTGGAGTGAAGAGATTGTACCAGATGCAGCTAAATGGAACCCTTTTGTTTCCTGCTATTAATGTGAATGACTCTGTCACAAAAAGCAAGGTAATTAAAAACATTCTTCCATAAGTTTGTTTAAGGTATATCATATATGAGAATGGCAGAACTGTAGATAGATATAACTATGCACTAGTTCGTGAAAACAGAGAACTAGAGTTATAACTAGCTAATAATTTTCTCTGTATATTCCTGATGGTTTTACATTATCATATATTGTACTTCTATATTGGGGTTGAATGAACGAAACTGTATGGAAGAAGTATACTGCTTTCAGGATGAAACATGTAAATTCGAGTCTATGGGATTTATTTTATGTTAAAAGTCTACAGATATTAAATCAGGAATTTTAAACCATTAAAAATTCGATGACGGTTTATCAAAATTAAAGAAAGTCTAAACATTGCGAATTATTGAAGTTTCTACGGGTCTGAGTAGTATTCCATGGGTGTTTTTTTGCCATGGGTCTGAGTAGTCTAGAAAGTCTTTAAAACATATGTAGGTAACTAATTATGGATCATTGTTAATTTATTATGGGATCGAGTAAATTGACTATTATGGTGATTTGGTGTTGAGCAGTTTGATAATTTGTATGGATGCCGCCACTCGCTCCCTGATGGTTTGATGAGAGCCACAGATGTTATGATTGCAGGAAAAGTTGCAGTTGTTGCAGGTTATGGTGATGTCGGAAAGGGATGTGCTGCTGCTTTAAAGCAAGCTGGTGCTCGAGTGATCGTGACTGAAATTGATCCGATCTGTGCTCTGCAAGCTACAATGGAAGGTCTTCAGGTTTTAACACTCCCAGATGTTCTGTCCGAAGCTGATATCTTCGTCACCACTACAGGTAACAAGGATATCATCATGGTTGATGACATGAGGAAGATGAAGAACAACGCCATTGTTTGCAACATTGGTCACTTTGACAATGAAATCGACATGCATGGCCTTGAGACGTATCCAGGTGTTAAAAGAATTACAATAAAGCCACAAACAGACAGATGGGTATTCCCTGATACAAAAACAGGCATCATTGTCCTGGCTGAGGGTCGGCTAATGAACTTAGGGTGTGCTACCGGTCACCCCAGTTTTGTGATGTCGTGCTCCTTCACTAACCAAGTTATTGCACAACTCGAGCTATGGAAGGAGAGGGGTAGTGGTAAATATGAGAAAAAGGTCTATGTCTTGCCTAAGCACCTTGACGAGAAGGTTGCAGCACTCCACCTTGAAAAGCTCGGTGCTAAGCTCACGAAGCTCAGCAAAGACCAGGCTGACTACATTAGTGTCCCAGTTGAAGGTCCTTACAAACCTGCTCACTATAGGTACTAAGAAAATACAAAATCTCTGTACGGTGAGATTTGTTTTTTGAGTTACTTTGATATTATGTTAAGATATGTAGTTTTATTTAAGTAGTGTTGTTCCGAGGGTTTGGAAGAAGGGATCAATGTACCGGTTTTTGCTGGCATACTGGGTTAAATAAGGCACTGTTTCTGGGTGGCGGTGTTAAGACAGTTTTTCTATACTCGTGTTGAGATTTTACCAATATTGTTTTCTTATCATAAGCTCAGAATACTCTTTGCTACTAGGTTAATTTTAAAAACAAAAGTTCAGATTAAGGAGTTTACTCTGCTGTTTGTAATTGTTGTGAGAAATGAAGAAAAATTATAGAAATAGTAGATGGGAGTTTTTTTTTTTATCACCAGAAAAACAAATACAGCAACACTAACTAGAAACTATATCAGAAACTACAGCTTGTTCAACTACATGTGGGAGTTCCCTGTGAAACGAACAAGATTTCTTCTCCCGAATAGCCCAAGCTGCTAATTCATGAGCCACTCGATTTCTGGATCTTCTTACAAATGACCATGAACAGGAACTGAGCAAATTTGCTAACCTTCCAAGAAAACAGAAGTAGAGCTGTGTTAGAATTCAAACTCTCCCTGGTCAGGTCAACAAATGCCACAGCATAGTATGTAAAATAACTATTAGCTGGGTGGTAAGAATTAAGTCAGCAGGAGTATTACCTAGATTGTAAGAAGCTATCACTCTAGAAAAGTGACATGCAACCCTATCTATCTATCTATCTATATATATATATACTGTATGCGATGTAGAAGAGAGAAACAGAAACTCTGAAACTGGTTGATTTATTCAGAAGAGCATAAGCAATATATAAGTACAAGGAAAAACAAAATGAACGACATAACTACTTCCTAGACTTAGGCTCTGTTTGGGATTACTGTTAAAAATTGTTGTGCTGTTAAAAAAAGTGCTGCTGGAAAAAGTGCTGTTGTAAAAATCAGATGACTATTTGGTAATTTTTTTGATACGTATATGTTTTGATGCAAAAAATTAAAAATAATGATGCTTTTGGTAAGGTTTGATGGTGAAATCAGCATCTGCTTCCCGCAACAGCTGAAAAACAGCTTTTTCTAAAAGTATGGGGGACTTGTTTTCTCTAACAGCAGCTTTTAAGCCAAAAGCACTTTTCAGAAAAGCAGCTTTTAAATTTTACCAAACAGTTTTTTAACTGCTTTTCAGCGAAAAGCTGCTGTTGCAGACCAAACACACCCTTACTCCATTGATTTGCAATTACTGTTATAATTCCTGTAAATCAGGCTACACGGTGCAGACTAAGTCTTCCTACACAGCTGTCTTATTTTCAAACAAATAAACGTTGTAAATAAAGAAAATCGTTTAGATTAAATCCAACAAGCTCCCCTTAATCTAAACCAGTTTGCTCAGGTCTTTAACTCCCAATAGTCGCCTCATTCTTTCGAATTTGGCAATAGGTAATGCCTTCGTAAGTGAGTCTGCACGCTGCTCATCAGTTCTTATGTGCTTTATAATGATCTTGCCACGCTGCACACACTCCCTGATGAAGTGATAGCGTATATCAATATGTTTAGACCTTCCATGGAACACCGGGTTTTTTGCTAAGTCAATTGCTGACTTGTTATCAATGTACAGAACAACATGTCCAACATAACAGTTAGTTATTTCTCCAAGTAGTTTTCGTAACCATATTCCTTGACACGATACTGTCGTCGCCGCCATAAACTCAGCCTCACATGAGGACAAAACAACACATTTTTGATTTTGGGAGACCCATGTTATCACACTTTCATTCAAATAAAATACCATCCCACCATTGCTTTTCTTGTCGTCCACATGTCCAACCAGATCACTATCGGAATACCCAGTTAAAAAATTGTTTCTGCTATCCCGTGAATAAATCAGTCCAAAGCTTAACGTACCTTTAATGTATCGCAAGATCCTTTTGACAATTGTTAAATGCTTTACAGTAGGCCCGTCCATAAATCGACGCACCATGTCAACTGGAAATGCTATATCCGGTTGAGTATGGACTAAATAGCGGAGTTCCCCGACCAGACTTTTATACTTGGTAGAATTCACTGCAATTCCTCCTTCATCCTTCGTAATCATCAGTTTGGGTTCCATCGAAAATTTTACTGGGTTGCACTCTTGCATATCAACCCTTTCTAGTAGTTTTTTCGCATATGTAGTCCGTTGAAGTTCGATGCAATCACCCCTTGCTTCACTTTTTGTTAGTCCCTTAACAATGTAGCAAGAATTACAGAAGGGGGGTTGAATGGAATTCTTGAACCTTTTTCTTGAAATAAAAATGTTCAACTCGATTATAGATATATTTGTTTTGATTAGCACAATGCGGAATGTAAACTTAAATGAATCAAAATATAAGTAATTAAAAACAAGAGTCTTTAAAAACTTTCTGGTGGATTTAAACAATTCCACCAGATATATATATATATATATATATATAATATCGAGAGGACTCTGTGTGCAGAAATGCTCACAGCTGCTTACAAATGGAACTGCTGAGAATACAGGAAATGCTAAAGATTATGCTTACAAAGATTTCTCTGTTTTTGTGTTTCTCAGCTATCTCAGTTATTTTTCTATTTGCTACTCTCTTGGTTTATATAATACCAAGATTACAAAGTCAAAAAGACTGAACAAATATAAAATCTAACAGTCTTAAGTTTTGCTGCTTTTCGTCCTCTATTACCCAGTTAATGGGCTTCCACAGTGTGTTTGTATACATCTTGACGGCTGTGTGTCAGCTTTCATTGTTTAACTGCTGTTTGAATTCTTCATATGATCATCCGTCGACTTTCAGAATATCCGTTGATGATTTAATTGATCATCCGTCGATTGCTATATTAAACATCCGTTGATAGTCATTTGATCATCCGTCGATGGCTTTGTTAATCATCTGTCGGTAGCTATTTTGACACTTGACTCTATATCACTTATGCGGAATTACAAGACATCAATTATGTACAATTAATCAACCTATTCTGCATATCTAGTTAAAGTCAACATGACTTATATGCTACTACATATTCTATACAAAGGTGCATACATAATTGTGCTACAAACTTATTATTACATAAGCTACTCACTCGATGGATAATAAGTTAATCATCCGTCGGGACTATAATGAGTTATCCGTCGGGACTATAATTCTTATCCGTCGAGTGCTACATAATTTCACTAAGTAAAATCTACTTAGATGTTTTGTTTATGAAATCATCAAGTACACAACATATGCACAACAATCTCCCCCAATTTATGTCTACTGGAATTGTAGCCATAAATTAAGAGATACTTGATGATAACAAAACATCCTTAACATATATCTTTAAAGAGAAGTAGATAAACTAAAAGTGCTTCAATTAATTAAAATGTGCAAGGTTTGGCTCACAGTCAATTCAAGATGCTCCTCTAGCCTGAGCAGATTTTTCTAGTTTCTTGATGGTCTGGATCTTCTTCCAAGCTTTCTGTTATTTTCTTCAATTTGATTCTGGAGCTGCCTGTGGAATTCTAGTTCATCAGATTCTGAGAGATCTAGCTTTTCTTGCATTTCCAAGAGAGTCTCATTGCTAGAGATACTCAGTTGGTCTTCTAATCTGAAGAATCATCTCACACCCTTGTCATCCATAAATTCCATCAGCCAGTAGAGCCTTAGATGCACTCTTCTCCCTGTGTATGGGATGATTAGAGTCTTTGGGAGTTCATCTTTAGCTCTAACACTCCTCAGCTCTTCAATCTTCTTCAATACTAGTCTTCTTGCAGTTACATTGAACCTAAAGTTTTTCTTGAAGGATGAATAGACTTTAATCAGCACAGCTTGGCTTTCTTGAAGAATCCTGTGAAGTGGCCACTGAATCTCCCTTCCTCCTTTGTACTTGAACACCAACCTTTCAGGTAGGTTTCTGTATGCATCAATTGCCCTTACTTCATCCAGATAAAGGTTTAGATCTGAAAATTCTTTGATGTCACACAAGTACAAGTAGTCTCCCCTGTTGACCTTGGGTTGAGCTTTAACTACTGACTTGGATTTGAGAGGTGACAGCTTCACTTTCTTGACTGCCCTTGACTTTGTCCTTTTTGGCTTGCTAAGAATTGGTAAGTTGAAGTCAGGAAGTGGTATGTTATCCCACTCTATTGGCTCATCCTTTGGCACAATAGGTTCACCATGTATGTTCCTGTAGGGATCCACCACCCTTATGTCTTCAAATACCACAGAGGGCTTTGATGCTTGAGTTGTAGCTTGAGTGGATTCCTTAGGAAATTGATCTTCCAATTCCTTGTCAACAACATCCAGTTTCCTTTTTGTTCTTCTAGCCAATTCTTTCTTTCTTGGGGATTTCTTCTGTTCTTTAATCTTCTTCTTTGATTCAGCAGCTTCAGATGGTTGAGAGGGAATTTGTTGAGAAGAATTCACAGCCTGTAGCTTGGCCAAGATAGCAATCTGTTCTTTCTTTTGTTTAGACTTCTTTGCTTCTAGAGCAGCTTACCTCTTTTCCTGCTTTAATCTGGCTTTTTCTTCTTTCTTTGCTTGAGCAAATTGTGGATGTCCAGCTACCACACAAATTTCCTTTCCATTTCTGAATATCTTAGAATTCTCCTTTTTGAAGCTGAATCAGCTGGATCTTTATAGAAGACAATAGATCTTGACAAAAGCTTCTTTTCATCAGGCTTGGGTGTCTCATACACAGTGTCCATAGGGTTCTTCCAAGATGATTTTGGATAATTTGCCCTTGGTTTAAGAATTGTTTCAGCCTTTTTAGACTTGATGCAGGAAGATTGTCCTTTTTTCCAGATAGTTCATGCTCATCTCATTCACAGTGATTGGCTTGACATGAGAGTGATGGATGGCTGACTGAACTGTCTCCTTGACTAGTTCAAACTTTTTCTGTATCTCCTCATCAATCCTATTCCAGTTGATCAAACTCAACTTTCCTTTTTCAGTAACTTTCAAATTTACTGCTGCTGCATTAATTAGATCTATACCATATGCAACTGTTGGCTTGGAGATTGTAATTGAAGGTATAATTACTTTGCTAATTTGTACTTGAAGTTTCTCCCCCTCAGTTGGTCCTTTCTCCCCCTTACTTGATTCTCTCTCCCCCTTTTTGTTATCATCAAGTTGAGGAGTTAGGCCTTGTGCTTTAGCCAGTTGCATAAGAAGATTTTTCTGAGTCTGTTGATTTTGAAGAAGGATAGCCACTGAATTCTTAATAACTTGAACTCTGTTTTCCAGCTTGGCTAGCTTCTTTTCAGAATCTGATTCTCTCCTTAATCTCAGTAGTAGATCTTGCATGGTACCATATTGCATTACTGAATCCAGCTTCTCAGAATTGTATGTCTTCAAGTCGGCTATATCTCTTTTTAGTTCATCCACACTCATATTCTGTCTTAAGTACTGGATCTTCATGAGATGTAGAGAGTCGAGGTGAGCTTGAAGAATAGCCTTGGTACCAGCATCTGAAGTCTCCTGAAGGGCCTTTTGAATAGCCACCACTTGCTTGACCAAAGACACATCAAATTGTCCTGGTATAAATTCCTTTGTCCATACCCATCCAGGTAAATTTAAAACAGAACTTGGGCCTTCATCTCCCCCTAAGTTCATGCTTCCATCCAAAAAAACAGAGTCATCATCATTAGAATTTACTCCAAATTCTTCAGATGGCTCACCAGCTTGAGAAGGCATCCTATTGACATCAGCTTTATCTCTTTGAAGAGATTCTGAGGTGTGTACTAAATTCAAAGTCTGTTCTGCCTCCACATTTCCCTGAGCAGCCAACAATTGATAGGCTGACACAGGATGAGTAAAAGTGTCAGCATCCAAGGAAATGTTATCAATTTCAGCTTTGTAATATTGCTGAAATTGTCTTCCCTTTTCAGCATCATCCAAAATCATTGACTCACTAGCAATGGCTGAATCCACCCTTATTTCTCCTATACCTTCCTTTCTCTCATAATCTCTCTTTTATTGCATCAGGGTCTCACCCTGGCTCCCCCCCCCCCTCACACCCTCACCTTCACCTACTAAGGTGGGACTCCTCTCACTCACTTTTGCCAATCCTGAATAAATGGATTGCCGAGATTCACTATTTTCCTCTCCTTTTGCCTGGGAGCAACCCAGCCTCTCACTCAAAGCACTCTCCTCTCTCAGTCCTAAGAGTGACTGTATTACCACTAAATCTTCTGCACTAGAAATAATTGAAGTTTGAAGTTGTGCAGAGACACTCGACGGATAAGTGATATCCATCGGGTGAGTGGTAAAGCTATCCGACGGATAACTGCTGTTAAGCTTATCCGTCGGGATACAATCACTACTCGACGGATGAGCAATATCCATCGAGAGAGTAGAAATGAATGAGGTGGGAAGAGAAACTATTGTTGACTCTGTGTTGATTGAAGTTATTTGAGGCACAGATGTCACAATAGTATCTGAAAGAATTGGCAAGTGAGCCAACAAATCATCTAAAAGATGATGCTCACTTGCACTAGATTTTGGCTTCCCCAACAGAGTTAAAGAAGGGGAATCAGGAATTGAAGTGTTTATCATATCCACTTCCAGAGAGTTTGTTGGTGAGTATGGTATTTCAGAGGCTTCTATTATAAGAGATTTTGGCTGTGACTCCACATTTATTGGAGCCACATCAATCTGAATTTGAGAAAGTGCAGGGACTGTGTCTTTAGCACCAGTTTGCACTGTGTGTCTGCCCTGTGCATCCCCAGTTGTTTTGGATTTCTTCTTTCTTGTGTAAGTTTGGGGTGAGCTTGTGTCCCTAACCCTTTTGGCATGTGCTCTTGGCTGAGAGCTTTGTTCAATAGCCACATCCTTTTGGGAGGATGCAGCTAGAAGTGAGCTTTTGTCCTTTTTAAGCACTGCAGTTTGTTGGGAAACTGCAGTGTGGCTAGGCTGGGATTCACTCAACTCTCCAACCTTATCTTTGGGGTTTCTTTGATGTTCACCCCTTCCCTCACCTAACTGACCCTCCTTCACACTCCCCTCTTTGGCTTTGGTAGATTTTTCAACTGGTACCTTTTGAGAGATAGCAGAGGGGGTTTTCTTTGACTTGGATTTAGAAATTGTAGTTGATTTGACAGCTTTGGTAGGCAACTGTTTGGTCATTGTCACAGTTGCCATAGCTACTCCTGAACTCAAAGAAATTGAGGATATTGGAATAGTTGAGGGTATGGATAAACTTACCTCACTTACCTGAGGTGTCTGCATTACTGGAAAGTAGAACATTGGCACATCCCTATGATAGTTTGCTCTGTTCAAATCTGCAATGATTCTTCTCTCTTGAACCCAACAAGCTAATTTGTTGTTTGAGTTCTCAAGTACAATCTCTTGACAAAGATGGTTAGCCAATACCATGAAAATCTAGCATAATATATATTCTTTCCCCTTTTGGCTAACTCACCTAGTTTAAAACCTAACTCATACAAGATAAGGTCACTGAAATTGTAAAATTTATCTGTAACTAGCATGTATAGCATGTTAAGCATGGAAATGTTCACAAAATCAAAATTACTGACTTTTTCAGAGAAAACTTTAGTCACAACATCACACATGAAACTCCATTCCTTCCTAAGACCTAATCTTCTAATCTCACTTAGCTTAGTAGTAGGAAGTGCATAATGCAAGGAATTAAGCATATTGATAATATCAGTGTCAGTGTGTGGTGAAGTTACATTATCATCAGGAATTTTGAAACATGCTTTTATCACATCACTATTGATACATAACTCATTACCTTTGATAGTTAGAGTGATGGTTTTGTCAGTAGAGTTGTAGATTGCAGTGGTCCACATCTCTTTAACAACTTCACAGTAAATTGTGGGTGATTCAAGCATGGCATAACTTAACTTGCAGTTCTTCACGAAGTCCATCATCTTGTGATAGTCTTCTGATTGCTGAATACCCTTATTGACCAAAGCAGTGAAGTTGTTCTTCTCATAAATGAACCCAGTCTGAGACATGATCTTTACTACAGGTGCCATTGTTAGAGAATGAAAGCTTTGAAGAGAAAGAAGATATTTGCTTGAGAGAGAATAAAATAAAAGCAATTGAATTTGAGAATGATAAAAGAAAATAATTGGAATGAAATAAGGTTTTATACTTCCTCAAAAACAACGGATGGAAATAATAAAGAAAAGTAAATTGCCCAATAGAAATTGCCTAAAATAGCCGTTTAAAAATAAACTGTAAAAATTCCACCCATTATCCGTCGTGTAATACTTACAAACTGTAAGTATACTCGATGGATAATGTTCAGGGAATTAACGGTTAAGATTTAGACAATTCGACGGATGAGGATAAACTGTTATCCGTCGAGTTTTAAAAGATTCCAGAAAAGTAATTGATTTTTATTTGCACATAGTATATCGACGGATGACTCAACTCGATGGATAATAGTCATCCGTCGAGATGCAAATTTTGACTTAGCCAAAATTTCACTCATGACTAAAAATCAGTTAAATTTTTGGCTACATTTCAACTTGCAAAATAACTCAGATAAATTCAAGAATAATTAAGCATACCTAACTCACTTACCAACCTAGAAAAGGTGAATTCATCCAGTGGCTTGGTAAAAATATCTGCAAGTTGCTTCTCACTTGGAACAAAATGTAACTCTACAGTACCATTCATTACATGTTCCCTTATGAAATGGTACTTGATGTCTATGTGCTTTGTCCTTGAATGTTGCACTGGATTTTCAGTGATGGCAATTGCACTTGTGTTATCACAGAAAATAGGAATCCTTTCAACTTGCAAACCATAGTCTAGCAATTGATTTTTCATCCATAAAATCTGTGCACAGCAACTGCCAGCAGCAATATATTCAGCTTCAGCTGTAGAAGTAGAAACTGAATTTTGCTTTTTACTGAACCAGGACACAAGCTTGTTTCCTAGAAATTGACAAGTTCATGTTGTGCTTTTTCTGTCAATTCTGCAACCTGCATAGTCTGCATCTGAATAACCAGTTAGATCAAAACCAGAATCTCTAGGATACCAAATGCCAAGTTTTGGTGTTCCCTTGAGATATCTGAAAATTCTCTTAATAGCTATCAAGTGAGACTCTCTAGGATCAGCCTGAAATCTAGCACATAAACATGTAGCAAACATTATATCTGGCCTACTAGCTATTAAGTACAGAAGTGAGCAAACCATGACTCTATAGCTTGAAATATCCACAGACTTTTCAGTAGTGTTTAGTTCAAACTTAGTTGCAGTGGCCATGGGAGTTTTTGCAGATGTGCAATCCATTAGATCAAACTTCTTTAAAAGATCAAAAATATATTTAGTTTGACTAATGAATATTCCATCACTAAGTTGCTTAACTTGTAAACCAAGAAAGTAAGTTAGTTCTCCCATCATACTCATTTCATACTTACTTTGTATCAGTTTGGCAAACTTTTTACAAAGTTTCTCATCTGTAGAGCCAAAAATAATATCTTCTACATAAATTTGAACAAGTATGCTAGAGCCATTAACATTTCTGAAAAATAAAGTTTAATCTATAGTACCTCTTGTGAAGTGATTTTCCAAAAGGAACTTTGATAAAGTGTCATACCAGGCTCTAGGTGCTTGCTTCAGTCCATAAAGTGCTTTCAGTAGATAATAGACATATTCTGGAAAATTTGGATCTTCAAAGCCAGGAGGTTGACTAACATATAATTCTTCCTCCAAATCTTCATTCAGAAAGGCACTTTTGACATCCATTTGATAGACCTTGAAATTGGCATGGGCTGCATAGACTAAGAAGATTCTGATGGCTTCAAGTCTTGCAACAGGAGCAAATGTTTCATCAAAATCTATTCCTTCTTGCTGGCAATAGCCTTTAGCAACCAATCTGGCTTCGTTCCTTAATACTATGCCATTTTCATCCATCTTGTTTCTGAATACCCATTTGGTGTCTATTGGATTTTTTCCTTTAGGCTTGGGTACCAGCTTCCATACTTTATTCCTTTCAAATTGGTTTAGCTCCTCCTGCATAGCTAAATTCCAATCAGGATCTTACAAGGCTTCTTCTACCTTCTTTGGTTCTTCCTTTGACAGAAAGCTGCTGCATAGACATTCTTCTTGAGTTGCTCTCCTGGTTTGAACTCTAGAAGAAACATCACCAATAATCGGTTCAAAGGGGTGATCTTTTGTCCATTTCTTTGGTTGAGGTAGATTAGCTCTAGATGAAGAGACCTCAATGTTGTCTTGATGTGTGATTGAGTTTTGATTGCTAGAAACTCCCCCTGAGTTTGTGGATCTTTGATTTGAGAAAAAGGTACTTTCTATGGGTGATCTGCCTTGACTTCCTGCTCCTTTTGATAACCCGACGGATGGTGAATTTTGAGTACCAACGGATGAGGCAGGTTGTCTACCGACGGATAACACAGATTGCCTTCTGACGGATGAAGCATTTTATAACTCGACGGATGTTGAGTTTTGTGCTTCATTGGTGGTAGATTTGTCTGCGTTATCCTTAGACACTATTTCTCGATCACTCTCATCATCACTTCCATCACTGACCATCTCAACATTGTCGAATGTGAGGCTCTCATGGTAATCTCCATCTTTCAGTCCTTCAATCTTTTTATCATCAAATACAACATGTATAGATTCCACAACAATGTTGGTTCTTAGATTGTAGACTCTATATGCTTTACCAACAGCATATCCAACAAAAATTCCTTCATCTGCTTTAGCATCAAACTTCCCATTTTGATCAGTTTGATTTCTCGGAATATAGCATTTACAGCCAAAGACATGAAGAAAGTTTAGGGTTGGCTTCTTGTTCTTGAACAATTGATAAGGAGTCATGCATCTTGCTTGATTAATTAGAGAGATGTTCTGAGTGTAGCATGCAGTGTTTACAGCTTCAGCCCAGAAATATGTTGGTAATTTTGATTCTTCAAGCATTGTCCTTGCAGCTTCAATAAGAGATCTGTTCTTTCTTTCCACTACTCCATTCTGTTGTGGAGTCCTTTCTTCTTAAAACTCATGCAAGATCCCATTTTCCTCACAAAATACTCTCATGACATAGTTCTTGAACTCAGTTCCATTGTCACTCCTGATTCTTCTAACTTTAAAATCAGGATGATTGTTAACTTGCCTTATGTGATTGATGATGATTTCACTAGCCTCATCTTTAGACTTTAGGAAATATGTACAAGAGAACTTTGAGAAATCATCTACAATTACTAGGCAAAATCTTTTCTTTGAAATTGACAATACATTGACTGGTCCAAACAAATCCATGTGAAGCAGTTGCAGAGACTCTTCAATTGCTGAATCAAGTTTCTTCCTGAATGATGCTTTGATCGGCTTCCCTTTTTGACAGGCATCACACAGTCCATCCTTTGTAAACTCCACTAGAGGAATGCCTCTTACTAGTTCTTTCTTTACCAGCTCATTCATGGTCTTGAAGTTTAAATGGGATAGATTCTTGTGCCATATCCAACTTTCATCTTGACTTGCTTTGCTGAGAAGACAAGTTACAGATTCTGCTTTGGTTGAGTTGAAGTCAGCTAGGTACACATTTCCTCTTCTCACACCAGTGAGAACCACTTTGTTGTTTTGATTGTTAGTCACAACACAGGCTTCTTTGTTAAAGGTTACTGAGTTGCCATTGTCACAAAGCTGGCTGATACTCAACAGATTGTGTTTGAGACCATCCACTAAGGCAACCTCTTCAATGATGACATTGTCCTTTGAAATCAAGCCATATCCCACAGTATAACCTTTGCTGTCATCTCCAAAAGTAATACTTGGGCCAGCTCTTTCATTAAACTCTGTAAGCAGGGTAAAATCACCAGTCATGTGTCTTGAACAGCCACTATCCAAGTACCAAAGATTCTTTATATTTCCCTACACACATCAAAATCAAATCAAGTTGATTTTGGTACCCAAGTTTCCTTGGGTCCTGCCTTGTTAGCCTTCTTCTTCTTCTGTTTCTTAGGTCTTAACTCATTTGACTTAGGAATTTCAGATTCTTCCTTAGTCATTTGGGTTGGGCCTTTGAAATCATTTAATGCAATAGAATTATCATGCATATTATGGCTAACAGGAAATGACATGCTTGGTGCAAACATGTTATTCCAGTAAGGCATGCTAAATGGCATTTGAGGCATATTGTATGCAGCATAATATGGATTAGGTGCAAATGGCATATTAGCAAACTGTGCATTTATGTTCTGTGTAGGCATAGCATTGACAGGCATGGGAGGCATGGCATTCATGTTAGGAAATTGAGGCTGAACAGACATGGGAGTAGTCATGGCAGATTTGTAATTAACAGACAAATGATTTATACTACCACACTTGACACAGATTTTTCTAGGGGCATATTTATCAGGTGTGTAGTTATTGTGTTTGTTAATCCCTACTTTACCATTCCTGTTGTTTTTCTTTTTAGTATCTGTTTTTACCTCTATTTTCTCAAGTCTGTCACTCAACTGTTTGACAGTCATGTGACCAACATTTACCTTTTTCCCTTTCTTAGCTTGACTTGACTCTCCTGAAACAAAGTTCTTGGAAACAGACCCATACTTATCATTTAGCTTGATTAATTTGGCTTTGCTAATGGGTTTGCTTACAGCTGACGGATGAGGATTTTTATCATTCGACGGATAACACTTTTTGTTATCCGACGGATAGTCCTCATCATCCGTCGAGTCTACATCTGTCAGCAACCCATCTACCAAAATAGGTTCTAGATTCTCTTTATTCTTTTTCCAGGCTTCATCACAAAAAGACTCAATTCCTTGAACTTTAGTGATTTGAGCATGAACATCCCTGGCTGTTTTCCATGCTTTAATCACTTCTTGTTCACGCTCGAGCTGCTTCTTCAAAATTTCTTCCTTTTTCAAGGACTCAATTAATTTCTCCTTGGCAATCTTACACTCAATTTTTAGTTTCTCAAACTCAACAAACTGAGACTCAAGCACATTATTCCTCTCACTTAAAAAGAAGTTGTTTTCTTTAATTTTAGCATTTTCTTTAGTGAGAGACTTAAGTGTAACACGCAAATGATACGATTCTGTAGACATGTCATTTATTGCATCATTACACTCAGCTTTAGATAAATGTGCAAGGTTTGTAGTGATTACCTGATTGCTTGAGGAACTTGTCTCTGTTTCATCAGACTTGGCCATTAGGGCTAGATTGACATAGCTGACATCTTAATCTTCATCCAAACCATCAGCTGCCCAGTCATTCTCTTGTGTAATAAAAGCCCTTTCCTTCTGTTTGAGTAGATCAAAGTATTTTTGCTTATAATCCACAGACTCAAACCTTTTCTTACTGGAATCTGACTTTCTACACTCATTTGCAAAATGCCCTGCCAAGCCACATTTGAAACATTTGAATTTTGACTTATCCACCATGTTTCTATTTGGCTTGGCTGCTCCAAAGTTCTTCTTAAACTTGAGCTTGGCAAATCTTCTTGAAATAAATGCTAGGTGCTCATCAATGTCCTCCATGTCATCTTGGCTCAATGAATCTTCACTTTCTTCAGCTAGCCCCTTACCCTTATTCTCACAGACCTTTGAAGTTGATTCTACAGCCTCCATCTTCACTTCCTTCTCCTTTTCCAGATCAACAACTAGCGCAATGGATCCTCCTTTCTTCTTTCCTCTCTCCATTCTTTCATCCTGCTCTATCTCAAGCTTATAGGTCTTAAGAATGCCATGCAGTCTCTCCAAAGTAAACTCCTTATAATCTTGTGAGTTTCTCAATGAGACTGTCATTGGTTTCCATTCCTTTGGAAGAGATCTGAGAAATTTCAGATTGGAGTCTTTGGTCTGATAGACTCTTCCATGCAACTTAAGAGCATTTAGTAGTTTTTGGAATCTACTAAAAATGTCAGTGAGTGACTCACTTTCTTCATTGTGAAAGTGCTCATATTGCTGAATCAGGAGCTGCATTTTATTTTCTCTTACTTGCTCAGTGCCATCACAAATTATCTGTATTGTGTCCCAAACTTCCTTGGCAGTTTTGCAGTTGATGATGTTATCAAACATATCTGCATCAACACCATATCTTTCCTGACTTGTTCAATGTCAGGATCAGACCATTCATGCCTTGGCTTTGGAACAGATGGCAGTCCACATAGGCCTCATCTTGAGAAAGCATATGAAAATGCATCTTTACCTTCCAATGATGGTAATTATCTTTATCAAGAAAAGGAATCTTGACTCCAACATCTTTCTTGTTCATCTTCCTGAATTGTTTTGATCTTTAAACTCTTTGTAGATCAAGAGCTTGCTCTGATACTAATTGTTAGTCCCTTAACAATGTAGCAAGTATTACAGAAGGGGAGTTGAATGGAATTCTTGAACCTTTTTCTTGAAATAAAAATGTTCAACTCGATTATAGATATATTTGTTTTGATTAGCACAATGCGGAATGTAAACTTAAATGGATCAAAACATAAGTAATTAAAAACAAGAGTCTTTAAAAACTTTCTGGTGGATTTAAACAATTCCACCAGAGATATATATATAATATATCGAGAGGACTCTGTGTGCAGAAATGCTCACAGCTGCTTACAAATGGAACTGCTGAGAATACAGGAAATGCTAAAGATTATGCTTACAAAGATTTCTCTGTTTTTGTGTTTCTCAGCTATCTCGGTTATTTTTCTATTTGCTACTCTCTTGGTTTATATAATACCAAGATTACAAAGTCAAAAAGACTGAACAAATATAAAATCTAACAGCCTTAAGCTTTGCTGCTTTTCGTCCTCTATTACCCAGTTAATGGGCTTCCACAGTGTGTTTGTATACATCTCGACGGCTGTGTGTCAGCTTTCACTGTTCAACTGCTGTTTGAATTCTTCATATGATCATCCGTCGACTTTCAGAATATCCGTTGATGATTTAATTGATCATCCGTCGACTGCCATATTAAACATCCGTTGATAGTCATTTGATCATCCGTCGATGGCTTTGTTAATCATCCGTCGGTAGCTATTTTGGCACTTGACTCTATATCAATTATGCAGAATTACAAGACATCAATTATGTACAATTAATCAACCTATTCTGCATATCTAGTTAAAGTCAACATGATTTATATGCTACTACAGATTCTATACAAAGGTGCATACATAACTGTGCTACAAACTTATTATTACATAAGCTACTCACTCGATGGATAATAAGTTAATCATCCGTCGGGACTATAATGAGTTATCCGTCGGGACTATAATTCTTATCCGTCGAGTGCTACATAATTTCACTAAGTAAAATCTACTTAGATATTTTGTTTATGAAATCATCAAGTACACAACATATGCACAACACTTTTGTTCCCAGGTAGTAGGCTAGTAAACCAAGATCACTCATATCGAAGTGCTGCTTCATCTGATTTTTGAACCTGTTTACGAGTGTTGTGCTGGTTCCAGTAATTAACAGATCGTCTACATAGACTACAACTATCAGAGTATCATTTCCCTCACGTTTGGTGTACAGTGCGTGTTCGTATGGGCAGCGAGACAAACCTATGCTTTCAAGGCACTTGTTTATAAACCAAGTGCTCATGTCCTTTTTTCTTGAAACCTTCGGGTTGAGTCACGTACACTTTTTCACTAAGTTCCCCGTTGAGGAAAGCTGATTTCATGCCTAGATAAATAATTTGCCACCCATTATTAGCAGCCAAAGCTAGGAGTAGGCGCACTATTTCAAGTAGCGTTACTAGGGCAAAAATATCATCAAAGTCAACTCCTTGTTCTTGGTGGTAACCCTTTGCCACAATTCATGCCTTATACTTGATTATTTCTCCATTTGTATCCCGTTTCAGCTTGAAGATCCATTTTAGATCAATAGATTTCTGACCCGGAGGCAATTCTGTTAGGACCCATGTTTCATTTTTTCAATTGCTTCCATTTCTTTCTCCATTGTAATTCTCCATTCTCTTTTCTCTAAAGCCTGATTGTAACTGCCCGGTTCGTCCACTCCCATTAGCATCAGTTCGTCTACCAATTCCATCTCCTCTGTATCCTCATATATGTCACTAAGAAGTCTGACTTGCCGTGGTTCCATGCTGCCTTCAGAAGAGTTCTCATAACTGTTGATGCTGTCATCCGCACTTGAGTGCTCGGCTCCTGACCGTGCAGATCCTACTTCTAAAAATTCTGAATCGTATCCACTTCTATGATTGTTAACTGGGGTATTAAACCAAGTATCGGTTCCGTCTTCGAATTCATTGTCGTGAGCCGACACTGGTTCTTTTGGGAATACATTAAAATAGTTTCGCGGAATTGACTCTTCCTTATCATGCTCAGTCCAGGGCCATTTCTGATTTTTGGCGAACACCACGTCATGACTAACATGGACCCTTTTTGTTACAAGGTCGTATAACCTATACCCTTTCACACCCGGTTCCTTACCAATATTTATAACTGCCCTGCTGCGATCATCCAATTTACTGACTTGGACGCTGGGAATCTTCATGTATGACACACATCCAAAAACCCGTATGTGGCTGATGTCTGGTTTCTCACCTTTCAAGGCTTCGTACGGTGTTTGGTCAGAGAGAGCACGAGCAGGCAGGCGATTAAGGACATAAAAAGAGTGCCTGAATGCCTCCCCACACAAGAACGATGGCGGTTCCATGCTTTTCAGGAAGCTTCTTGCCATGGCAACCACTGTACGATTTCGCCATTCCACCACGCCATTTTGTTGGGGCGTGTATAGAGCGGTGGAGTGTCGAATAATACCAGCTTCTGCACAATAAATATTGAACTTATTATCCGTGTGAAAAGTCTTTATTTTCTTGTTTGGACCATTTTTAACCAAAGTTCAGAACTTTTTGAACATCTGAATGCCCCGTCTTTGCTTTTCAACAGATACACCCAAATGGCACGACTAAAATCATCTACCAATAAGAAAAAAATATTTGTTCTCACTTGATGTATCTGGAAATATCAGTCAACATAAATCACCATGAATTAATTCGAGAACAGCCTTACCTTTATAATTTTCTTGCAAAGGAAATGATTTACGAGTTTGTTTCGCCATTAGACACCCTGCACAATTTTCTTTTGGAGGAATAATATGTGGTAATCCATTTACCATTTGATTTTTAGTCATCAAATTCATTGCCTGAAAATTTATATGACCTAGGCCTGAAAATACAGTTGAAACCTTTTCTTCAATCTAACAACATTATCAAATCCATCACCTAAAAGACAATAACTGCAATATTGATAAGTGCAACTAAATATACACTCACCCGCGATTTTTCCCTTGAAAAAGGATTTTTCATGTCACCAAAAGATTGTTTCTTATTATTTTATTTAGTTTTTATGTACTTGTTAGTTTACATAGTTACTTGTATTTTAGCACTATATTGATTAAACTGAGCTATTAACCCTACAATATTAGACTAGAACATGTAACACTCGTTAAGATCTAGATGGATGAGTACTGAGTTTTCCAATGTAAAGTACTCCCATCTATGATAACGCGCGATGAAATACATTGAAACTTAACTGTTGGACCCTTTGGTTAAACTTAAATATAATACTACGATATGATTGTGAGCTTGAAGGTAGGTACGAATTTTGGCGAATTCATTAGATGAATGTGAATAAATGTTATTTTATCAAAATTTTCAAAAGTTAGATACACTAAAATTGAAAATCTTATCTTCCTAAATAATCATGTTTTGAAAGAAATTTCAAGGCTGACCTAGACGAAATATGAATCCTATTTATGACCATTAGGTTCAAATACTAAAAGAATATAAACTACTCAAACTCCTAAGTTCGAACCGCGCCAACAACAAATATTTATATTATTATTTATACAAATACTAAAACTCTCAGGTTCGAATCCCACCAACAGCAAAAATTTATATTATTATTTATACATTAACCAAGATTCAGGATCCCGCCAAAAACAAATATTTATATTATTATTTATAAATACACTATTAAGGTAATGATCCAAAATGAAATTTATTATAATTTTAAATAATATAAAAATATTAATAAAGACCCGTGAATCGCAGAGGTGAAAAATAACAGAAATAACTTTGGAGTGTGATTGGTCCTCGAAAAAGACAAGCTAACCGGAATAAATTCCTCTAATGATATAGAAATTTGAGGATTGTCTTTAATTAAGACCGAAAACTTTATGTCATTGAAATCACTCTTAATACTATTTTCCTTGAAGATGCATCTCGTGCTCTATAAAATACTATTATCATTGTACATTCTCAATCGTCATCGAATTGGAGGAAATGTTGTTAAGATGATTGGAATACAATAACTTGCTAATTTAGGTTTCTCGTGAATGGACGATTGATCTAATATTTTAATTTTTGAGCAACAGCGATACTCATTTTGTTAGGAAGTAGAAATTAAACGAGATTGATAAAGTATTGGTGAGTTGTTGACAGAACCGCTTAAACTAGCATGATGAAGAGCGTCCCTGCTTCTATATATACTATATATTGGTGAACAAAGGGGAATGACAAACCTAAGTGGAAGTGGGAAGAGAAGAAGAAGATATCTAAATATGATAGCTTATTCTGAGACATTTTTTGGTTCTATGATTTCCTCCTTTTATGACATTGTTAAAAATGACTTTTTCCTTTTACCAGATCAGGGTTCCATCGTACTTTGGTTTATATTTGTAACACTACTAGAAAAAGTAGAATAGACATCGCCTCTTAGACATCGGGTGCTCCTAGAGCCGATGTAAAAGGTTTTTTAGTCATCGTTTTTAATCAACCGATGTCTTTTGTTAATATAGACATCAACTTTTTAGCCCAACCGATGTTGTAAGTCTGTTTTAAAAAATAATTCAGCGCGCCTCTTCTATTTCCCCCCTTAGCCAAATATTTCATTCCCTCTTAAAAATTCCCCCAATTTTTACTTCAAATTTTTTAAGTATCCAAATCTCCCCATCCCTTATCTAAAAACATAAAACAAAAATAAAAAACACTCATCATCCTCTCTCTCTCTCTCTCTCTCTCTCTCTCTCCTCTCTCTACTCTCTTGACCGATGAAGAACAAGAACTGTGTACTCATTGCTGATGAAGATCTACAATCTTCAATTTCGACGAGCATAACTCCCCTAACTCTGCCCTCTACAAGCTTCGAGGTCAAATACCAAAGCTTCAAGGTCAAAACTTCGATTTCAATTTGGGGGTTTCGAGTCCAGAGGTTGAAAATTTTGGAGTCGGGGGTTTAAATAGGCGAGAACCTCAAGAATGACGTTAACTTGAACTGGGTAAGATTTATACAACAAGTTTCAAATTGGGGGGTTTGAATTTAAAACCCTAATTTTTTAATTACTTGAGGATTATTTTTGTTAATTTATGAAATAGTTGGACATTGCTACAATGCGCCTTTATGATGTGTGGATTGATTTTGTTAATTTACAATCTGAATATTATTGTGAGAATAGCCGCATTCCTACAATGGCAGACACATATCTTTAGAGGCGATAACTTTATTGGCTTTTGTATTCAAAATTCTTTTCAGCTAGCGCCAATTTGTGAATTCATTTATATACAGATCCTATTCTATTCTATTCATAAGTGTAAATATCCCCGAAAATCAAATCACAAGTGTAACTCTTACTACTTTTGTTTTCAAGATTTGTGGCCTTATTTATAAATTTGATGATTTGATAGTTAAAGATTTAATTTTTTCTTTATTAATTGCATGGTTTGGATTGAATCTGAATCTTTTTGTGAATATTCTTTGTTATGTTTTATAAGCTTTAGTTCTGAGCTAATTAAGTACTTGTAGTCTTTGTGATGTGGGGTTTTAAGTTGCTCGCTGATGCAATTTTCTTTTATTATGTTTATCGGGTGACAGTTTCGAGTTTCGGGGTTGAGGAAAGGGGAAGTTAAAATTGAGCATTTTTATGGGTTGGAGAAGACCAGGTTTATTTTGGCACATGGTTCCAGGATTGTGTGTTTAGCACTTACCAATGACGACAAGTTTCTTGCTACTGCCAGTACTAAGGGGACTTTGGTCAGGGTGTATAATACTTTGGATGGTTTGTTGCTTCAAGAGGTATGATATATGTATTCAATTGCTTGTGGAATTTTAATGCTTTCTTAGCTTGTTGGTGTAGTTATCGTATTTTAAGTTCTAGATATTTGCAGCTTAGAATACATCTGTATTTAGTTTTTAAGTGAGAGACCTAATAATTTAGTTGTTGAGTCTTGGTAAAATATATATTGATTGTAATTTATAGGATATAATCAACTAGGAGATTAGGTGTGAATTGCAATTCATTTACACTTCGTGGATAACTAGCAACTTATTACTTATTAGGTGGTTGACTAATGTAAAAGATTGGTGATTCTGCTGCCCAACTTGTGAACATCTGATACGAAGAAATTTCAAGCTTAGAAGTTGCTTCTGTTCTGTTTGGTGCTTCCAATTCTTGTTTTTAGTGATTGTTTAATATTGTGAAGTATCATTTTGAGACTTGCATTGATGATAAACTGAAACATAAGCCTAGTTTTTATTACAATTTTGTATAAAGAGTACAAATTGACACTTATTATTTATGGGGATGTAATCATTACATTATTTCTTTAGGTGATTGATTATAAAACTCAGCAGCACAAGCTCTTCCCTTTGTTGGCTTCTGCCTATGCCTTTAGATTTGCTGGTCAATTGTTAAGTTGGTTGTACAAGGATGTGACAGACAAATTGCAAGCCAATGACTTCTCAATGTTGCCAGAAGCTCATGCATGCACCGCAGGGCTCAAGTCTTTGACCACAAGTGCCACAGCAGTAAGTGAATACTTCTAACTTTTGTTGCTAGCTTACTTGGTTAGAAATTTATATTTTTTGTGTTTGTGTGTGCACAACATAAGTCATGGATGAGCTGATGAGCATTATATAGAGAAAAATGTAATATTTCTTGAGTGGTAGTTCTAAGTTCTTAATTAAATTTGTGAGAGACTTACAGTTTTATGGTTGAAATATAAAGTATTTTTGAATTACTTTTTCTTGAGATGTCATATGTGGAAATATATTTAGTTAGACACATTCATGGTTGATCGATTATCTGATCAAGATTTGTTCATGATCAGGTTTATTGATAAACTGAAAGAACCCATTCATGGGAAATGTATTAAACAAATACTAGAGGTACTTTGTCAGGTCTATGCGCTATCTACACTTCACAAGCACCAGAGCGAGCTTTTTTGCAACTTCCAGCATTACACCAAAGCAGGCAGCACTTGCCTTTACTCAATTGAGACATTTGTATTCCCAGGTTTACATAAATTTTATTCATCATCTTGGTTATGCTAAAAGCAAGCCTATTTACCTAATTAATGAAACTATAATTTGTCATTAGGTCCGATCAAATGTTGTTGCACTCGTCGATTCATTCAACCACACGGACCACTATCTTGGTTCAATTCTTGGATTTTAGTGTTTATCTCGTTGATTGAGCTTTGTTTTTGTGAATTGTGTGAAATTTTACGCGATGTGTGTAATAACAATGATAAATCTCTTTTTCTTCCATGTTTTTATCCTTGACTCTCATTTTTCGTTTTTTTATAAATTTTTATTTTAACAGGCAAATGTTTATCATGCTACAAGATCTGATGGTCAGGAATTAGCGATCAAAGTGTACAAAACTTCAGTACTTGTGTTTAAGTATGTGTGACAATCCTTTGTCTTCTAATTATTACTTTCATAATACAATTTCTTTCACTATTGCCACACTATGTTCAATTGTCTCGCAGCTTGCTTTTGAGAAAAGTGATACATGCGAGATATGTATTTATGTGCATATGTAGAGATGCATACTCAGTGAAGCACTTTACGTGTTATTCGTATTGCATTTTTCTGTCCAAGCTAGCATCTGAATTAAACAATCAGATTCGCCTTATCAATGCCAGTGTTACTAGTCTTCTGATTCTTGAACATTTCAGGGATAGAGATAGATATGTACAGGGGGATTACCGTTTCAGATATGGATATCGCCGACACAATCCAAGAAAAATGGTTAAGACATGGGCTGAAAAAGAAATGAGAAATCTAATGAGGTATGGTGGTAAACTATTTTCTTCAGTATCTAATGAGGTCCGGTATCGATACAATAGCGTCATCTTGCACTACAGGAAGTCATTTATTCAAAAAAACGCTCAAAGGTACATATGCTTATTATCAGCATATGGGACCAGAGGCTACATGAGCTTTACTAAAGAGTGGGAAGATGCAGAAGAATAAGGGCATTCCTCAGATGATATTTTACATGCTATTGTCGGTACCAAGTAAAATTCTTTATATAGACAGTAGTAGAATATATGAATGGATATGTGTAGTACTTGATATTTGGATTAGATGAATCTGTTGTACCGGATGTTTGAATATTGATTGTTAGATTTATAGATAACTGGTATTATGCAGCAATTGGTTTCAGTAGTTCATTGATTTTTGGAATCTATATTTTTAAAATGTGCATTAATAAAACAGGTACAAATATCATTAAAATGAAAAATGATGTCTGTCAAAACTTAATACATCAGTTCTAGTGGACCATTAATATCAGTAAAAACCGATGTTAAATACTACATCAAAAAAATCTTAAAACAAAAAACTGATGTTATTAAGTATTATAGATATCAGTTTGTTACAAATAGACATCTGTTATCAATTAAGAACTGATGTCAAAGGTATTGTTAACATCGGTTTTTGATGAAAACTGTTGTTACTGGTACTAGTAACATCAGTTTATTGGTTAAATTGAAAGATTTTGCTTAGCTCACATATATTTAAATTGATAAAAATACCATATTATGATGATATATGAAGATTAGATATGCATGAGAAATTTAATATCAAGATATAGAAATCGGTTTTAAACAAAGAACTGATGTTATAGGCTATATTTAACATCAATTTAAAACCGATGTTAAATGGGAGGTCTTTAACATCACCCACGAAGACATCGGATTTTTGCATTCATAGACATCGGTTTTTAGCCGATGTCTATTGACGTTTTTCTAGTAGTGTAATAAAGCTCATGACATATTTTGTTTTTTTTCTTGCATTAACATTTGTTGGCTAAGCTTATTCTTCTAACAAGTGTCGTTAAGCCAGCATCATTAGTCAAAAAATTAGGAATTAAGTTGCACCAATAAATTTCAACAGAAGACAGGCCATGCACCATCCAATTTATGTATCCGCAAAATAAGTTTCTCCTCCCATATATTCACAAACACTTTTGAATGATGTCGTCTATGATTATATATACAACATTTCAGCAACCAAAAGTTTTGTTCATAATAATTAAATTATCGTACAACAGAACAGAACAACATGTCCAAATTATATGTTGTTATTCTTGTGGCTTTTTATCTGGCCTTGCACCTTCATGTTGCAAGTGTTACAGCACATGATTCGTTGTTCTCGTCTTTCTCCAAGTTGAACAGCTTATCCAATGATTTAAAGGATGATCTTGGTGGAGGCGGCGCCAAAAGCCCATCATCAGCTGAGACTCCAAGCTCATCGCCATCCAAAACTGATAGCCCGTCCCAGAGTCCGAAAGGCTCCAAGTTTTCTTTGTCTGACTTAGGTAGCCTAAGTAGCTTTGGTGGTATGACTAGCCTAGGCGGCCTTGCAAAAGGTTTTAAATCAAAACTTGATGCAGCTGATGCACCAAGTCCGTCTTCTGATGCTGATGCACCAAGTCCGTCTTCTGCTGATGATGATGACGATGACGATGAAGAAGCACCAGGTCCGTCCTCTGCAGATTCACCTGGCCCGTCCTCTGATGATGCTGATTCACCAAGCCCGTCCTCAAGCTCAAGCTCAAGCAAAAGCAAAAGCTCAAGCATTGATGATCTTACCACAAACCCCTTAACTTCCGGTGACGAACAAGATGACGACGACTCACAGTAAAGAGCCAATATTTATATTTTCCTTAAAAGAGATTTGTTGTTCAGAATTTTGGTAGTAATCAAAATTTTTAGAGAATGCAATAAACATGTACATTCACAAGCACAAGAGAAGAAGAATGCAAAGTTTAGAGATAAATTGTGAAGAATTTTCGCAAAGATGTCAATTACTAATCATCCACATCCGAAGCCAATATAAATTCTCAAAAGTGTATGTACAAAGTTTGCTCCTCCACAATCTTCCCAGAAAATGGAAGATATTAATTAGATACAAGCTTTAGTTGTATAAATTCATAAGAAAGGTAATTTATACTTAAAATCATCATAGTTGAATCAGATTAGAGTTTGAAAATTTGAAAAACTCGGCACGACAACTTCCTTGCAACGTATTGGATACCACAAACTATGAGCAAAAAGCAGAACCTCACTAAATTTCTACAATTTACAAGAATAAAATCTTGAGTAGAAAATATATGCATTGAAATGCCCCAGCTGCTTGGAAGTCTCTGTATATGTTTTTTGAGAAATTAATAATTCTTGTCATGCTGCACTTTAAAATGTTACATAAGAATTGTTCATGCACTCTAGATGGAAATTCATGTTAACTCTGTTACATCAAATGTGTTAATGATGATGGGAGAGCTTCAACGAGCGCTTGATCCTGTATTGTTCCCTCTAATTGTATATATTTAAGACATCTGATCATTCTATTACTAATTATCCCCTCATGCTAATCTTTCCGCTAATGTAACAACTCCAAGAATCATGCCCCCGTCCTTCATTGACCCTTCTGTTATGAAATCTGCATTTTATATTCATTGAGGCCTGTCATGGTGTATATGTCTAGGCCCAGGGGAGGAATTAGGGGGGACTGAATCGAGCCCCGTCCCCGCCAACTGCGAAATAACCCCAAAATTTTAATATAAAATTTTAAATATTTAGACTGGGTAACTTTCTCTCCTTATGTGAGAGGCTTGTTTTCTCTCCTATCTTCTTAGATTTGTGAGAGTGTCAATTATGACAACCGTAGACGATATTGAGATGCAAATGGCGGATATCGACATTGAAAACGAGGAGAACGAGGAGCTAATCTTTGACGAGGGGGTGGAGGAAGACACCAACAAATTTGATCTCTGTTTGGTGGGTCGGTTCTTAACTGAGAAAGGTATCAATACCAGAGTCATGAAAACGAAGCTAGCAGACATTTGGAGACCGACAATGGGGATAACAATCAAGGATATAAAACCTGGTTTATTCCTTTTTCAATTTTATCATCAAGATGATTTTAACTGGGTCAGAAATGGGGGTCCATGGTCTTTTGACAATGCTCTTCTTGTGCTTAATGTAATCAAGACTGGTGAAGATCCTACTAAGGTGGAACTTGTAGAACTGGATTTCTGGATTCAAATATATAATCTCCCGGTAGGTTATATGACAGAGAAGGTAGGTCAACAACTGGGTAATTTTTTTGGCACCTTCTTAGAGTATGATGTAAAGAATAATGACAGCATTTGGAGAGAGTTTATGCGGTTGAAGATTAGGGTGGATGTCAGGAAGCCTCTGAAACGAAAGAAAAAGATCTGCAAATGGGATAAAACAGAGGTGATAGTGCAATGTAAGTACGAGAGGCTTGGGGATTTCTGTTTCATTTGTGGACTATTGTCTCATTCTGAACGTTTCTGTCAAAAGAAATTTGAGGGCGATGGTGATGGTCCAGTGATCAGGGAATGGGGGACGTGGCTTCGTGCTCCGTCAAGGAGGAACGCCGGTGGAAATACGAGTAAGTGGTTGCGTGAAGATGGGGGCGGAGGTGACTGGAATTCCAAGATAGGAGGCGATATTTTCGCCCAGCAAAATAAGGGGGGATCAATTTCGAAATTTACGTAAACTGGCAAGGATAAAGGGAAAGTGGTTAATATGACTGATCTTTCGGGGGGGAACAAGGGAGGCATATCAAATTCAAATTTTGAGGAGGGAAATTTACGTCAAAACCTGGATAAGACGGGTAATGGGCCGACTGAAGAGGAACTTAATGGGCTAATGTTTGAGGAAAGGAAGAGGCAGAGGAGTGAAAATAATGGGCCGGGTAGTAAAAACTTTACTACAGATCAATCAGCAAATTTGGATACTGGGTTTTCTGGACTGGATTACTCAGAATCTTCACCACATTTTTTGGCTACGCTTGCTCAGCAAGCTAGCCAGCCCAAATGACTTGCCTAAGTTGGAACTGTCGAGGCTTAGGGTCACCTCGCACAGTTCGTGTTTTTAAAGACCTGGTACGTGTTCATAAACCTAGCTTTGTTTTTTTGATAGAAACTTTGTCGTTTGCTAATAAAATTGAGGAGTTGAGAATTCGCTGTGGGTTCGATCATTGCTTCTCTGTAGACAGAGTTGGTCGTAGTGGTGGTTTGGCCATTTTGTGGAAAAACAATTTTCATTGTGAAATCATAAGTTACTCGAGGAACCATATCGATCTGAGTGTTCTAGATAATGGTTCTGTTAGTTGGAGGCTTACGTGTTTTTACGGGTTCCCAGAGCGTGAACGTCGTCGAGATTCTTGGCAATTTATTCAACAGTTAGCTTCCCGTTCCTCTCTTCCATGGTGCATCATGGGAGACTTTAACGATTTGTTGTATGCTACTGACAAACAAGGTCGTATTGAGCATCCTCAATCTCTTTTTACTGGTTTTCATAATACTATAGAAGAGTGTCAGCTTATTGAGCTTGACCTTAATGGTGGGAGTTTTACCTGGGAAAAAAGTAGAGGCACATCGAACTGGGTTAGAGAACGTTTGGATAGATCGTTTGCCACTCAGAATTGGTGGTCCAAATTTCCTCTCTGTCATCTAAAGGTTGTTCAAGTTGCAAGGTCTGATCACGCCCCTATAATCTTAGAGTTGATGAAAGTGGATATTTCGAGGAAAAGTTTCAGATTTCGCTTCGAGAATATATGGTTGAAAGAACCTAATTTTGTCACGGAGGTGAAGGAGTTTTGGAAGAGCATTCCAGTAGCTCATCTTATTCCTAAGCTTGCTGAGGTTTCAACATATATGGCAAGATGGGGGAGGACATTCTTTCATAAGTTCAAAGAGAAGATCAGAGTTCAGAAAAATATCATGGAGTCCCTGGGGAATAGAACAGATGACGATAGTGTTCAAGGCTATTTGGAGGCTAAGGAGGAGTTGAATAATCTGTTTTATAAGGAGGAGGTGTACTGGAAACAAAGGGCGAAGCTCTTTTGGCTAGCTGAGGGAGATGATAATACAAGGTTTTTTCACACTAGTGCTTCAGCAAGGAAAAAGTCGAATCATATCACACACTTAAGGAACGAGAATGGGGACTGTGTTAAGGATACTGATGGCATGTGTCAAATAGTCCACCAGTATTTTTCGAATTTATTTGCAGGTGATACTGTTGAGGATGGAGCTTCTGATTTTACTAGTCCGAGACAGGTTACAAACGACGAGAATTTGATGTTATGCGCTGAGTTACAGTTCGAGGAATTTTCTGAAGCCATTAAGCAAATGCACCCTGACAAATCTTCGGGTCCGGACGGTTTAAATCCGGCCTTTTATCAATCTTTCTGGAACATCATGGGGCGTGAGATATTTGATTGCTGTAAGCAATGGCTTGACAGTGTTTCTTTCCCATATGATTTGAATAGTACGAATGTGGTACTAATTCCGAAGAAGGATAATGCTGACAATATGAAAGACCTGCGTCCAATAGCACTCTGCAATGTGTTATATAAAATTTTGGCGAAGGTATTGGCCAATCGAATCAAAAAAGTGTTGCCTAACATTATCTCGGAGAACCAGTCAGCATTTGTGCAAGATCGTAGCATCACTGACAATGTTTTGGTGGCCTTTGAACTTATTCATCATCTTCGACATAAGAACAGGGGAAGTGAGGGTGAAATCGCCCTTAAACTGGACATAAGTAAAGCTTATGATCGTGTCAGTTGGAATTATCTGGAGCATAGATTACGAGTAATGAATTTCGCTCAAAAATGGATTGATTGGATGTTGTTGTGCGTAAAAACGGTTTCCTACCAGTTTTGTATTAATGGTTCCATTGTTGGTCCAGTAATTCCGAAACGAGGGCTTCGCCAAGGTGACCCTCTCTCACCGTACCTCTTCTTGCTATGTGTGGAAGGCATATCTAATGATCTTGATAATGCTGTGCTTAATGGAACGGTTCATGGTTGTCAGATTGCTTCTACTGCCCCATCAATATCACATCTTCTATTTGCAGACGATAGCTTCCTCTTTTTTCGAGGGACAACAGGGGAGGCTCTAGCAATCAAATCAATTCTGACAAATTACGAAAGGTGTTCAGGTCAATCAGTCAACTATCAGAAATCGGGGATATTTTTTAGTGCCAACGTTCGTCAACAGAAGAGACAGGAGTTGTCTAATATCTTGGGGGTTCACAACAGTATTGAGGGTTCTAACTACTTGGGTCTTCCGTCGTTAGTGGGCAAATCTAAAACTAGAGTTTTTGGGTACTTGAAGGAGAGATCCAGGAAACGTATCCAAGGGTGGTACAAAAAAACTGTCTCAAGGGCTGGAAAATCAGTACTAATTAAGAATGTTGCACAAGCAATTCCAGCGTATACCATGTCTTGCTTTCTTTTGCCTAAGTCTCTCTGCCAAGAGCTGGAAGTTATGTTCAACAAATTCTGGTGGAGATCAAGTGGGGACAGTGGTAAGGGTCTTAATTGGTTGGCTTGGAGTGCAATGGCTGGTCCGAAAGCGCAAGGGGGTTTGGGTTTTAGAAGCCTCTATGGTTTTAATATTGCGCTATTGGGGAAGCAATGTTGGAATATGCTGAACAATCCTGGTTCTCTGGTATCTAGGCTATTCAAGGCCCGGTATTTTGCAAATACCAGTATGTTCGAAGCTCAAAAAGGGCGTAATTCGAGCTATATCTGGCAAGGTTTGAAGACGGCTATGGACTCTCTCCGTTCAGGTTTTAGATGGGTGGTTGGTAATGGGGAAAGCATCTGTGCTACTAAAAATCAGTGGATAAGAGGGAAAACAGACTATTGTGTGGTTAATGATCATAGTTATGCTGGCAGGTCAGAAAAGGTTTCGAGTTATATTGATGCTGATACTAAGAGTTGGATGTCCCATCAAGTTTTTGAGAATTTTCTACTCGAAGATGCTAGAGCCATTATTTCTATTCCTCTACCTCGTGTTAATACTGAAGACCGTGTTGTTTGGGCTGGTTCATCCTCGGGGTTTTATACTGCTAAAGAAGGTTATAAGCATTGGCTTAACCTTAATAGTATCGGTCATAATGGTATCCATTCAGATGGGTGGAAGAAGCTTTGGTCTCTGTTTATTCCTAACAAAATTAAAATTTTTATCTGGAAACTTTGCAGGAACACAATTCCTACACGATGGAGACTGAGGTTTAAAGGAGTTCGAGTGCCTATAACGTGCCCAATGTGTAACTCGGATGTAGAGCACCTCTTGCATGTTTTCTTTGACTGCTCATTTGCTAAGCAGTGTTGGCAGTATGCAGGAATGGCTCTGAATACGGATCTCATTGAAGATGCTCCAGTCTGGCTGCTTAACACGCTGGCTACTGGCAAATCAGAAAGTAATGTAAAGGTTTGTACGATTCTATGGGGCATCTGGAATTGGAGGAACAAGCGAGTTTGGGAGAGTAAATCTGTACCAGCAGCTTTAGCCATGGATAACAGCTTTCAACATGTATCTGAGTGGAAATCAGCTCGAACCAGTCTTAAGAGATCTCACGGTACCAGTGGCCCTCAACCTAGTAAGCATGCTGTCAAATGGCAGCCTCCTCTAAACGGGGTATTAAAGTTGAATGTTGATGCTTCGTTCAAGTCGGATAAGGAGAATTTCTCTCTGGGTATGGTCATTCGAGACAGTAATGGAGCTTTTGTGGAGGGTAGAACTATGTGCAAACCTCCTGTTGGCTCAGTGTTTGAAGCGGAAGCAGTAGGGGTTAAGGAGGCTTTGTCCTGGGTGAAAGCTAGAGGTATGACTGAGCAGGTAGTGGAGGTAGAGACAGACTCTATGTTGGTAGTTATCGGTCTCAGGAGTACGTCAAGGAATTTGCTGGAAGTGGGGGAAGTGATCGAGCAATGCAAGATGCTCCAGAGGGAGTTAGATAACACTTCTGTTCATTTCATTAGGAATCATGCTAATAGGGTAGCTCATGAATTTGCTCGCTTACCCTGTTTAGTTAATTGCCATTCAGTTTTTTTGTCTCTCCCAGATTGTGTGGAAGAGGCTGTTCTTCGTGATATTTCAGTTTAATGGAAATTTTCCTTTCAAAAAAAAAATATAAAATTTTAAAATTTACTATCAAAATTTTTTTTGTCCCCTAGATTTAAAAAAAAAATTAAAATTGAGAATTGATTATATAAAATTTTATTGATTTTGTTAATTATTTCATTCAAAATAATATTGATTAGATGGAAATCATGAAATTTGTTCATTAATCTTAATAATTAATAAATAAACATATAAGATAAATATAGTACAATTTGAAACAAAAAAAAAAGATGTTTAAAACTAAAATCTAAAAACAGAACATACTTGTTCAGTTGTTCTGCTCGGTCCCAAAACCCCGATACACACTATACATACAAGTTACAAAATTACAATCTCTAATATCATCTCTCTTTATCTACTCTACATTTGCATCTAATCAGTAAATATGAGTAAGAGAAAAGAGATTACATCATATTTTCAACCCAAGAAGAAGCAAACAACTACTTGTGAAGATGAAGAACCTTCTGCCGCCTCAATTGAAGTCACTGGAGATGAAGTTGAGCCTCTGATTTGTTGTGGGATAAACAGAAACTCCGAGCAAAATCCTCAAAATCCAGAGATTGTTGATGAAGGTATTGATTCTGAGAACACTGATGAAATTATTGATTTCAATTCGTTAATACGCGATCCTGGTTTGCGGAAACAAATTGAGACTTATCATCCAAATAAAAAAGATTTAATTAGGAGAGTATACATTGATCTTGGCCCATATCAACCTGTGCAAGTTTATCCCTTTTCTGGTCCAGAAAATCATCCCCGTCGATTTCAAAAGAGTTGGTTTGATAAATTTTCTTGGTTAGAGTACTCCCCAGAAAAAGATGCAGCATATTGTTTTTATTGTTTTCTTTTTGCTAAAAATCCATTAGGAAGGTGTGGCTCGAATACTTTTACTGTCAAGGGGTTTAACAGTTGGAGAAAAGTAAATAATGGAAAAGATTGTGCTTTTAGATGTCATGTTGGGAATGGAGATGGTTCTAATTCAGCTCATAATTTTGCGGTTAATATTAGAAAGGCGTGCACATCTCAAATAAATCGGTATGTTTTCTACTTTTATTTATTTTGGTCCCCTATGTTAGATTTCTGGTTCCGCCCTGTGCAGGCCTAGCAGTTGATTTAGACTTTGGAGCCCTGCACAAACTATAAATAATATTATTTAATTTCCGATGTAATATTGATAACTTAGTTTCCAAGTAGGTTAATAGTAATGTATTCTTTGGCTTCTGCAGATCCCCCCGCAGAAGGAGATTTAACTGTTGCTACTCATTTTAATGAACTTTTGGGAAACGAGGCCATCATGTCTGAACCTTAATGTACGTTGATTTAGCTGAAATGTATGCCAATACAACGGAATTGGATGAGGATAGTTCATTGGAGATTGTTCAACCCGATCATGATATTGAGATTGTAATTCTGGTTACTGAGACCTCTAACTCCATGCACATGTCCCCGGGAGGAAATCCTCATTTCAGTAAGGAAGTGCACTGTTATTAGCTTGTTCCTTTATTTAAGAAATGTATTTTAACTCTCTTTTCTTGGAAGCAATATGACCTATGTATTACGTTTTTCATGATTGAGAAAACACTAATCCTAATATTTTCATCTTTAAATTTTAATTTGTTTACAAAAACAATCATGCCCCAACACATTGCACAATACTTCACACACTGTTAGTGCACAAAATATATAGGGTACATTAACAATGGAACATAAATTATTGTAATCTACAACTTGCTTGGAGGGTTGCGCCAATCGCTCTACATATATACATTTGGTTGTAATTTAAAACTTGTTTGACAATTGCGCCAATTGCTATACATGACGCACCATCAAAGTATAAGTTCTACAAACTAATCATAACTCAATACAAACAAACTTGGCATAATGTAGGAATCCTGTGGGTAATTTGTTACAAGAAGTTCCAACATTGATACCATCATGTTTTATCGAGTTTATGTATCTGGAATGAGGTGTGAGAGAGAGTATTTTAAGCTAACCTCCTTCTCATGTTTGCTTGAAGGTGATGGACTTGGGGTATCGTCATTAATAGTTACATCATCATCGGTGTATGAGTTTGCACCATCATCATGTGCAGTGGAAGATGCATCTTTGTCAGCATGGCTTGATGATTTTGCGCTACCACTGCTTTTTGGAGCATGTGCTGGGGCAGGACTGGGACTACCAGTCTCCTTGTGTTCTTTGTTTTTTTTTGATGATGAGAAGCTTTTGGCAAAACCAGATAGTGAAAACTTCAGACCAGCATTGACTGGTGGACCTGCACTGCCTCCACTCTCTGGTTCATCCCCATTGTTTTCAGTGTCCGGTTCAGAATCAGGGTTCAGAAATCCTTTAATTCGTTTACCAAATCCCAAGCCCAGACCGTCATGTTGAAATTTCATGTTAGTACTTATTTCTGGTGCACCTGCGCTGCTTCCACTTTGTAACGCATCTGCACTGCTTCCGGTGTCCGTGTTTTGAGAGTCATGGTTGAAAAATCCTTTAATACGTTGCCCGAAGCCCAAGCCCAGACCTTCAAATTTTGTGTTAGTACTAATTTGTGAAGGTGGGCTTTCAGTTTCTGGTGCACCTGAACCGCTTCCAGTTTGTGATGGAAGTATACTGCTTTCACTGTTTATGTTCCCAGAATCTGCAGGGTGGAAAAGCCCTTTAATACGTTCTCCAAATCCCATGCCCAGTCCTTCAAATTTCATACTAGTACTAATCTGTGAAGCTGGGATTGCACTTTGTGGTGCACCTGCACTGCTTCCACCGTCCGAGTTTCCAGAATCACGGTGCAACAACCCTTTAATACGTTCTCCAAATCCCAAGCCCAGTCCTTCAAATTTCACATTAGTATCAATCTGTGAAGGTGGAATTCCACTTTGTGCTACATCTGCACTGCTTCCATCGTCCGTGTTTTCAGAATCATGATTCAAAAATCCTTTAATACGTTTCCCGAAGCCCAAACCCAGACCTTCAAATTTCATATTAGTATTAATCTTTGGAAGTGTGCTTCCACTTAATAGTGCACTGTTTCCACTTTGTGGTGCACCTGCACCGTCTGTGTTTTCAGAATCGTGGTTCATAAATCCCTTAATACGTTTCCCAAATCCCAAGCCCAGGCCTTCAAATTTCATGTTAGTGTTAACCTGTAAAGGTGTACTTCCACCGTCAGCATTATTGTCGGGGCTCTGACTATTTGGTTGGAATTGCACATTACCTTGGCCAGATGCTGAGAACTCTTTTCTAATCCCACCATTTTTTTCGAATGAAAATTTCTTATTAAAACCTTTGGTTGTTGGACTCGTGGTTGGGGCCGATAAACCAATGATACCATCACCACCAGCATCACCAGCAGCAGCACCACCCGCATCACCACCCGCATCACCACCAGAAGCACCACCAGCCGCAGCACCACCATCAGCACCACCAGCTGCAGCACCGCCAGCATTGAAATCAAATTTTCCACCCATACCACCAGCTCCAGAACCTGTAAGCTCTTTAGGGTCATGACTAGGATTCTCAATATATTCAGCAAAAACTTTATAAATGCTTAATGCATTCTTTAACATTTTCGAACAATCCACATTCTTAGTAGTTATCTGCATTGCCGAATTAGCAACTTTCCCAGCACTAGCATCACATTTTGCAATAGAAGCAATGGCCGTGCTTAGAAAATCTGGAACTTTATCCTCATCAACTTTTTGCATCAATGCAGTTGCAGCTTTCTCGATTTGGTCAAGCACCTGTCCATATTCTTGAGCGCATAACTTAACGCTTTGTTGCACAGCTGGATTTCGAGCAATTTGAACAGTAACCGCGGCTGACGCATTGAGCATACCATGTGCTATTTTTGCTACATTCTGCGCTGCTTGCACAGCCACCGTGCAAATCTCAGTAGGATTCAAATTGGGTTTGTTGGCTATCGGATTAAGAACCGCGTAACAAGCAGGCGGAGAATCACAGGCGCTACATGCTGATTGAATAAGGGCCTTGCCTGTCGCGCTCTCCACAAGAAATGTAGCATTGCTTTGTTGCAATTGCAAGGCAAGACCAAATGTTATCAGAGGAATAATAAATAATTTCAGTGACATGATTCTATAGTTTTCTTGTTTGTACATATTTTACACATTAGTAAGATTTCCTTTTTTTTGGTTGATGCAAGACAGTATATATAACTTTTCCAGATTCAATCTAGTGGATTCTAAAACGGAAGGTGGAACCTTAAATTACGGTAGTGAAGGATGATAAATGACAGTTAAACACAAATTATTCATGGTTCTGATACATCCTTAATCACCAATAACATATTAGAGAAGCTTAGCCAAAGATTGCTGATAAATGGTGATAAATTAAGTAAAATGTGCTTTTTAGTTTATAATCTATATATACTTCTTTATTTAGAATACAACCTTTTGCAAGAGTGATCGGTTGAGTAACATCGAGACATGTCACGTACATTTCAAATGTATGTAGTTTGTTTAGTATCACTGCGTGTAGAATGTTTAGAACTAGTACCTAAAGATTTTTGACGTCACTGGACCTGGACATGCATTTTGAAACTTATACTTGTTCCTTAAAAAAAATTAAATTTTTTCTTATTCTAAATAAAAATATACTCAGTATGTCCCATTTTAATAACCTTTTTTTAAGTTTATTAGTTGTGCTTAGACCTGACAATCGGATAACCGGATTTGTTTCAGATCAAATCTATTTTCGGATTATGATATATTTGGATATCATTCGGTCGAATCATATGTGATTCGATTTGTTTCAAATTCGGATACAAATCGGATGAAAATTGGATTAAGATAAGACAAAATTCAGTTCTGATTAAATTCGGTTCGGATATTTTCGGATCATAAATTATTAATTTTTCCAATTTATGAGACTTAAAAATATCTTTTTTATTTAATTTAGTATTTTTAATATAATATAATGTAATTTTACAAAATAATATGATTAAAAAGTATTTTATCATAAACATAAAACTGTTTAAAGAATGATTTTTTCTTATTTCGGGTGGTATTCGGTCTAGGTAATATATTATTCGATTTTAATCGGTTCCAAGTTATAATCGGATCTTGTATTTCAGATCATTTTCGATTAAATTTTGTTTCAGATAATTTTTCAATCGGTTTAAATCAGTTTTCAGATAATTATCGGATTGTATGATTTAAATCTCGGATCAAATCTCGCTTTATTGAATTTTGATTTGTTTATTTGGATTCAGACCCATTTCTACAGGACTAGTTATGCCCGAATAAATGGCTTTTTCTCATTTTCATATATCATTTCTCAAGTGAAATTCAATTTGATCCCTCATTAATATAACTTATATTTTCCATGTAACAAAAATACTTGGTTTACCTTGACTTTGGCGGGGTAGTTGTGTAAAAGTATTCAAATAAAAATCTCATTAAATGTAACATTGGTCTTTATGTCTTTAAAAATAAATTAAAATGGGATGGTAATATTTAAATTTTTATACAATAATAAAAAAATTAAAAAATAATTATTAATCTCTATTTTTTATTAACTTAAAATATGTGTCAAACATGAGATAAATGGCAATGAGTGGGAAGATTCTCTTACACTAAGATATTTCATGTGTTTGACAATGCAACAACCGTTAATTTGGACATTGAATAACCTTTGTCTGTGAAGAAGCACTTTCACGTGGATAAATTATATCAAAATACAATGTCCGCGGTGAAAGAAATTAAAAATTTTATTATCTAACCGAATAGCATATAAAATGTCTCGAAAGTTTAGATAATAAAACATTCAACTCTGAAAAGTAGAATGAAATAGAAATCTCGCAAAACCAACGATAAAATTAGTTGGGTAATAATTTGAAAACTTTAAATACGGAACAAAAGATCCAAATATAATAAATAATAAAAATTATGTCAAAAAAGTAAAATATAACATGTAACCAAAGGGAATATCTTTGGTTAGAACCTCACTACTATATTTATACTATATTATAATAGAGGAAAAATTAAAAATTTGGTAATCGGTCAATCGGTCGCTATTTGATAAAATTACTGAAGTACCCTTATTAGTTAATTACAAAATTAACTTGATTGTCCTTATTAAATCCCTTATTAAATAGTATATTATTAAACAAATTCATACCGAATAGACTAAATAATATTATATTAAAGAATTCATATCCAAATAAACCTCTGCTTCTTCGATATACCAATTGTTTTTGGCCAGATTCTCCTGCTATCTTTTAGCCTTGTACAAATTTCCGACATCAACTGGACCTCTGCCTCATGCTTCTGTATTAATTTTAATCTAATACTTTGGGTAAATATGATTACTGGGCTTCAAAACTTATATACATGCATTATACTATACAGTTCATCCAAACTAAAAAAACATTAAAATCAAAATATAATTTGATCAAATAAAAAAAAATCATATATATTATTTATCAAGATTAAAACAAAATTATGAAATTGAACCGGACATTAAAAAAATATAATTTGATCAAATAAAATAAAATCATGTATACTATTTATGTAGATTAAAACAAAATTATGAAATTAAATCAGACTTTAAAAAATTAAATCAAACAAAATAAAAATAACTGGATTTGATCATTGTAATGTGCATCGGTCATCGGGTTAAAATATAACAAAGAAAATTATTAATACGGGATCAAATAAATTAATATCATATTAAACATAATTCGTATAAAAAATAAACTGTATACTATCATAAGCGGAACATTCTTTATTTGGTAATTGGTCGGTGTTCAGTATAGTTGTTTAATATGGTAAATAACAACCGTTAGATCCAAAGACAGATAGATGAGAACCGGTAGATGTAATAATAAAATAATATTATATTAATATTAAAACTGTTCTCGTAGTTTCATGGTTCGAATCCTGTCAACAACGTGTTATATTTAAACTTTTATATTCTTTATTTTTAACAATTTTTACAGGTTCAAGATTCGAGTACCGTGAACAACGTATTATATATTATATTATTTATTTTCAGTTAAGTCTCAAATTATAATAAAATATATATTACTATAACTTATTATGTTCTTCAATTTATTTTTTCAACTATTGAAAATCTATATTGATATATTAATAATTTCAAGATAAAATATATTATTAAAAAAATTATTACAATGTTAAATGCAATCTGTACATCGCACGAATTATAGGTTAGTAATATTTAATTAGTATTAAGTATATATAAGAATTTGGTATACACCAACTTATAATATTTTGGTATACACTACCGTATAAAATTTTTTTCTGGTATACACCAATGCATATAAAATTGAAATACTCCAAACGCCATCAATGATATTTAATTACCTCTAAAAGATTATAAAAATGACATCAACTATGGGCCTCACTAAAAGGCACAAAATTAAAATATTAAGAATCAATAATCATTTAAGTACTATAAATTTGAATATAACTAAACCTTCAAAATAGTCTAACTATGCCCTCAATTATGATTTTCAATCAATATTATGATCAAAATTAGAGATATAATAGATTCTTTAAAAACCTAATTAAAATCCCAGTTGACTAAAAAGTCACATTAAATCTATAAGATAAACGGAATTACCAAAATTAAACTTGATCTACAAATAAATGATAATTAACTCAATCAAATCCATTTGATTTATTTTTAAGTTCAATTCACATTCAAATTTAAATTTTGTAACAAAATTGCTTAAGAAGCCTAATTAAATACTACAAATTTAAATCTTAAAACAAAATTGATCAAGAAGCCTAATTAAATACTAAAACTAACAAAAAAAATCATATTAAGTCTATAAAACATTGAAATATACATTTAGATTATTTCTAAATGATGTATTCAAAATTAATAAAATAAAGACACATTACTTGAAAATTAATACACAAATAAATCACTATCAACAATTATGGAAAACAAACGAAAATTCTCTTTCCTAACTGGGGAACGAACACGGTGAGTCAACCGGGTGCAGTTAGAAAAGAATTTAAAATGACCTAAAAATATATCAATTTTGATTTAGATGATAGCAAAGGAACAATTTCGACTAGAATGATCTTGAATAACATCGCGATCATATAGCGAATACAACACAAAACATACAACGAACACACAAATAATTATAATTTTGAGAAGTTAAGATTTGACGAATAGGCTTGGTTGATGTTAAATTAAGACTAATTTCAAGAATGTTGATTTTAATAAAGATGATTTGTCTGAATTGAAACTAAATACTGAAACTAAATACACATAATACTAATCAGATGTCATGATTATATCACTTTAAAGTGCATATATTAATTGGACAAAAAGAACCTAGATCACGACGACTGATCTTCGTTGGAAGGCTTTAAAGCCCAAAGAGCGAACCAAGCGTCAATGTATCCGTAAACTTGGGTTTGGAGGCCTCATCTTCAGCGTTTTCGGAGATCAAATCAGTACCTTTCATACGAGTATAGAGATGCACAAAAAGCCTGGGCCCGAAAATCTGGCCCGGCCCAATCCGATCAAAACCCGGTCAAGCCCGGCCCGGTCAAAGTCTGACCCGGTCCCGGCCCGGGCTTCGGGCCTCGACGGGCCCTATATTTTTAGGAAAAGCCCGACCCAGCCCGATCCGGTCAAAACCCGGTCAAGCCCGATCTGATCAAAACCTGGTCAAGCCCGGCCCGGTCAAAGCCTGACCCGGTCCCGGCCCGGGCTTCGGGCCTCGACGGGCCCTATATTTTTAGGAAAAGCCCGACCCGGCCCGGCCCAGTTGAAAGCCCGGGCTTCGGCCCGACCCGATTAAAAGCCCGAAAAAACCCGGTTATAATCTGATTATTCTAATATATTTTTTTATATATTTATAAATTCACATTTACTATAAATATAAATAATACTTTATACACATAAATATTTACATATTTGTGATTACTAATATTATTTATATACTTCGTTGCATAAATAATGAAAGAAGATATAATAAGTACACTATATATATTTGGATATCATTGTTATGAATATTTGGATATCATTGTTATCATAACAATGATAAAATATATTATTCTATAAACATGTTTATTTTTTGCCGAATTTAAATGTTTTCAACGAAGTAATGTTTTCATAAAATATTCCATGTAAACTAATACATTTTTACGATGATCTAGTTGCTAACACATGTATTCTTCAGAATCTATAATAATACTCGATCCGATTTAAATTAGGAAAAAACCCGGCCTGATCCGATCCGGCCCGAAAAAAAGCCCGGTTAGACCCGCCTCGAGGGCCCAAACGGGCTCTGACATTTCCGGAAAGCCCGGCCCGACCCGGTCAAAGTCAGAGCCCGAAAAGCCCGGCCAGGTCAAAGCCCGGGCTTTTTAAGGCCCGGTCAAAATCCGGCCTGGTGGGCCTTTTGTGCATCTCTATACGAGTACAATCCTTGTTGTACTTCTTGAATTTATATTCTTAGGACAATTCTTTATCATGGATATACAGAGGAATCAACCAATATATTTCATGACATTAAACAAAAACCGAACTCTGTTTTTAAACCCTAAGTCCAATATTTTTACCTGCTGATCTGCTGTCATCCGACATTGAATAACTTTAGAAGAAAAGACATGTAAATTTTTTTGATATTTTTTTTAAAAAAATTATAATACATGTCTCCATATTTATATAAAAATTTGTATAAACTAAAATTTTGAAAATATCCTTCATAATATAATAATAATAATAATAATCATAATAAAATAATAAAATAATAAAATAATAATAATAATAATAATAATGTAAATATATTTTTAAACATCCCCTCAAGGTCTGTGCATAAATGAGTATCAACAGTTTTCCCAATAAGATTTGAAAGTGCGAAAAAGTGTGATATTTAATATGTTGCGAATAAGGAATTTGTGGTAATATTTATAGAAATTGTTTATTGTGTGTGATGGCCAAATATACACAATATTACTTTTGATTTTTTTTACGAACAAAATGAAGAATTCATTAAAATATTGAATTCCAGCCGGGTCAAACCCCCGAACTGTCAACTACAATCTAATTATGAAACAAAAATCGAGCTAACCAAATAACTGTTTTATTTTCAGATTGTTTAACATATAAAATATTCAAATTCTTTAATCTAAAAAGTATTACAATGACATCTCGAATAATCCAACTTACATCAATCCCAAAATTAGCAATAACACAATTGACCTTTGATAACTCCTGGTGGCGGGGCCGCTACTTCGATGCTGTGCTTGGATCCTTCGCCGCTGTGGGGGTGTAGCTTTGGTGGGGTTCCTACAAAACAACACCGAAAGGGGGGTTTGAGTCCCGCGGCGCCTCCGGTGTGAGAGTAAGAACTCGCTTTTGGGGGAGATGAAGATATATATGAATGAATGAAGGTGGTTGTGTGTGTATATGAGTGTGAGAGAGTGATTAACCCCAAAACCTCACCTCCTTGGGCTATTTATAGCCCAAGGTAGGGTTTTGGAGTTGGTACCTTTAAATCGTAGCCATTGGTTCTGGGAGCGGAGAACACCTGGCTGGAGTGGATGCTTTACAAGTGTCAGTGCGGGACTTGATGAGGAATGTTCTGAGGATCCTCTGACACGTGCCCTGATTATTCCCATGATTGATGTGTGACAGTTGTCCCCATCATGTGCATGGGTCAACGTCTCACGTGCTGGGATTTACCAAGAGCTATATGGAGTTAGGACCCTAGGAGTAGTCCTTCTAGGAGCTGTATAGAGTTGAAAGCCTAGGAGTAGTCCTCCCAGGAGCTATATGTACTATCATGTGCCCCCACTCCCTTATGCAGATTTTCTGTATGAGGGAGTGAATTTGGGTTTGTTTGTAGAACATGAGCTTTTGACTGTTTTGTTAGAAGAATTTGAGCTTTTCTTGACCCCCAGTCCGGATTGCGGTGAGTTCGGCGAATCGGGACTAAGGTGGTTGTCTTTAGCACGAGTAGAGCTTTTCTTGCCCTCCAGTCCGGATTGCAGAGTTCGGCGAATCCGGACTAAGGTGGTTGTCTTTAGCAGGAGTTGAGCTTTTCCTGCCCCCAGTCCGGATTGCGGAGTTCGGCGAATCAGGACTAAGGTTGTTGTCGTTAGCAGGAGTTGAGCTTTTCTTGCCCCCCAGTCAGGATTGCTTGGTTCGGCGAATCAGGACTGAGGTGGTTGTCCTTAGCAGGAGTTGAGGTTTTCTTGCCCCCAATACGGATTGCGGAGTTCGGCGAATCAGGACTAAGGTTGTTGTCGTTAGCAGGAGTTGAGCTTTTCTTGCCCCCCCAGTCCGGATTGCTTGGTTCGGCGAATCTGGACTGAGGTGGTTGTCCTTAGCAGGAGTGGGGCTTTTTTTGCCCCCAGTCCGGATTGCTGAGTTCGGCGAATCAGGACTAAGGTGGTTGTCCTTAGCAGGAGTTGGGTTTTTCTTGCCCCCATTCCGTATTGCGGAGTTCAACGAATCAGGACTAAGGTTGTTGTCCTTAGCAGGAATTGGGCTTTTCTTGCCCCCAGTCCGGATTGCGGAGTTCGGCGAATCAGGACTAAGGTTGTTGTCATTAGCAGGAGTTGAGCTTTTCTTGCCCCCAGTCCGGATTGCTGAGTTCAGTGAATCAGGACTAAGGTGGTTGTTCTTAGCAGGAGTGGAGCTTTTCTTACTCCCCCAGTCCAGATTGCTAAGAGCGAAAGAGTCCGGACTTGGAAGTTGAAACGGTATTGGGGATTTCCCCCCCCATTATTTGAATTATTACAACTATAAGAGTGTGGAGAGACGTGCCTCATCATTACTTGTATTAATTACGGTTTTGATGGGAGTTCCAGATTTTGCCACGTGTCACTGGTTGTTGGGATTTCACCGTGCCTATAAAAGGTGCTCCTCCCCTCCTACTTCTTTTTTACTTTCTCTTCTTTTCTTCTCTCGTTTTTTCTTCATTTTTTCTTCTTTTTCTTGCCGTCGCCGCCGTTTGTTGAGGATAGTTCTTGGAGGTTGCTTGTTTTTGCTTGGTCGTCCCCAACCGCTCCTTGATCTCTACTATTGTAAGCCTCCTCTGTCTCTATTTTTTTTCCGTTTCTTGTAAATCTGTAATATTATTGATATCGTTCGATATGTTTTGTGTTTTGTGTTTGGTGTTTTTGTTGATGCTATTTCTATGTATATATGTATGTATATAATTTTCGGGTATGGTTTGCTTTTTGATTCTTCTTGATATCGTTTCTGGGTTTAGGGTTTTTTGTTTAGGTCCAGACTTGGTAGCTTAGTCCGGACTAGGGATTTTGTGTTTGGGGTTGTAATTGGTTCTTGTTTTTGTGTTATTGTGGCCTTCGGGTTCAAAGTGGTAGGCTGGGTTTGTAGTCCGGAGTGGTATCCTAGATTTAGGTTTTTGTAGTTCGGAGTAGCTGTTTCGTTCGGGGTTTTTGTTTTTTTTTTTTGGGCTTGGGTCTCCAAACTGTTTGTTTCTGACTTGTAATAAAATTGAAAATAGGGTAGTCCGGACCATCTAGTTTTCAAGATAAATAAGCTGTAGGGTTTTAGACTAACCTTTATCACTTGTTTTAGGTTTATGGTCCGGACTAAAGCTCTTGCCAAGGCTTACATAACTTGCTATCCGGGGCCATCTGGTTCAGATTCTGAGTCCTCTGGTGATTCTGAGCGGGCTGGGATGGGGAAGAAGGCTTCCACCTCAGACTCCGAATCTATAACGAAGCTTTCTGTTGCCAAGATTTTTCCAGAAAGGTGCCTTGCAGTCCGGAGGGTCTGTGGGTCGAAAAGTTGTGGTACTTTGTTAGCAAGAGTGATGAGATAGAAAATAGTTTCTATTATAGGAGTATCCGGTCCGGGTATGCTAGGCAGGCTAATGCGGGTCCGAGACCTTACGATAGGGAAGCATTTGATAAGAAATTCATTGACAGTATAGTGGCTAAGGAGCACTACGAGCTGAAGGATGAATACGTGGCTTTAAATCACGCGGCTCAGGATTTTGGAGTACAGACTGCTTTTCAGTTGGATCCCCGGGTCGAGTGGAGGTGGCCGACTCCGGACGAGCGGGTTCATAATAGGCCGGCTGATGGGTTTGTTCCGGTGTGGCTGGAGCATCTCCGGTCCAGATGGAATCCTCATTGGCACTTGTTCCTGAAGCATCTATGCAAGTACGTGTACAAGATCTCTCCGATGCAGATAACCCCTAATGGTATAAAGTGGATGACCTGGTTCATTACTACTTGCAATCAGTTCAAGGTGCAGCCCACGTTCAAGCTATGGCATCACATCTTTCACCTGGTCCGGTCTAGTCAGTTTCCTCTTTATGAACTTCGGTTCCGGGCTCTGGAGTGCGGGTATGGCGGCTCGTACAGGCCTGTAATCCAGCAATCTTCTTTGAAGTACTGGAATGGGGAGTTGATCATGCTCCGGGGTTTAGATTTATACTATCTTCCCCATATTGCTTCGGATGGAGTCCGGACCCGCTTCCGTAGGGATGTACTCCGGGGTGAAGCTATCCGGTTGATGTTTGCGTTTTGTGAATGTCTGGGTTTTCAAATGACCAGAGACACTTTCATGAATCATAGAACTATGCATAGACTAGGATGTAAGTAATTTTCCTTTTTGTCCGGACTTCTTATATGTTTCTTATATGTCTTCATCTTCCTTGATTCTTTATTGGTTTTGACCTGTGTTTTTGCTTTGTTCCTTTGTAGGTTTGCCACACTACAATCCAGATATGTCGTCTTCGGCATACAGTGATGCATTGAAAGGTCTTGGCAAGGCTTTCAAGCTGCCAAAGAAAACTGCTGGTGCTGGGTCCGGATCCAATGCCTCTGTGGAGGAAGGATCCCAGAGTAATGTCGTTCCGAGGCCAGAACCGGAAGTTGAGGTGGATATCGGCAATGAGTTTGATAATCTTGAGGATCTTGGCCCTATTGGGGAAATTCCGGATGTTGAGACTGGACGGAAGAGGAAGAGGCTCCGGACTCTTGGGACAAAACCTCCCCGGGCAGAAAACTTTGAAGCTGGCTCTGGGTCCGGGGCTGGTAAAGGAAAAACTGTTGATGAAGGGAGTCCGGATGCACGTAGTCCGGGGCTGGAGGAAAAAGTTGCTTGGTGCATGGCTGAGAATCCTACTCAAGCTGACTGGAGGAGGATGAACCAGTCCGGATTTAATGCCACTATGAAGGAGTGTTCCCGGCTCTGGGGTCAGGTATATCTTCTTTTTGTTCTCATTTCTTGTGTTGATTTGCCTTAGAATATTTTCTAAGTTTCTCCATTTTTTGCAGCTTGGTGGGTATATGGCTGGATCTGCTTCTCTGGCCTACAATGAGCTCAAAGGTTTCCAGAGTGCCATTGCTGATAAGGACTCAGAGATTAGTCAACTCCGGGACCAGATAATCGTGAAGGACACTTCTCTCTCCGGACTGAACCAACAGCTTGATGATGTCAGGACCCGGGCTGAGAATGCTGAAAGGGAATCTTTAGATCTGAAATCCGAACTGGCTGAGCTCCGGAGGAAAATATCTGTTGTGCGTCCGGAAGCTGAGGTTATTGAGGAGTTCAAAAGGTCTGAGGAGTATGATAAAGCTCTTGCTAATGCTGGTGCTCTGGAGATAGCTCGTTGCTGGTTGGTTGCAGAGCGGCATATCAAGACCAATCCGGAGGCTGATTGGGACAACTTCGTCACAGAGTTTATTAAGGCAAAGGAAGATATTGAGCTCGGATTAGGGGAGTCGGAGCCGTTTGACGGGCCTTGTCCCAGCTTCCTGCCTCCCAGTGCTCCGGGGTTTTGAATTTCTTGTAATTTTATTTTGCCTTGAGACTTTAGATTTCTTTGTAATATTCGTACTTGCTCTGGATTTGTTTGGTTTGGCTACAATTTGAATTTTTGCTTTTATTGTTGTTATTTTGTTTTGATGTTTTTGGTTGTTTTTGCCTTAGGAAAAAAAATTCCAAGTAAAAATTGTTGTACTAGTCCTGACTAATAACTTGTCCGGACTAGTGGTTGGCTTCATTACTTGGTTATTTTGTTTCAAGTGAAATGTTTGCTTTCGTAGTTAGTAAGTTAATTCTAAGTACAAATGGTTGCTCTAGTCCTGACCAATGGATTGTCCGGACTATTGTTGACTTTTAGTTAGAAAATGAATTCTAAGTAAAAATGGTTGCTCTAGTCCTGACTCATAGCTTGTCCGGACTAGTGGTTGCTTTTAGTTAGAAAATTAATTCTAAGTAAAAATGGTTGCTCTAGTCCTGACTAATAGCTTGTCCGGACTAGTGGTTGCTTTTAATTAGAAAATTAATTCTAAGTAAAAATGGTCTAGTCCTGACTAATAGCTTGTCCGGACTAGTGGTTGCTTTTAATTAGAAAATTAATTCTAAGTAAAAATGGTTGCTCTGACTAATAGCTTGTCCGGACTAGTGGTTGCTTTTGATTAGAAAATTAATTCTAAGTAAAAATGGTTGCTCTAGTCCTGACTGATAGTTTGTCCGGACTAGTGGTTGCTCTTAATTAGAAAATTAATTATAAGTAAAAATGGTTGCTCTAGTCCTGACTGATAGTTTGTCCGGACTAGTGGTTGCTTTTAGTTAGAAAATTAATTCTAAGTAAAAATGGTTGCTCTAGTTCTGACTAATAGCTTGTCCGGACTAGTGGTTAGTTTTGAAAAGTATGTAAAGAGGGAAAAGCTTTTCATTAATAATTCATACAAAATAGAAGGAGAATCAAATTGATTGTTTGCCATATTGGCTATAAGATTTTTAGTTGCTTTGTTAGTTCCCCTACTGGTAGAATTTTCTTAGCCTTAGTCCATGTCAAGTGTTTGGGACTTTTGAGCCATCCATGTTCAGGAGCTTGTAGGTTCATGGCCTGAGGACTTCTTTGATCTTGTATGGTCCTTCCCATTTGGGCATTAGTTTTCCAGTGTTTGTTAGATCTGATGCTTTAGTGTCTCGAAGGACTAAGTCTCCAATTTGGAAGTTTTTGACTCTTGACTTCTTACTGAAGTGTTCTCTTATTTTCTCCTTGTATTTTTCCATCCTTTCTACAGCCTGGTCCCGGACCTCATCGATTAGCTCCATGTTTGTTCTGAGTCCTTCTTCATTTGCTTCTTCTTCAAAGCTTATTGCTCTGTAGGAAGGAGAGCCCACTTCAATAGGGAGCATTGCTTCTATTCCGTAAGCTAGCTTGAATGGTGTTTCCCCGATGCTTGTCCTTGGGCTTGTCCTGTAGGACCAAAGTATACTTGGTAGTTCTTCTGGCCATTTGCTTTTGCTTTCTTTGAGTCTTTTCTCGATACCTCGGAGCAGGATTCTGTTAGTTACTTCTACTTGGCCATTTCCTTGGGGATATGCCACCGATGATTTTTTGTGCTTGATCCCGCGCTCCTGGAGGTAGGACTCGAACTCTGATCCAATAAATTGGGGCCCATTGTCTAATACTAGGACTCGTGGTATCCCGAACCTCATCAAAATGTTGTCCATAAACTTTATGTAGTCTGGTTGATTGATTGTCCTCATTGCTTTTGCTTCAACCCATTTAGTCATATAATCAATAGAGACTAGAAGGTACCTGAGGTCTCCTTTGGCCCGAGCGAAGGGTCCCATGATGTCAATACCCCAAATTGTGAAGGGGATAGGTGACAGGACTGAGGATGGTAGGACTGGGCTGATTCGGGACACATTGCTGAAAAGCTGGCATTCTTTGCACTTCTTGACGAATTCTATTGCATCCTGATGAATGGTTGGCCAATAGTAGCCTTGTCTTATAATCTTATGAGCTAGGGGTTTTACAGACATGTGGTCTCCGCATATCCCTTCATGCACTTTTGCCAAACAGTACTTTGCTTCTTCTGGGCCAATACATTTCAGGATAGGAGATGAGAAGGTCCTGCGGTAGAGTATTCCTTATTCAAGGAAGAACTTGGCTGCTTTTGCTTTCAGTCTTTGAGCTTTTCCTTTGTCTTCTGGGAGCTCTCCATTCTCCAAGTATTTGATGAAGGGAGTCATCCAGTTGTGGCTGCTTTCGATCTCCAAGACCTCTCCGGATTCAATGGATGGTTTGAGGAGTTCTTCAAAATAAACTGAGCAGTCTAGATCTGATGAGTTCCGGACTAATTTGGATATGATGTCTGCTTCTTCATTTTCTTCTCGATATATCTGAATGACTTGATGGCTTGGTATTGAAGCTAAGTAGCTCTGAACCAAGGCTTGATACTTTGCCAGAGTAGGGTCCTTTGCTATGTATTCTCCATTTGTTTGCTTGACCACTATCTGAGAGTCGCTGTAAATTTTTAAGACCTAGATCTTTAGAGTCCTGGAGAGCTTTAGTCCTGCGATCAATGCCTCATATTCTGCTTGATTGTTTGTTGCGGGGAAGCCGAAAGATATAGTTGTCTGTATCTTGAATCCTTCTGGACTTCTGAGTATGAGTCTGGCTCCCAACCTTTCGCTTGTTGAAGAACCATCTACCTTTAAGGTCCAGGCTCCTGGACTTGTTTCCTTTTTTGGCTCCTGATCTATGTCCATTGGTTCCGGTTCTTCTTCTGGGAAGTTGCATTTGATTATGAAATCTGCAAAAGCTTGAGCTTTGATTGCCGTCCTGGGAACGACGCTTATATTGAACTGGCTCAACTCCACAGCCCAATTGACAAGTCTTCCCGAGACGTCTGGCTTCTGAATTATTTTCCTAAGTGGTTGATTTGTTACTACTCTGATTTCTCTCCCTTGGAAGTAGTGCCTGAGTTTTCTTGAAGTTGTGACTAAGGCAAAGGTAAACTTCTCCAATCTTGGGTATCTTGTTTTTGCATCTTTTAAGACTTGGCTTACATAGTAGACTGGTTGCTGTGTTCCATTCTCCTCCCTGATTTGGGCAACTCTTACAGCTTGTGCTCCCGCTGACAAGTATAAGTAGAGAGGCTCTCCTGGTTGAGCTTTAGTTAGGACTGGTGGCTGAGAGAGGTAGTACTTGATTTCTTCGAATGCCTTTTGGCACTTCGGATTCCAGTTCACCTCTTTCTTGTTGGTTGCTCCTTTGAGTAAATCAAAGAATGGGAGGCACCTCTCTGCTAGTTTTGAGATAAATCTCCTGAGTGCTGCTAGAGATCCTGCTAGCTTCTGCACATCTTTTTGGGTCCTGGGAGCTTTCATCTCCTGGATGGATTTTATTTTCTCCGGATTGGCTTCTATGCTTCTGTTGCTGATCATGAATCCTAGAAACTTGCCTACTCCTACTCCGAAGGTGCATTTCTCCGGATTCAGTTTGAGTTGGTTCTTCCTTAGGTTGTCAAAGCACTCCTTCAGGTCTTCCACATGTCCTGGTATGGTTATTGATTTGGAAATCATGTCATCGACATAGCACTCCAAGTTCCTCCCAATCTGGGATTTGAATATCTTGTTCATGGCTCTTTGGTAAGTGGATCCTGCAGTGGTAAGTCCGAAGGGTAGTATCACATAAGCATAGACTGCTCTGTGAGTTATGAATGTTGTCTTAGGAATGTCCTTTGGGTTCATCTTTATCTGGTTGTATCCGGAGAAGGCGTCCATGAAACTTAGAATGATGTGTTCGGAGGTGGCATCTATTAGTTGATAAATATTTGGGAGAGGGTACGGGTCCTTCAGGCATGCAGCATTCAGATCAGTGTAGTCCACACATATTCTCCATTTTCCGTTAGACTTCTTCACCATAACAACATTAGCTAGCCATTCCGGATATTTAATTTCTTTGATGATTCCTGCTTTGAGTAGCTTTTCCACTTCTTCATCGATTGTTTTTGCCTCTCCGGAGCAAAATTTCTTCTCTTCTGTTTGACTGGTTTTCTGTTGGGGTTGACATCCAAGCTGTGCATTTCTATGGAATCATATAGTCCTGGCATGTCCCTTGGACTCCAGGAAAAAACATCTCTGTACTCCCGGAGCAAGGACACTAATCTCTCCTTGAAGGACTCCTCGAGTCCTGACCCAACTTTCACTTTTTTTGCTAGAATTGCTTTCATCTACCTGGACTTCTTCTGTTTCAACTGCAGCTTCAATTTTTGCTTGCTCTTTGTTTGAAACCATTTGATGAATTCGGGCTTCAGAGTTCTTTTTTAGATAGAAGTTTGCTTGTTCAGATTCTTTGGTTGCTTGCATGGTAGGACTAACTTGGTCTGGGACTTGATTTGCCTTGTCCACTACCATGACTTGGTTGCTTGCCAGTCCTTCTGGACTTGTTTTGTTTGCTTCTTCCCTTGTCCGGGGTCGGTGCTTCTTCATGCTTTGTTGCTTGCGAACGACCGTAGCCTTCCTTTTGTTATCTTGATGGGTTTCTTCCATAACTAACCCTTGGTTGTAGCATGTTTTAGCAACTCCATAATCTCCTTTAATCTCCCCGACTCCTGTCGGGGTTGGGAATTTGATCTTGAGATGGGAGATTGAAGTTATTGCTTGCATCATGGTTAGAGCTGATCTACCGATGATTCCGTTGTATGAAGAAGGATCATTGATCACATAAAATTTGATGACATGAGTCACTTGGTTATGAGCAGATCCAAAAATGACTGGCAGATATAAAGTTCCTTGGATCGGGACTAAGTTGTGGCCGAAACCATAGAGTGGGTCCTCCCGGCACTCATTTGAGCGGACGCTCCCTAACTGCATTCTATCCACTGTGTGCTTGAAGAGAATATTTACTGAGGAACCATTGTCTATGAGCATTCTTCTTACTTCATTATCAAAGATGTTCAGAGTGACAACTAAAGCTGCATTGTGATGAGGGTTGACTCCTTCGTAGTCTTTGCTACTCAAGGATATCACCAGGTCTGGGAGTGATTGGATTGAGAGCACTTCTTCGCCGAAGTCCGGGCTCCGGGGTGGGGAGTATGATCCACCTAGGACCACATTGACTACATTCTTTCCTTTATTCTGCGCTTCCCCTCTGCTGTCCCGGACTAAGTACTTGTTCATGTTCCCCTTCTTCACTTGATCCTCGATGAAGTACTTGAGTGATAAGCAGTTCTCAGTCTTGTGGCCATGGGTCTCGTGGTAATCACATTGCCTATTGTAAGGCCTGCTCTCTGGAGGAGTTTGCATTGGTTTCAGAGGATAATATAAAGGCTTGTCTTTTACCTCTTTCAAGATTTCCTCCCGGGTCATGTTGAGAGGAGTCCAGTCCGGCTCCTGCTTCGGCTCCCGGGGTTGCTTCGCGGGTCCTGGGTCGCTGCTCGACTCCTTCTTAGGACCAAGTCTCTGGAAAACTGGAGTAGTTTGTCTTTCTTGGCTTTGGTTGCTTTGCTTGAATTTCTTATCCTGATGGTAACCCCCTTTCGATCGGTCATCAGTGTTTTTACTCCTGGACCCTCCATTCCGGGTCATCCTCATTGCCTGGAGCACATCTGTTTCCTTAATGAATCTGGCAGCCATAGAGTAGGCTGCTGCCAGACTTTGCGGCTCCTTATTGAGTAGATCCACTATATATCTCTCATTATGCTCTGGGTCCAAGTTTCTCCTGAAAATGCTTAAAGATTCCTTCTCATCCAAACTTGAAACTTTATTGATTGCTTCCTCGAACCGGCGCATGTATGCGGAGAGGGACTCATTGTCATGCTTCCGGATTGTCTCCAGGTGACACATGTGCATTTCGTGCATTTTGTTTGCCCGAAATCTCCGAAGGAATGAGGTTCGAAATTCCTTCCAAGAGTGGATGCTGCAGGAGGGATTCTGCTGAACCATCTCGGGGCCCCTCCCTTAAGAGTTGAAGCGAAGAACCTTGATTTCGTTAAGTCGTTGTAGTAATATATCTGCGCTATCTGCTCAAAGTAGTTCAAGTGCTCCTCCGGGTCTCCTAGTTCATCGAAGGAGTCAAAGTTGTAATGCTTCAAGTTCCGCTACCGGGGAATGGCTTCTGTAACACCCCCAGATCCGGGGTCGGGGATCCGGGTCGTCACGGTCTTTCATTCCACAATACCACTTCACTTACTTAATAAAAATAACCTTATGCTGTGACCCCACACTAACACACACCACAACCCGTTATAGTCTCAGAGATGAACATAAAAAAAATATAACCACAAGTAATTATATTCCACAATTATCTGCCAATACACCTTAAAAGGTTTTCTGAATAGATTTACATTTTATTTGCCATTACTACAATTCATATTATACATAAGTCTGGTACATCAAAAGTTGAAGGCCTAGCCTATTGGTAGTTCCTACCTCAGCTACAACAGCATCAACGCTTCCAGAAGACTGCCGAACGATTTCTAACCTCTTGCGAATCGGGAGCTTGGTCCGGTTCATCTTGTCTATCTGATGTTGTGTGATGAAAGAAGAAAGCAAGGGTGAGCAGCAAGCCCACCAAAATAATATGCATAATTATTTACAGTATATGAGTCTACTCATAATACTCATGAAAGTCTTGGTCAAAAGAAATGAACCAAGTTGATAACTTAATGCGATGAAGTCGCAAAATATTCAGTATATATACACATATATACTTTTCAAAATATTGGAAGTCCTCTCCCATGCATAATATACACAAAATCCCAGTGTATAACTGTATAAAAATATCGTTGCAAGGTGATCTCATATATCTAACCTTGTCTCAACGTTTTTCTGAAAATCTTTGTCATTCATAAGACAATTATTAATTAGATATAAGTTTAAAAGATGAAGTTACCAAATACTTCACTACACTTATATCATTCCCAAATACTACTTGAACTACCACCGTTCAAGTTATAATCAATTTCAAAAGTTCATCCCACTGATGAGACCACAAGATAAGACTTGAATAGATTCAATCTTTGAAATATTATTGAATGAAAAAGTTATGAGATACTTTATTTAGTCCCGATATATATATATCCACATATATATATCCCTTTAAACATTTCCTGGAACCTCCGTTATGCAAAGTATGAATGGAGTTTGAAACATCCAATGAATTTTGGAAAGGAAAAGAATTTTGGCATAAACCCGATATCTTGCTGATCAGGCAAAGATACCAATAAGTAACCTTTTCTACTAGTAGATGGACGAATTCCCCACTGGTCATCACCCTGGTCATAATTAAGACCTATGCTGGACTGCCACTCAGCCACTTATGCATTTGATGGACTCCCACTGAGCCACTTACACAATAATAGACCGTACCCCGGCCTGTCGCTTATGCCGACTCAATGAGAGGGGCTTACTTCCCGAATGTTGGGCAAGTAATCAATTCATTTACCAAATCTGCAACCTTGTTGCGAATGTAAAATACACCACAGAGCCGGATTCCCCAGGTTTTGAGCGAGTATTTAAATCCCCTTAAAAGGAAGATCTTAAATATAAAAATGAGTTTTGGGATCCGCTCTGACTTTTAAAAATCATTTTGAAGACTCGAAAACACTTTAAAGAGTGTTTGGAGTAAGGCTGATTTAATGAAGTAAATCAGTCCCCAGAATATTTAGAAAATGACTGAATATTATTATTTAAATAATATTCCCATAAAGAATAATCTTTCTAAAAATAATTGAAGTAGAAGTATTAAAACTTATACTTGAAACGAGTATTAAATAACCAAAGATATACTTATATGAAAGTATTATCTTTATTTGAATAATCGAAAATAAGTTTGATTATTAACACCTTATTCTTTAATAAAATAAAGAATATATTACAGCACATAATCGGAGTCATAGATCCTCAAATGAATATTCAAATAATATTCAATAAATAATATAAAAGAGTCATAAGCCCTCGAATGAATATTCAAATAATATTCAATAAATAATATAAAAGGAGTCATAAATCCTCGAATAATATTCGAAATAATATTCAATAATAAAATAAAGTTTAAAGTTATCGAATAAACCTTATTCGATTAATAGTTTGGAAAACTATTACCATATATATATATATAAATATATATATATATATATATCCATATCCATATAAAATCTACTCGGGATCCTCGACTCCCGGTTTTAGAAAATATTTTCACCTTTGGGTCCCTATACTAAGGGTATATGCAAGTTACCGCTATCCTCTAGCATAGGTATTATCAACCGAACCAACAGATATATATTTCAAGAATATGAAACAGGCATGCATATATACCATATCACATGCTACAATATATCGCAAGAATTTGCTAAATAACCAACATGCATCTATCGCAAGATAATGCATATACAAGTGTATACATCACAACAACAGTATAACGGATAGAATACTTGCCTGAGCGACTGGGGGTTACGAATGGCTCGGGACGAGTCTGGTAACCTATAAACAACAAGTAAGTTGGAATTAAACCAAAGTCACTTGTAAATCTATACTTTAACTAACTTAGACTCTAACGCTTGTTTTGCGCTCACTGATTCGCTTAAGTCACTCGGGTACCCTCGGCTCCACCATTTTTAATAATTTAACCTTTACGAGTTTTAAAGCGATTCCTTCGCGAGTGACTTACCAACTGCCTAAAACACTTACCATAAATGTTTCATGCATTAATTAACCCTTTTTGGTCTTTAACCTACATTTCAAAGTAAGGCGAGGGAAAAAGTTTCGTTCGTGAAACGCCGTTACTTGAAACGGTCGTTTCTCCTAAACCGTAAATCGGAATCGAACGAACTACATATCAAAACGAAGCTCGTAACATGAGCTATCTAAACATGGCAGTGGTCACAATCTAGCAGGGGGTTCTCGGGTCCTATTGCTATGCACAAAAACAGTCCAAAGAAAATCGGACGTTACGACGGCTATGTTTACGCGATTTCCCATTTTTTAAACCATCCACAATCAACCCAAACCATCCTCAAATCCAACACACAACAAACATCCATCCTTATCACATCATAACAATCCCAACCAATTCACTTTTAATCATTCATACATATGCTTAAACCTAACTTTAATCATACTTAAGTTTCTTTAAATCAAAACCACAAAATTACCATTTCATTTCACTACCATTCCAAATCTCAAACTCTAATCATAACAACAAGATACCATAACATCCTACTCATCAAAATCACCTTATAATATATATGAACCTAGGGTTTGGAAATGGTATACCTTCCTTGGAGTGGTGGGTAGAGCTAGGAAGCCTTAAGAAACTTTGAGAAGCCTTAGGAAAGCTTGGATCTTCAAGAAAACAAGACAAACTTCAAGTTAAAAATCTTGAAAACACTATTCATTGTCTTCTTCATTGGTTAAATGAAGAAGTTAGAGAAAGAATTAATGGCTTAAACTCATGATATAGCCATAACTAAGCATGAAGATGATTAGGGAATTTTCTTACCAATTAAGGATGCTTGGATCTTGATTTTTGAAAAATCTACCCTTTAAAATGTGTAAAAGCCGAGAGCAAAGTGAAGAACAAGGCCTTGGTTGATTTTGATTTTTAATGAAATGATTTTGCTAGCTTGGTTGGCTTGGTTTTTGTTTTTGATTTAGCAAATTACTACCTTGCCCTTGAATTTGTGTGGTTCTTATTCAACCACACCTCCTTCCTTCCCATGTCATGCTTACCTCATCCTCATGATGTCATCCTTCCTTCCTTGTCTTCTTTCTATTGGTTGGATGACATCATTCCCATTAATCCCTTTGATTAACTTCCTAATCGTTTGCCTAATGACCGCTGATCTGCTATACGGTTCGCTTAACTTTCGTTCTCGTTTTATCGTTTGAAGGATCATACCCGGGATCTTATTACTTAGGTTCCCTTAACCTTTCTCAATATAATATATTCCTTCTATGATCCTCTTTTATAATCCTTTAATTTAAATCCTTTTTATCCTGTTACCTTATACTCAATTCTCTCCGTATATTGTGGATTTCCGGGAAAAACCAAAGTGTTCGGAATTGGATTCTGACGATCTTTACATACACTTATATACTTCATAGAGTACTAATAATATCCCATAAGATCAATAACAGAACCCCTACATAGCGTGGCATGAAAAGTTTTCTCATTCAGCAAAAACACTATTCATAAGGGTTTCAAAATTTTCCAAAAATTGGGGTTATTACAGTCTCCCCTCCTTAAAAGGATTCCGTCCCGGAATCAGATAGAAAATGAATAGGGATACCTTCCTTAGTATTGCACTTTCTAACTCTCAAGTCAATTCTCCACATTGTGGTCCTACCACCAAACTCTGCCTAGTTTGATAACCCTTCTCCTAAGCACTTGTTCCTTTTCACTCTATAACCCTTCCTGGTTGCTCCATATAGGTTACGTCGGGTTGCATATCTATGCGCTCATATGCCTCTATTTATCTGGCATCTAAATTACACTTCCTTAACATTGATACGTGAAACACGTTACGAACTTGCTACAGGTTCTGGGTTAAGGCTAGCTCATATGCTAACTTCCCAAACGTCTTAATATATCCAAGGGTCCAACAAATTGTAGACTTAGCTTTCCTTTCTTTCCGAACCTCATCAATCCTTTCCAAGGGATACCTATAACATTACTAGGTCCCCTATTTCATACTCTTTATCCTTTCATGACAAATCAACATACTTATCATGTCCATCTTGGGCTACTACCAGCCGTCCTCTGATTAGATCTATCATATCCTTGGTCCTTGGGACTACTGCGGGTCCGAGCATCTTGCGCTCTACAACTTCATCCTAACATAAGGGAGATCGACATTGTCTTCCCTCAAGGATCTCATACGGCGATATCTCAATACTGACATATGATCTATTGTCGTAAGAAAACTCAATCCGTGTTAAGTGATCATTCTAATTTCTTTCAAGTCTATTGCACAGACTCTCATTATAGCTTTTAACATTAAAGCTTTTACTTCTCAATACCCATTCTTTTCCAGTTCGTAATCGTTACTACCTTCCGTTCCTAATATTATACTGGTTATACTTTTGCTCGTTAGCGTTCTATAACCTTTTAATAACCATGCCAACCTTAGTATCACGAATGTGTTTCCATTCCGAATACTACCACAACTTTATTACTCCTTTTTCAGCTGTTTCTATTTTCCAAAATTTGATCAATCAAATAGAATTAAAGGAATTTGTTGAGAGATCACTATGATCATGAACACTTGTTATATCGCATAGTTAGTACAGAAGGTGGCCAGCCTTTAGTACTTGACAAGCAATTAAACAATAGATGGTATCCTACTAGGCTTCTATCACACAGATAGATAGTCATTCGGCAATACCTCCCCTTCTGGAAGGGTTGTTCTTCTCAGTTTATATGAAATGAAAGAAGAGAAAAGAACGAATTGAAGAGAATTGTATATTCATAAAAATTTTATTGCCATAAAATATCTGGCTTGGAATCTACCTCTGAACTATAGAGGTTTGTCATAGAAGAACAAAGCATATATGTATTTATATCAACATCAAGTGTTATAGCATCACATTTCACGTGCCTAAATATTTTCGCTATCCCGTCCATCATTCTATGGACCCATGCTCTTCCTCGAGCTTATACACAATTACCTTTGGAACTCCCTCGACATCGAAAATTGAATCTGGGATCTCATTCTAGACATCATCGTTACTTGAATTCTATGCTTGCACCGCAACCTTCCTCGTATAATAATACGACTCTCTATTGATAAGAAAGAATAATAATTCACTAGGTAGATACTCTACTTAATTAGTCTATCAATGATAACTTATACACTACCACGACCCGATTAGTGGTACTCAATCTCAACACCCATTCCAATACAACTCTCACGGTTGTAATCAGCTCATTACTCGCAGAATCATTGCTGCCTTACTATGGTCCACCACTGACCTACTGTAGTCATTCATTTTCCATGAAGTCTTAATAGCTAACCATACGGAGTCTATCCATGTCGTATCAAATCATTCTAAGGAGGTAACATAATCACCACTCCTGATTCATGAAGAACACTCCTGATCCTGACATACATACATGACATGAAGCATATAAAATTGCAGAAGAGTTTCAATCAAAGCACCGATAGCGGGTTAATACCATTCTTAATCATATGCCTTCAATAGAAGACTTAACTTAAAGGTTCGTGTAGTCCTTTTTGAAATATGGTCCTGGATTATTCTCAAGATAGGACCTTCTAAGATAGATAGCCCGTTCATGGCGATTACACGAATTAAACCTTTACCTACTACTATTACGGTTGGGTATTGCACCGTCATCAGAAGGAATGTCAATCTTCCAAACCATAATTCAACCTTCGCATTTCTAACCATCATCACTGTATTCTTTTGGCACACGCGCCTATAATTATCCACTTACCTTTAAAGTGTCGGCCACCTCTTCGGCCTTTCCTGATAGTAAAATTTCCTTACAGTCAATGTCTTTTTAACCACCTCCAAATAAATTTTCTACCTTATTTCCGATCACTGCTTAAGTGAAGATGTTTTCCTTAATATCTGATGAGTAAAAAAAATCACCATTTTTCCATAAGTTATTGCCTCAGTCTTTAGAGGTTAATCACTGTCACGACTGACTCTCAATCATACTTAGAACATCTTTTATCCTAGGCCCTAATTGCCCTGAACAATTTCGACCATTACTGGTTCGATCCATACTTTCTCGTGGTTTAACACGTGCCCCACTTGGCAACATTATAATTACGTCATACTTCCTTTATCAACATTTTTATTCTTGAGAATTTTGAATATTACCTTTCTCCTTGTAAACCTCTAAGGTTATCCTTCAATCGTTCTTCCTGTATTCCCTAGATACAGGGCATATCAAAATACCATTTACTAATACCAGAATCATAGTCTATATACTTCTGAAAAAATTTCTCCATTGATCCTTAAAGGTTGTTACTACCTTAACCCTTTCCAATTCATACTGTCAAAACTCATACTATCCCTATTAAGGGTGAAATGCCAACCTTTATGCATTCCCCTAGGATTCATTTTAATTTACCGATGTTCTATCCTTAATTCCACCTTTAAAAGGTACCTGCATCCTTCCATGGATAAATAAGGTCATATATCCCTGATATGGGTATCTTATTCAATCTTTCCCACCTCGATAGTAAATGCCTAATTTCACAATAACATCTGTATTCAAATGAGGTTAATAAATATGGCCTCCAAAAGATAACAACGGTTATCCGCTTGTCTTGCCTAATTTGGTAACGATAACAAGGATGTTCTGGAAGATATTGGTCGTGTTCAACATGAACTTCTTCTTAATAATTCCTTATTTACTTTTGTTGTTTATCTCAACAGTCACCTCAATGTTGGGATATCTCTCATACCTGGCGTCTCCCTTTCTGGGTATCAAGCCACCGGTCTTACACTTCTCATTCTTGAAGGTCACTTCCTTCATCCAATTTTCCTAATTTCTTACTTCCTTGTCTCCTCAGTCTATCCGCGTCTCATTATTTATCCTTCAAACTATCTCAAGGTTTCCTCAAATCCCCCCAACTTACAGGGGGTAAACTATATATATCTCTTATGCCTTCCACCATCAACTTTAACTCATGGTGAATCACCCTCATCCTTACGAATGCATACTTTTCTATATCTATTGCTACGAGTCTTTAGGGTTTCCTTATACCCAACTCCCTTATCATACCTCAAACTCTATTGCCTTTATATTCCTTTCCACTTCAGTTTCTTATTATTTTTCTTTCTCTTATCATTATTTCATGAACAAACACAACATAAGCATTGATTTCAAATATCCCGTCATTCTGGATTCGTGCCCTCAGAACGAATCTTGACAACTTTTTACAACTTAGATTCATAATTCATCATACTCGTCCGCCTTTGTTCTGGCTCTAAAGCTTTTACACTATCTCCATAACCTTGGGAATTACCTTCCCGAAAACAATTGACTAAACTTTAATCAGTTTATTATAATCTCTGGCTCCATGCCTTTCTTGGTCTTTCACCAGCGGGTGGTCTCTCTCTTAGGAGGGTAAGTGACAAAAACACTCTTTTGTGATTCGTCAATTATTCAGAATCTCAAATGATTCCTATATTTCCTTTAGCCAGGCTCTTGCCTCGACTGGGTCAGCTTGTTCCTTGGAACTCTGAGAACTTAGCGACTTAAAGGTCCTGAAAGAATTTCTCACCGCATTGCTTCCTCAGGGTGGTGGTTGGGGATAATAGTCTAAGTTCTTTTTAGACAGGTCCATGAATTGCCATATAGGGGTACTGTCTCGGGTCTCCTTTCCTTACTCGACTTTTGTTTCCTCAGTCTAAACGTTTCTTCCTACTCCCCATAATTGGAGTCATCTTTTAATTTAAAATCTTCATTTTCCACTTTATTTTCCGGGTTCTTTATCTCTTGATGGCGTCCTCCCTGACTATCACATTCAGGGTTTGCTCTAACCTTATTCCTTGTGGGGCATATTACTTGGAAAATTTTGAGAGTCTCTGGATATTTGTCTTACTTACTTTGCTTAAGTCTTCCCCTCGTTTAGTCCTTGCACGATTGCAAATTATGAATTCTTAAGTTCGATAAACTTCATGACACTCTCTTAAGTGTTAATAGAGCAATTAACAATGTGATTTATCACAATCAAACTGATCTGAACTGAAATTAACGAATATATACATAACCATTTGTTCGAGGGTACAACAACTGAACATATTAAAGAGGATTACATCATATGAACTTATCGCTCCTATCCCAAAAGTACTACCATAAATAGTCATCTCGTCATTAATACTAATCATTCATAACTTAGGCTAATCATCCAAAAGCGGTGCTACATGAGACCCTTGTTTGATTGCTCTGGCTCTGCACACTACCATGGATTAAGAGGTGCGAGCACGCACAACATCCCTAACCTGTTCCATCACAGAGGTGATGAGGTCTAAGATAGTCGCAAGTAGAGCTGGATCAACCTGACCCTCAAGATGGCCTCTAGCTGTAACACGGGTGGTAGCCTCAATCCTTTCCATGCTATACGCTAATCCTGCCGGAAGTATCCCACCCTCAATCCTTGGTGCAGTAAGTCGATCCAACAGATCACTCCTAACATTCCGGGCCTCTGACAGGCCACCCAAAGTCATATGATAATCAGCGATAAGAGAAGCCTGAGTGGTAGCATTTAGCAGTCCATGGGGAACAGGTGGTGCAGACCCAGGAGATCCAAATGGATAACCAAGCACGGTATCAGGTGACAATGGTGCAGGGGATAAAGGTGGCATTTCCTCAGTATGTGCTGGGCTCTGTACAGGGGAGGGAACAGGAATTGGTGGAACCTCATGGAGGTCTACAGGAGCCTCTGGAAGAGGGTCTGATACTGGTATAATTGGGGTCGTGGAAGGCCCCACTCCTTCTGCCCTCATTAACTTTTGTGCCCTTGGTAACTCTTCATTCTCTAGGGCCACCCTCGCGGCCATTCTTGCTCTGGTAGTCGCCCTGACTACGGTCATCTGTTCCTCAACGGTCCTCTCTTCATTCTCATCAGGATCCTCCATGAGATCCTCCTCAGCCACAATCCTTTCCGGGATAACATCCTCAACCGCAGCATTCTCTAGCTGAACCTCATCCGGTCCCTCATTAGGGTACTCCATCGGATTCACAATTTGATCTCCAACTTGTAATAAAACATCCTCATGCTGATGCTCCTGAACCTCAAGGTTTGGTGCCCCGCTGCCCTATACGAGAACAAACTATGTTACTATCACGATACCTATAAGGGTTCCCATAAGGGTTTTAACTGTCAGTGCTACGTTAGGTAGCCCGACTATGAACTTGGCAAGAGTTCTTATTATCTTAGTGAACTTATTATCTTAACGTCCCATCATCTCTGAGGTTTATAACGCTTAGCTCTGATACCATTACTGTAACACCCCCAGATCCGGGGTCGGGGATCCGGGTCGTCACGGTCTTTCATTCCACAATACCACTTCACTTACTTAATAAAAATAACCTTATGCTGTGACCCCACACTAACACACACCACAACCCGTTATAGTCTCAGAGATGAACATAAAAAAAATATAACCACAAGTAATTATATTCCACAATTATCTGCCAATACACCTTAAAAGGTTTTCTGAATAGATTTACATTTTATTTGCCATTACTACAATTCATATTATACATAAGTCTGGTACATCAAAAGTTGAAGGCCTAGCCTATTGGTAGTTCCTACCTCAGCTACAGCAGCATCAACGCTTCCAGAAGACTGCCGAACGATTTCTAACCTCTTGCGAATCGGGAGCTTGGTCCGGTTCATCTTGTCTATCTGATGTTGTGTGATGAAAGAAGAAAGCAAGGGTGAGCAGCAAGCCCACCAAAATAATATGCATAATTATTTACAGTATATGAGTCTACTCATAATACTCATGAAAGTCTTGGTCAAAAGAAATGAACCAAGTTGATAACTTAATGCGATGAAGTCGCAAAATATTCAGTATATATATACATATATATACTTTTCAAAATATTGGAAGTCCTCTCCCATGCATAATATACACAAAATCCCAGTGTATAACTGTATAAAAATATCGTTGCAAGGTGATCTCATATATCTAACCTTGTCTCAACGTTTTTCTGAAAATCTTTGTCATTCATAAGACAATTATTAATTAGATATAAGTTTAAAAGATGAAGTTACCAAATACTTCACTACACTTATATCATTCCCAAATACTACTTGAACTACCACCGTTCAAGTTATAATCAATTTCAAAAGTTCATCCCACTGATGAGACCACAAGATAAGACTTGAATAGATTCAATCTTTGAAATATTATTGAATGAAAAAGTTATGAGATACTTTATTTAGTCCCGATATATATATATCCACATATATATATCCCTTTAAACATTTCGTGGAACCTCCGTTATGCAAAGTATGAACGGAGTTTGAAACATCCAATGAATTTTGAAAAGGAAAAGAATTTTGGCATAAACCCGATATCTTGCTGATCAGGCAAAGATACCAATAAGTAACCTTTTCTACTAGTAGATGGACGAATTCCCCACTGGTCATCACCCTGGTCATAATTAAGACCTATGCTGGACTGCCACTCAGCCACTTATGCATTTGATGGACTCCCACTGAGCCACTTACACAATAATAGACCGTACCCCGGCCTGTCGCTTATGCCGACTCAATGAGAGGGGCTTACTTCCCGAACGTTGGGCAAGTAATCAATTCATTTACCAAATCTGCAACCTTGTTGCGAATATAAAATACACCACAGAGCCGGATTCCCCAGGTTTTGAGCGAGTATTTAAATCCCCTTAAAAGGAAGATCTTAAATATAAAAATGAGTTTTGGGATCCGCTCTGACTTTTAAAAATCATTTTGAAGACTCGAAAACACTTTAAAGAGTGTTTGGAGTAAGGCTGATTTAATGAAGTAAATCAGTCCCCAGAATATTTAGAAAATGACTGAATATTATTATTTAAATAATATTCCCATAAAGAATAATCTTTATAAAAATAATTGAAGTAGAAGTATTAAAACTTATACTTGAAACGAGTATTAAATAACCAAAGATATACTTATATGAAAGTATTATCTTTATTTGAATAATCGAAAATAAGTTTGATTATTAACACCTTATTCTTTAATAAAATAAAGAATATATTACAGCACATAATCGGAGTCATAGATCCTCAAATGAATATTCAAATAATATTCAATAAATAATATAAGGGTATATGCAAGTTACCGCTATCCTCTAGCATAGGTATTATCAACCGAACCAACAGATATATATTTCAAGAATATGAAACAGGCATGCATATATACCATATCACATGCTACAATATATCGCAAGAATTTGCTAAATAACCAACATGCATCTATCGCAAGATAATGCATATACAAGTGTATACATCACAACAACAGTATAACGGATAGAATACTTGCCTGAGCGACTGGGGGTTACGAATGGCTCGGGATGAGTCTGGTAACCTATAAACAACAAGTAAGTTGGAATTAAACCAAAGTCACTTGTAAATCTATACTTTAACTAACTTAGACTCTAACGCTTGTTTTGCGCTCACTGATTCGCTTAAGTCACTCGGGTACCCTCGGCTCCACCATTTTTAATAATTTAACCTTTACGAGTTTTAAAGCGATTCCTTCGCGAGTGACTTACCAACTGCCTAAAACACTTACCATAAATGTTTCATGCATTAATTAACCCTTTTTGGTCTTTAACCTACATTTCAAAGTAAGGCGAGGGAAAAAGTTTCGTTCGTGAAACGCCGTTACTTGAAACGGTCGTTTCTCCTAAACCGTAAATCGGAATCGAACGAACTACATATCAAAACGAAGCTCGTAACATGAGCTATCTAAACATGGCAGTGGTCACAATCTAGCAGGGGGTTCTCGGGTCCTATTGCTATGCACAAAAACAGTCCAAAGAAAATCGGACGTTACGACGGCTATGTTTACGCGATTTCCCATTTTTTAAACCATCCACAATCAACCCAAACCATCCTCAAATCCAACACACAACAAACATCCATCCTTATCACATCATAAAAATCCCAACCAATTCACTTTTAATCATTCATACATATGCTTAAACCTAACTTTAATCATACTTAAGTTTCTTTAAATCAAAACCACAAAATTACCATTTCATTTCACTACCATTCCAAATCTCAAACTCTAATCATAACAACAAGATACCATAACATCCTACTCATCAAAATCACCTTATAATATATATGAACCTAGGGTTTGGAAATGGTATACCTTCCTTGGAGTGGTGGGTAGAGCTAGGAAGCCTTAAGAAACTTTGAGAAGCCTTAGGAAAGCTTGGATCTTCAAGAAAACAAGACAAACTTCAAGTTAAAAATCTTGAAAACACTATTCATTGTCTTCTTCATTGGTTAAATGAAGAAGTTAGAGAAAGAATTAATGGCTTAAACTCATGATATAGCCATAACTAAGCATGAAGATGATTAGGGAATTTTCTTACCAATTAAGGATGCTTGGATCTTGATTTTTGAAAAATCTACCCTTTAAAATGTGTAAAAGCCGAGAGCAAAGTGAAGAACAAGGCCTTGGTTGATTTTGATTTTTGATGAAATGATTTTGCTAGCTTGGTTGGCTTGGTTTTTGTTTTTGATTTAGCAAATTACTACCTTGCCCTTGAATTTGTGTGGTTCTTATTCAACCACACCTCCTTCCTTCCCATGTCATGCTTACCTCATCCTCATGATGTCATCCTTCCTTCCTTGTCTTCTTTCTATTGGTTGGATGACATCATTCCCATTAATCCCTTTGATTAACTTCCTAATCGTTTGCCTAATGACCGCTGATCTGCTATACGGTTCGCTTAACTTTCGTTCTCGTTTTATCGTTTGAAGGATCATACCCGGGATCTTATTACTTAGGTTCCCTTAACCTTTCTCAATATATTATATTCCTTCTATGATCCTCTTTTATAATCCTTTAATTTAAATCCTTTTTATCCTGTTACCTTATACTCAATTCTCTCCGTATATTGTGGATTTCCGGGAAAAACCAAAGTGTTCGGAATTGGATTCTGACGATCTTTACATACACTTATATACTTCATAGAGTACTAATAATATCCCATAAGATCAATAACAGAACCCCTACATAGCGTGGCATGAAAAGTTTTCTCATTCAGCAAAAACACTATTCATAAGGGTTTCAAAATTTTCCAAAAATTGGGGTTATTACAGCTTCCAATGAGTAACTGAACGGAGTTAACATTTCTCCAATTTCTACTCCTGAATCTCTGTCCATCTTTCTTTGTAATTCATAAATCATATCTTTCAGGTCCTTCTGCTTCTCTTCTTCTTCATCATCAGAAATCAGCTCCGGAGTAGGATCTCTCCGGGTTCTTTTGCTCCTAGACTTGGCCAATAGCTTTTCTTCTTCTAGCTACATTCTCTTTTGGATCTTTAGCTCAAGCTCTGATTCTTCTTCTTTCCTGATTTATTCCCGGACCTCTTCCAACCTTCTCTGTTTAGCAGCTTCTGCTTCTTTCTTACTTTGATCTTTTTTGCTTTTCTTTCCTTTGGTTCCAATTCGATCAAACACCGATCTCTTCGATTGCTGGGAGTCTCCGGACTCCTCCGGTTCCTCCTCGAGTTCGGCTTCTTCTTGGAGCCGGGTCTGCTCCTGCCTGTATAGTCTGATTGCTTCCGCTAGTTCATCGCTTGTAAGGTTGGCCATGTGCTCTTCGGCTACTGGAACATTTGTGTACTTGTACTGATTGAGCTCTATGAGGGTCCGGGCATCCCTAGTGTTTATGATTCTCTCCACTATGGGAGTGTGTAGTGGTTGCTCCTGGAATGTTTCTCTCTCGGCTCTTGGGTCAAGGGCCTGGGAGTGGTCCGGCTCCTGGACCTGAGCACTAGCAGATGGTCTCCCAGAGGTATTCTATCCTGGTTTTTCCATTTCTCAACAATACCAAAAATAAATAACAACAATATGCTACAGAGAATATTGTTCTAAGGTTGCTTTATGAAATTTGCAGAAACTACCCAGAATAACAACAAACACTAACAAATAGCTACCTGGGAGCAGTTTAAACAATTTCTTGGGACTACTCAACGATGTAGCATAACGCAAATGCCATATTCAAACTAGATCAAAAACGATTAAAACTAACGATAGCTCACACAAACGTGGCTTAAATCAACAAAACGGGCCCACACAAACGTGGCCTAAAATAATTAGCACACACAAACGTGGCTGAAATAAACAACATTCATGCTTATGGAAGAGGTTGGTTGCTTGGGTTCTTACAAGTTTGAATAAATGGACTCTTTGAAGAGTTTGTTGATGAAGGTGAATCTAGGGGCACCGAGACCCAAGGATGGAGAGCCCCTCCTTCTAGCGCCAAATGATAACTCCTGTTGGCGGGGCTGCTCCTTCGACGCCGTGCCTGGATCCTTCTCTGCTGTGGGGGTGTAGCTGTGGTGGGGTTTCTACAAAACAACACCGGAAGGGGAGTTTGAGTCTCGCGGCGCCTCCGGTATGAGAGTAAGAACTCGCTTTTGGGGGAGATGAAGATAGATATGAATGAATGAAGGTGGCTGTGTGTGTATATGAGTGTGAAAGAGTGATTAACCCCAAAACCTCACCTCCTTGGGCTATTTATAGCCCAAGGTAGGGTTTTGGGGTTGGTACCTTTAAACCTAGCCATTGGTTCTGGGAGTGGATAACCCCTGGCTGGAGTGGATGCTTTACACGTGTCGGTATGGGACTGGCTGAGGAATGTTCTGAGGATCCTCTGACACGTGCCCTAATTATTCCCATGATTGATGTGTGACAGTTGTCCCCATCATGTGCCTGGGTCAACGTCTCACGTGCTGGGATTTACCAAGATTAGGCTTGCGGGACTGAGCTGGTTAGGACTGGTAGTGTGCGGGACTACTCCTTCCAGGAGCTGCGTGGAGTTAGGAGCCTAGGAGTGGTCTTCCCAGGAGCTATATGGAGTTAGGAGCCTAGGAGTAGTCCTTCTAGGAGCTGTATAGAGTTGAAAGCCTAGGAGTAGTCCTCCCAGGAGCTATATGTACTATCAAAACGAATTTGGGCCGGTTAGACAGGAAATATAACCGTGAACGGCTCGCGAATAAAACGAATTTGGCGTTCTGGCGAATAAACGAATGAACAGGCGAATAATGAATGAATAGGCGAATAACGAATAGAGTTGTGTTTGTGGTCTGTGAGCTCCTGTACTACTGAGTGCTGACTGCTGTACAGTGTAGTAAATTATTTTTTGTTTTGTTTTTTAATTGTACAATGTACTACATTTTTTTTATGTTTTGCTTTTTATTTGTACAGTCAACTACATTTTTGCATTTATGTTTCGGTGAATTGCTGTTTTTTTTGGTTTTCTGTTTTTTATTTACATTTTCTTATATTAAAAAAGATTATCATCGATTAACATTATATTATTAGATTAGTAAAATTTTATTTTTAATCATATTTTTAAAAAGTTAGTTTTTGAAAAATAAATTAGTATGTTACAGAAGGAAAAGAGGACAGTACCTCTATAAATTTTATTAATTATAAAAAATGTTATAATTGATTCGAGAGGACTCCTCTTTAGAAAAATGGAATAAACCGTGTTTACATTTTAAATAAAATACAAAATCTAACAAATTCTACAAATACATGGGCCGAACGAACGAACGAACGAATAATTCGCGTGCCTGTTGTATTCAGACGAACGAATAATTTGCGGGTCGAATGAATTATTCGCGGTTCACCTGCTTTCAGATTTTTTGTTCGGTTACAAATTATCCGGGCCGAGCCGGTTCCGGGCCGGTTTCGGTTTCCTCAAATGCTATTTGTGTTCGGTTCGTTATAGTAGACGGTTTGAGCCGAATAACTATTCGTTTGTTTACGAGCCGAATTATACAAATTTTGACGAGCGGAATTACGAACGGGCCGAGCCAAACCGCTCGTTTGGCCAGCTCTAGTTGCGCTCGTTGCATGACTTAACCCAACACCTTACTGCATGAGCTGACGAAAGCGGTAGATTAGAAATAAAATTTTAATGGATATATTTGATTGGTTAGCACCTCCAAAAAATAATATATAACTTCCTATAACTAAAAATATTAAACGTAGAAGTATCCTAATAAAAGCAGAGTTTCTAGCTTATTCTCTTTCACCGGAATACAAGTTCCATAGCCGTGCACATATATTCCATCTCAAATCTTTGGAGTTTGAAATCACGTAAGTACTAATTGTGTATATATATTAGATGTCTAAATTTTAATCGGAGTTTTTTTTCTAATTATTTTAATCAGAGTTCTTATTACTCTATAATAAATGGTCATATATGTTAAAAAAGTGCATTATAAGAATTTTAATATAGTTATATATATATATATTAGTTATATATGTAATTTAGGATATAAAATATATTAAAAAATTAGATATTTTGGTCATCTTTTTTTATCTTAGTTCAAATTTATTTAGAATTTTTAAATTTATAATATTTAAGTATCATTTTTTTAAATAATTAGATTATTTAAATGAATTTAGATAAGGGCGTAGATCCCAAAATATCCATTACATACATGTGCAATAGCTTTTTCTAAAAATTGTAAAGGATAACAAACGAGTTCCATTCTACTTTTTAATGGGATGCGCATAATTTACATGCATATTCCCTACATGAAAAAATTGAATACGTATTTTATAAATATGTTTTTTTAAAGATTGAATACGTATTTCATGAATATTTTAGTCGAAAATCCTGTCTATAATTATTTTGGATAATTGAACATACATCTTTATATCTATTTATTTGAGGTATAATGAACCCATCTCTAATTATAAACACCAACAAGTTCAAATACATATTCGAACCTATTTATATTTTTAACTAATTCAATAAACGAAGTATTAAAAGACATAAATAGTGAAATATTAAAATTTAAATTTGAAAACAATCAACCATCACACAGGTTATAGCCTTTAAAATATCAATATTACTAATTATAACCATATTATTAAAATTTGATCATCGTAATCATATTATTTTAAATCTACTTGAATATCTTAATATTATAATTGAAATAATTATAACTTTTATATTTAAATTTCACAAAACACATATAATGTTCATAATATCATATAATGTTCATAATATCCGGTCTAAAAACACATGTCTAAAATATTTCTAAATAAAGAACTATTTTAAACCTATATTAATGTCCAAGTTGTTTTAAAATAATCTTTGTAAAATAAAAATAAAACTATTTTAATTAAAATACAACCCTAAATACAATTGCCGTATGGAGCGGGTCTATACTTTCCAAAATCTATAAACTTAGGATGGACTTATGGGATCATTTTATTAAAAACCTATCTGCAGGTCCTAATCATTTTAAATAACTCTGAATTATTTAAATAACCGTAAATTATTTAAATAACCATAACCATTAATTAGAAGTATGCACTGAAATTTAAGAACAAAATAATAAAATAACAAGGATCCCATTTTTTGTTTGGTCGCTTAGACTTTAGTCGCTTGGTTAACATCTTCCAAATAAAATAATAATTATTTATTTTAAAAATATTAAATCATGTATCCAATATAACCATAAACTCTGGAAACTATAATCCAACTTGAATTTTTAATCTTACCAACTTCTTTCTTACTCTTTCATTGAATACCAGAAATTTTCAAAATTAATTTAAATAATTCAAATTTTGATATCACATAATTATTAACAAATTAAGAAAAACTATATCCTTATATATAATCTATACAATATTATAATTACCGAAATGAGATATAATTTAATATGTCATTTCTTGGTTGGTTTGGTTATTTTTTTTCTTTTCAGAAAACATTATTGTTAACCGACTCAAACTTGTAACAAAAAAACACGGAAGACTTTCACGCGGACTCTGCAGTTCACACGTACTCTGTCTACACACATACTTTGCAATTCATGGTTGTTGTGCAAGACATGCCTATACTATAACAAGACTAAGTCACTTTTGTAATTTGAATTATATTACTTGAGTCCGTAAACAGATTAGAATATTAGACTGGAGTATTTTTCTATAAACAGATTCAAGATAAGGAATTAAATCTAGAAGAAGATTAAGCCATGATCATACCTCATAGAAAAGTGTAGAAGCTTATAGTTGAATAAATTTTTTTTTATAAAAAATGTTCACTACGCCATAAATGGCCTATAGTAACTGTAAGTCATATGTCATAGCCTATTTGTATATTCGAGGATTCAACTCAACTCAAATAAGAATGTAATAAGTAAATAGTGGATCGACCGTCAGAGAGATCTCGCAAAGTAATATCTGTCAAAGGATTCAGAAACAAGGTTCATCTACAGACTTGAGGAGGTAATTCACTGGAAGAAGTTCAAGAAGTTGATCATGCCTCAGTGATATAAATCAAGATCGTGGATTTAATCAAGTGACAGAGATCTCGTCAGAGTATCATTAATTACAAGGATTTAATCTGAAGAAAATCAAAGCGTCAAAGTCAAGACATGAAGAAACGTCACGGAAGTTAGTCACTCATGAACCAGACAGTACATCGAGTGTCAACATTGAAGTGACGGAATTGATTCATAAGTCTCAGTGATTTTCAGAAGATTATCAGAAGATTGGATGCTGCTCAAGGTTAGTATTAATTCTCTATTAATTAATTAAGTCATATAATTTAATTAAGAAAATAAATTATATCTGCAAAGATTAATTTATTGATTAATTAAATTAATTGATTAATTAATTCAGAATTAATATTAAGGATTTTCAAGTTTTTAATTGGTTTAAAATCTATTTAAATTGAAACAAGGCAAACTGATTGTATTAGTATGACAATCGGTATGACAATCAATAGTCATACCGAAAGTCATGCTAATTCATTTAATTGTTTTGTTAGAATTTTTATTAGATTAAAAATCTGTTATTAATCTTTGCAAGACAATCTGAATTGTACTTATGTGACAATCGGTATGACAATCAATTGTCATACCGAAAGTCATGCCAGTTCAAATAGATTGTCCTGCCGAAAGTCATGCTGGTTCAAATGATTGTCTTGCTAATTCAAAAGGATAGTCTCACCGATTGTCATGCAAGCTTACAGGATTGTCATTGCAGTTCATTTGCATTCGGCTGTTTACTTAAAAAGAAACAGAAGCAGCAGAAGTTAAAAAATCCAATACACATCAAACAGAAGTCAACACCCAAGAACAAAAGAAAAAGAAGCAGAGCAATATTTCATTTTCTCTGCAACTTCAAGATCAATTTCTAGATTGTAAAGTTAAATCCAATCAACTAGAAATCTTTATCTTGTTCTTGTGTAACAATCTAGCGGATCAAAATCCCTAGAACTTAATCTCAAATCGCGTTTAGCATTTGATTCTAATTATTGCAAAAATAGAAAAAGTTCATGTCGAATTTATTCTAAATTTGTGATAATTAATTTGAGATTAATTCCTTGTAATCGATACAGTTGTTGTAACACCTTTCAAGTTTAATAATAAATTTATTTAACTTGAATTTTGTTTCACATTTTTTATTCCGCATTTAATTCGATTATTCGGTGCTGTTTGTATTCAACCCCCCTTCTACAAACACATTGGGACCCAACAATTGGTATCAGAGCCTTCTGATTAACGAACAAATCAAGATCCTAGACTTTTGTGATTTTTCAACTCCTTGAATTTTTATTTATTCAAAAATTCATAATGACTTCACATAAAGTTGGAACCGTTAAAATTCCACAATTTGATAAAGAGAATTATATCATGTGGAAGAAGAAGATGCTATTATTTTTACAAGTTGCAAATCCCAAATATTCAAACTTGTTAAAGAAGGGTATAAAAACTCCGATGGTTATTGAACCGGAGGTAATAATAGATGGTGTGGTGACTACTGAAGCTAGAACCTATCCAAAAGAGCCTGAAGATTTTACTCCTGCTGAGAAGGAAGAAGCCTCCTTGGATGCCAGCCTTCAATTAATATTAATTGATTCCCTTGATCCCTTGATGAACAGACATGTGATGAACTGTAAAAATTCTAAACACATGTGGGAAACTATTGAGGTAACTAATGAAGGCACAGAGGAAGTTAGGGAGAACAAGTTGGAAATCCTAACCTCTGAATATGAACATTTCAAATCAAATCCAGGAGAAGGAATTACTGAAGTGTTTGAGAGGTACAATGCGTTGATCAACAACCTGAACATCAATGGAAAGTATTATTCAATCAGGGAGGTCAACAAAAAGTTCCTTTTAACACTGCCAGCTCATCTTGAACATAGAATCACTGCCATTAGAGAAGCTAGAGATCTGAGTGAGATTTCTTTGGACAGACTCTATGGAGTGTTAAAAACTTATGAGTTGGAGCAGATTCAACAGAAGGAAGTCTACGGGAAGGATAGAATGGTCAGCACATCTAATGCACTTGTAGCTGAAGGTCAACAACAACAACAATCTCAACAGTTAGAAAGAATGGTACAGTTTTCCAAGGGTGAGGAAAATGAGTTAGTAGCAGAATATGATCCTCCTACTACAAATCAATCAAGTGATGATTTTTATTCCTTGGAAGAGCTGGAGCAATTGGAAGACGAGTCAATGGCCCAAATTGTCAAGAGATTCTCCCATGTCAGATTCAAGAGGAATCCCAAGCTTAAGTACAAGTCCAACTACAACAAATTCCAGAAAGGTGGATCTTCATCCTCTAACACCAGCAGTGGTGGATACAAAACAGGGATGGTTGATCGGAGCACCATTAGATGCTATAACTGCAATGAGTTGGGACACTTTGCCACAGAATGTAGGAAGCCAAAGCAAGTAAGAAAGAACTCTGAAAGGGCTTATCTGGCAAAGGGAAGAAGCTGGGATGATACTGACAGTGAAGATGAAGATGAAGGAAATCTTGCTCTTATGGCTGTTGATGGAAAAGCTTCATCGTCAAGAATAGAGGTAAAACTTTCTGATGCTGAAATGGTTTATCATCTAAGAGGTAACTTAGATTGTGCACGTCGTGATAATGAACTGTTAAGTTTACAGATCACAGACCTTGAGAAAGAGGTCAATGAATTAAGACTTGTGCATATTAATCAAGACAAATTAAAAGAACAGGTATCTTTTCTAGAGAATAGAGTTGACTGTTATAGAAAACTCGAAACTATTCTCAAAGACAAGATCACCGGTCTTGAGACTAAGGTTAGAGCCTACTTCAATTCTTGTTCGAAGGCTAAAGAGTTCTACAGTAAGCAAGCTGTTAATCAAACATCTGGAATAGGATATGATTACAATGCTGCTATTGGAGAATTAGGCATAAACTCCCCTCCTCATGTTTGTGCTAAAGGGAGGGAAGTACCACATGTGCTTAAGGGTGTTGATGAACCCCTCTATAAAGCATCAATTGCTGAACCATTTGATGCGACCTCTTCTGTTATTCAAGAAGAAATACGTGCTGAGGATCATGCTTATGAGAAGATTGTTTCCAAGTCAAGTGAGTCGAAAGTTCCAGTCAAAGTTGTGAAAGCAACTGAGACTAACTCAGACACACATGAGTTGGATAACAATAATGCCATATCTACCATGCATAAATTACCTGCTGTTAATCACTCTCATAAAGCATGTGGTGTTGCTAATTGTATGTCTTGTGATTTTAATATGATGTATGCTTATTTTAATGGTAAGCATGTGTCTAATGATAAGACTACTCCTCGTCAGCATGTGAATAACAAGAAGCATGATAGGTCTAAGACTGCTAGTCCTTCTAAGGCTAGAAAGGAGACATTTGTGCCTAAGCTTAAACAGAAATTTGTTAACGCTGTTTACAAGGTCAAATGTTCAGTCATTGAGAAAGTTGAGACAATTAAAATTAAAAATGTTGTTTTGCCTGACAAAGGACAGTTCTACAAGTATGCCGGGCCCAACCAAGTTTGGGTTCCGAAGAAGGTCTAATCCATTTGTAGTGCAGGGCATTAAACAAGTATAACCGGTAGTGTGGATTCTTGACAGTGGATCATCAAGACATATGACCGGAGATAGAGCCCTGCTATCAAATGTGGTTGAGAAAGCTGGCCCCATGGTTACCTTTGGAGATAACAGCAAAGGTTTATCCGAGGGATATGGCTGTTTGCAAGCTGGGAATGTTATCATTATAATTTTGTATATTGTGCTAGGTTATTATCAGGAAGCAGTATCCAACATATAGCACCAGTGACGAGACTTGGGAATATTACGACATATCAAGCACTTGCTGCACATTACACTTGGAATTGTACTCTAGTAAGATGTGTACAAGTGTACTCCTGGTTGGTGAGTTAAAAGAGGAAGTCAGTATACCACAGTTCATGGACTTTGCAGTTGCAGATCTATTGAACTATGCAATCTCTTCTTCACAATCTCACTTCAGGTTGGTATGAACTAGTATACTGCTCAAGCAATCGTCAAGGACATGGTATGGCACTCTAACTGCAGTTACAATTTAATATGAATAAGTAGAGTCGTCATATTTATAACTCTCTTATCACTAAGCACAATCATATTGTTTTATATGTGCAGTGGTATATTGATTATGCAACATAACAATTAGTATCTAAAGTACTTGACAAGTATCGGTCAATGATATCTTGTTAACATTATGTTGCAGATATTTGTAAGCTTTTGACATGAATGAGAATTACTTAGACTTTACCCTAAGTGATCAATGTTTTATCAAAAACTCATTCATATTGAAAAACAAAAATTAAACTTCTTTCTACATTAGTGATTTCTTATTTCATGTAAAATCTTTTGAAATCACTATTGTAAATCATTTTCTCTCTATTACCATATATTCTGTGTTACAGGTTCAGTCTCCAATGACTTTCTTTCATTGACAGTCATGAGGTTGAAAACCCACAACGTCTATCCCAGACTGTAAAGACAAACACAAAAACAGAACCAACCAACACTCTCTTACCACTAAATGTAGTATGAATGAGCGTGAGGGAGATAGTGCCTTAGTGCACCACAAAAGGAAGGTTCTGTAGTCAACCCAGTAGCTCTGTCTCCTACATAGATGAGTAGTATTTAAACCGAGACAACTGCTAGCCCCCATACATCTTCTCAAAAAGATGTAATGGCTGAAAAGGCACAAAAACAGTTACTAGATTCATTCTCTCAACAGGGTGAGTCTATTGAATTTTGCCTGTCGGCCAAGGTATCCGATGTAGTGTCACCACTTCAAACATAATCAATTCTTGATGCACAAGGAGAGGTTACACACACAAAGGATGAGTTGACGGAAACAAGAGTTTTGACCATTTTAAGGTCAGATTCGATTGTTCAAGGTTCGTTAGTGGACCAATTGCCTTTACAGGTGTTAGGAGAGGATACTGATCCAAAAGCCATATGTCAGTGGTCAGTGTCTACCTCCCCAGGCTTAAATCCCCTGGATGCATCTGCGGATAGTGGATCTGACATAGGTGCAGATCGGCAACTTGTTGACAATGATTCAGATATTACCTGATGAGTCACAAGGAAATGTCTTCACAGGCATTAGAAGGGAACTTTGATCTTTATGCTAAATTCTTTGGATCATTGTTTACCTTCCCAGAATTCAAATCTGGAACCCTAAAAGGGAAACTAGCAACTTGTAAATTATGACTCAGATTCGTCTGACGAGTTTAACAAGGATGGGGATTTGTGAACTCCCATTGCACCACCTGTGACCTCCTTTAAGGATGGCTAAGGTGATTTTCCTTGCAGGTACAGCTGGATTATGGAGCTATGAGAGAAGAGTGATACACTTGTGAGAATGAGTGTAAACACGAGTGGAGAGAAGAGTGAAACACATGTGAGGTACACTAAAACACAATCACACACTCACAGTGAGGAAGAAAGAGAAACTACTTGTTATTTCTTTTCCAACCAAGTGAAATAGGAGAACTCCTTCAGACGACGGCATACATTCCTTCTTTAATGGGGAGATAAAAGCTTAAGTAATAGTTTGGAGGATTCCTCAACTAAGGGGGAGAAATAGCAAGGAGGAAGAAAAAGATCCTAAAAATGTACACTACACCACATCATTGTTGTTTGTAACTACGGATCCTATTGTACGGGAGAGGTGGTAAACACAATGTGATTTCCTAGTAAGGGAAGAAGCTGTTAGGGGAGTACCATTGGCTTTTATCTGCGGATCCTATTGTACGGGAGAGGTGGTAAAACGAAGGTGATCTTCTTTAATCAGTTGATTCTCATAGGGGGAGAAGCAAGAGATATGGGCTTCTCAACAGGAAATGTGGTTGTACATGTGAAGATGGAACTACTTGAAGATATGTTCAGTCTAGAGGAACATCTACTTGGAATCTGGAAAATGTTAAATCTCATCCAGAACTTTTCTGCTATTTACTGTGCATGTATGTTTATATCTTTTTCTTATTTGTTAGTTGAGTTATCCTCTAGGTATTTGTGTGTTATTGTCTAACAAACAAATAGGGGGAGATTGTAAGTCATATGTCATAGCCTATTTGTATATTCGAGGATTCAACTCAACTCAAATAAGAATGTAATAAGTAAATAGTGGATCGACCGTCAGAGAGATCTCGCAAAGTAATATCTGTCAAAGGATTCAGAAACAAGGTTCATCTACAGACTTGAGGAGGTAATTCACTGGAAGAAGTTCAAGAAGTTGATCATGCCTCAGTGATATAAATCAAGATCGTGGATTTAATCAAGTGACAGAGATCTCGTCAGAGTATCATTAATTACAAGGATTTAATCTGAAGAAAATCAAAGCGTCAAAGTCAAGACATGAAGAAACGTCACGGAAGTTAGTCACTCATGAACCAGACAGTACATCGAGTGTCAACATTGAAGTGACGGAATTGATTCATAAGTCTCAGTGATTTTCAGAAGATTATCAGAAGATTGGATGCTGCTCAAGGTTAGTATTAATTCTCTATTAATTAATTAAGTCATATAATTTAATTAAGAAAATAAATTATATCTGCAAAGATTAATTTATTGATTAATTAAATTAATTGATTAATTAATTCAGAATTAATATTAAGGATTTTCAAGTTTTTAATTGGTTTAAAATCTATTTAAATTGAAACAAGGCAAACTGATTGTATTAGTATGACAATCGGTATGACAATCAATAGTCATACCGAAAGTCATGCTAATTCATTTAATTGTTTTGTTAGAATTTTTATTAGATTAAAAATCTGTTATTAATCTTTGCAAGACAATCTGAATTGTACTTATGTGACAATCAGTATGACAATCAATTGTAATACCGAAAGTCATGCCAGTTCAAATAGATTGTCCTGCCGAAAGTCATGCTGGTTCAAATGATTGTCTTGCTAATTCAAAAGGATAGTCTCACCGATTGTCATGCAAGCTTACAGGATTGTCATTGCAGTTCATTTGCATTCGGCTGTTTACTTAAAAAGAAACAGAAGCAGCAGAAGTTAAAAAATCCAATACACATCAAACAGAAGTCAACACCCAAGAACAAAAGAAAAAGAAGCAGAGCAATATTTCATTTTCTCTGCAACTTCAAGATCAATTTCTAGATTGTAAAGTTAAATCCAATCAACTAGAAATCTTTATCTTGTTCTTGTGTAACAATCTAGCGGATCAAAATCCCTAGAACTTAATCTCAAATCGCGTTTAGCATTTGATTCTAATTATTGCAAAAATAGAAAAAGTTCATGTCGAATTTATTCTAAATTTGTGATAATTAATTTGAGATTAATTCCTTGTAATCGATACAGTTGTTGTAACACCTTTCAAGTTTAATAATAAATTTATTTAACTTGAATTTTGTTTCACATTTTTTATTCCGCATTTAATTCGATTATTCGGTGCTGTTTGTATTCAACCCCCCTTCTACAAACACATTGGGACCCAACAGTAACAGCAAGAAAATGTTACAACAGACCCAAAAAAATGTTACCACAGTCAGAAAAAGCCCTAAGGTAACATAAAAATTAAGTTATTTTTTTTCGAGTTAACTTTGGCCCATAAGGTAACATTAGTCTTGCCCTAGTGTAACATTCACATTTGTGTTACAATAGCTGTCAAAGGTAACATCAATCTATGTCTATAGTATGACAATATGTATGTTACCTTTGCACTTAGAATTTCCAAAAAAATGGGGCCCACCAATGGGACCCACTGATGGGCCGCACTGGTGGGCCCCATAGTTGGGCCCACCTAGTGGGCTCCCGTGTGGGCCCCACATGTTAGGCCCCATTTGTTTGTAAAGGTAACATGCATAATGTAATAATATAGACACACTTTGATGTTACCTTTGATGCATATTGTAAAAGTAATGGTTTGTATTATACTAATTTCTTTGTAACATTTAAGTACCTAATGTAACACATTTTTCAAAAAGAAATTGACAGGAATGGTTTATAAATTCAACATGCCATAAAACCTATTTTACATCCAAGTGAACAAAATAAAGTATAAACAATTCAAACCAAACTGCAAATCAGTGTTCACAAACCCCCACCAAATACTACAATTTATACACAATTCACCAACTCCACATACTCCGAAGAATACTCCCAAGCTTGACCAGCTGCTTTACGAGGTACAAATTGTTATCAAGGCTCATCTTTGTGCTCAATTTCGCTTTTCGGAAGAGCAGCTTTAACACTTTTTAGAGCTTCAAGTATTATTGTTTGTGCATCGCTCTGAAATAGCTATTGAGCCTGTTCAACAAGGATATAACTACATCAATACACTGGACTTGCAAATAGCGGTACTATTATTGTTTATGTTCTTTTTTGTTTGGGAATACTATTATTGTTCAAGGTAATTACTTTCGTTGTTTATTTTACGTTAAATCATATTGATAGTTTTCTCATTCGACTTTTGGTTCTAAATAAAAGGTAACATGCTTCATATGGCACTAATTGAGTTTAGGTATCTCTCTGTATATATGTGTTAGGTCACACACACAGTAGAATGGGGTTGAATATAGTGTTTACTACAATCAAATCGAATTAAGAACACAAGTAACTGAACACAGATTTTATTCAACACAATAAACTTTGTTACAATATGGAACTGTCCTCTCTCAGTGATGAACAAATTATCACGAGAGCTTTTAGGGTTACAATGAATAATAAACTCGATTATATTAACATATATAGTGTAAACCCTATGTCCGTATTTATATACTACACAATTACAAGATAATCTTCTAATTGATATTGAATATGATTCTGCTTCCTAAAATATATCAATCAGTTATCTTTTCTTCCAAGTATTCTATTCCTTATAGAATTCTTCTCCATGCATATTTCTTCTTATATTTGTCTTGATCTTCTTTCCTTTCAATCAGCCGCCTTCCTTATCTGAACGTCTCCTTAAGTCCTGATATTATCTCCTGATAAATATCTCCTGATAACTTAAGTTCTGACAACTTAAGTTCTGATATCTTAAGTCCTGACTTCAGTATAAATACTGATTTCCAGTTAAGTACTGATTTGTCCTGTTAAGTAAGATCTGAAAACTAAACATAAATCATATTAAACATGACATCACAAATATATCTAACAATCTCCCCCAACTTGTAAATTAGCATAATATACAAGTTTAACAGATATTTGATGATGTCAAAAATATTAAGTACAAATGCATGAGAATTTGACTAGATAACTACAACTTACAGTCCTTATAGCTTTACCATCCTCAAGGTCTGATAATATCTTCAGTCTGTATACACTTCAGAATTTAAGCAGTTGTAGATCTTTGACTTGGCTTCAATTTCTGATCTCTATGATGTCAGGAGTTGATCTGAGATAATTCTTCAAAAGACATCTCTCAGCATATTCAAGTTCATTAACCATCCTCCTTTTAGCATTTTTCAATTCAGTTGTATCTTCACCAGTTTGAAAAATAGCAGCCCTGAGATCATTTATTTTAGCTTTCCTTATGTCCTGATCAAGTCTGATCAGATATGCTTTGTCAGACTCTAGATTGAATTCCACAGCCTTATAACCCAGAAAAGTAGTTATGATCTTAGCAGTGTTAGGCTTCATTTCAACAATATCACCTTTGTGATCTCTGTACTTGGAAAAGTATGGGCTGTCAGACTTTACAGAGTAAAGCTTCTTCTGTCTTTGAATATTTGATTTTAAATAATCTGCAGCACCATTTGTAGATCTATTTTTCACTTGAAGTAAGAATAAAACATGTTCCAGTTCTTCAAAATACTTCAGTAGAATAACATTCTTCCTGATCTGGAATACCCTCCCATCTGTCATAAAATATAACATGATATGTTTTTTCAAAACAGAATGGTAAACCATTTGTATAGATTCAAGTTGATTCAATCTCTCAGGAGTTGCTCCTACACCTGGTTCACTTTAGGAAGTTGGATCATTGGTAGTATTGCTTACTCTGTTCTCTTTTGAACTACCCAATCCAGATTTATCTCTTGCTTCCTTTCCTGTAACAACTCTTGCTTCAAAACCACTTGATGTAGTCTTCAAAGGTTGAGTCTGTTGAGCTTTTGTGAATCCTGGTAGTAGCATCTTTGAAGGTTTAACATGAGCAATGTCAGAGGTTTCCTTTTCCTTATCTTCTAATATCAAGCTAACTTGAGCTATGTTAGAGGTTGCTTGCTTCACTTTAATATCAAAACTTACTACATCTTGATTCTGAACAACTTGAGCCATGTCAGAGGTTGTTTGAGAAATCTTTTTTTTCATCAGAGTAAGACTAACATCTTCTTCATCAATTATTTCTTCATCCATGACTGGCATATAAACCCTTACAGGTTCATCAACTTTTTCTTTGCCCTTGGACTTTGGATCTACTTCCACTTGTGATTTAGCTTTGGTTGCCTCAGAATTTGTTCTTTCCTTTATCACAATACCCTTAAGCTTTGGAAGTTTCTTTTCAGCAACAGAAGCTTTAGATTTTGTCTTGACACTTTCTGCTTTGAGTCTAGCTTCTTCTTCCTTTAGACTCTCAAAGTCCATTCCTGGATTTTCTTTGAAATTTTTTTGAAATTTCTTCATCAAGTTCCAGATGTTCACCGGAACTTATCCTTTTACCAGTATCAGAACTTATTCTTCTCCCAGTATCAGAACTTGTTTCTTGACTTGTAATTCTAGCTTTACTTGATGAAAATCCTTTGCCTTGACCTTAACCTCTACCCATTCCAGAGTTTCCCTGGTCATCATTTCCATCATCATTTCCTTTCAGTGATTGAGTAGATTTGCATTTGGACTTAATTAATTTCTCCCCCTTTCTGGCATCAGCAGGTAAAAGAAGAGAGACAAGCAATTCCACTGAGGATTGGATCTCATTGAGTTGAGTTTGCTGAGAAGCTTGATTCTTTAGAATTTCATCAATCTGAGTTTGTTGCTTCTCCTGAGTTTTCTCAATGTAGGCAATTCTGTCAAAGGCAGGCTTGAAAAATATGTTCTTTTCAAGTTTTACATTCATATCTTCCTGGATCAAGGTTTCTTGAATTTTATTCACCTTGGCATGAGTTGTTGAGTGTTGACCTTAAAGGTGCCTAGTACTCAATGCAGTAACTCTCAATTGTGCCTTGAAATCATCATTTATCAGCATTTCATCAGCTTTTGCCAGATGCTCAACAAGAATCTTTTCAGTAGGAACAAATCTAACTGTGTTCCATTCCTTAGTCCACTCCTTTACTCTAGGAGTTTCACTCCAAGGTACTGGTGCATCCTCTCTAACAAACTTCTTGATTAAATCAGCTTTGTTTGGAGCTTGTTGAGGTGCATGACCTGATGGACCAGCTGCATCAGCATCTACATTTACAGCAGCTTCACCAGTAAGTTCAGCATTATCAGCATCAGAACTTACAGATCCTACAGCATCAGCATCCTCTGATAAAAGAACAATATGCGAGGCTATAGAGGCTTCAACATCATCCTCTAAATTCTGATTTGCAGCTAAGTTCTGATCAACATCCACATTTTGACGCTCACCTAAAATCTGATCTTCAGCATCTAGATCGAGAATTGGTGTTGATGGAATATTGGCATTGAAATCAGCATCCAAAATTGGTGTTGTCGGTGGAGTGAGTTGAGTTGGTGGAGCTTCCAAGTATAGAATCTCAGGTGCATTCAAGTTGTGAATGTCAATTTCATCACTTGTACCTGGATCTGTAGTGTGTACTTGTTCAATTATAGGTGACACAGGAGGTGTAGGCACTCTGTCTTGAGCAGTTTCTGGTTGTGCAGAAGGAAGTGATTCAATAACAATTGAATCTGTTGGGATCAGAGATTCCTGACCCCCTTCGTTAGCTACTTCCTCAACTTCTGAATCTGACTCAACTGTGTCCCTGTGAGCTCTTTGCTTTTTCATTTTCTTCAAGGGTGGAGACACTGTATGAGCTTTATCATCAGAATTTAGCTTTCTAAGCCTTTTGAGAGGCCTAGAACTCCTACTTACAGTATCGTTCTGAGAAGAGACCTTCTCAGCTTCTACAACAACAGGTTCTGATATGGGAACCTATTCCTCATTGTCTGACTCATCTCTCAGAATAATTCTCCTTCTCTTCTGTTGAGATTGAGGTACTATCTTAGTCCTCTTGGGTTTTGAAGATGAAGGCTTCACAGGATGTGCTGAAGGTTGAGGTTGAGATGACTGTGATGGTTTGAAATATGTCCTGATGGAGGGTTGAGTAGGTTGAGTTTGAGAAGTTTGAGGTGGTTGTGTAGTTGTGGTAGGACCTGATGGCTGTTGAGTTGGCTGTGGTGTGTTGGTGGGTTGAACATCAAGGTAAAGAGATGTGTATGTTTGTGGATTAGCATTTACCAGAATCTGTTTTACTAACTGAGGAATCTGTAAGGGTCTCTGTACTTGTTTCTTAATGTCAGCATTTAACAAATCATTAAAGGCCCTTTTTGCAAGCTTAAAGGGTGGAATTAAATCACCGGTAGGTTGGGGTTCATCAGCATAACAATATATATATATAAGCTGACATAATCTAGCAAAGTATACTACATTCCTATCCTCTGTCATCCTATCCCCTATGAAACCTAGCACAACACTTGCAAAATCAAAATGAGTTTGATGAATAAGGGCATACCCGATTTGCTAACTCATGATAGGAATAGCATCAAAATTGGAGCACTTATTGACGAATGTCTTAGTGATACAATCAAAGAAAAATCTCCATTCCTTTATGATATTTGCTCTTTTCAGTTGACCCAGCTTTCCCAAACTTTTCTCATAGCCCAAACTGGCCATGAGCTGCTGTAAGACAGGATCCTCCACTGTTGAGAATGTGCAACCTTCGGGTAAGTGGAGAGCTTTAAGAACTGCTCCAGGAGTAACCACATGCTCGACATCTCCTGATGTGAAAATGATGCTTGGAGTACCAGTAGCACCACCATCATCAAAAAGCCCAGTCCTCCAAAACATCAGCACTTGTTGGCTGGAAATAGTTTGAGGTTGGGTCAAAGCATACCCAATCTCACTATGAGCTAATAAATCTTGCACAAAGTGCAAATCTGATGGAGCTTCAGCCTTGTTTAAGATTGCAGCATAGTTATTTGGTACAAACTTGGCTCCAACAATTAAATCTTTGGGTGCCATCAGAAATAAATGAGAAATTAGAGTGCCTGTAAGGTGTTTGAGAAAATGTCTATAAAGAAAACTGTCAGAAAATGTGAGAGAGAATAAGAAAAGAGAGAGAGTAGAATAAAAATGAAAATAAAAGATTTGAAAATCTTTTATCTCTTTTACTTAGACACCCCATGTGACAACAATTAATAAGAAGTGGAACAGACCTTTACACCTATCAGGTATGCAGTAGTTAAGGCAAAAGTTAATGGGCACGGTAAATAAGCAATTATTACTTTGTACGTTCAGTTATTTTAAAAAAACTGTTCCCACTAAAAAAATGATCATTACTGCTTTATCTCACATAAACCAATATTATGAAAAAAAATATGATCGTTCAAGTAATGACCAAAAATAAACCAAGTAAATAAATACTGCCACGTCAGCATTAGAACTTGATTCTTATCAGGATTTAAAAGTCATCAGAATATGGCTCCTTTACTCGAAAAGTGAATGTGTATTCCTGTAATTCTTCACACAAATACTGATATGGGTACATCAGAAATTAATCATCAGAACTTCCATCAGAACTGGTCCTCGGAATTTATGCAACTGACACTTAAACTGTTCATCTAAAACAACATATATCACCACAGTAATTTTCATCATTCATATGGAGTGTATGTGTGTGCATTAAGCTAAATATCAGATAAAGAGTAAAGTCTGATTCACTTCAGTACATCTTAGAAATAAGGCATAACTATGAACCTTGCTCAAAATTTGTCATTATTCTTAAGTCTACTATAGAATGAGTTCATGCATGAGTCCACCTCAACTGTTTTGTGCTCATTTTATGCATCTTTTGAAATTCCTTTTTACAGTGGCTTCTCAGTGTAAGTAAGTCACAACTGCTTATCAGAATTTATGCTATTATCAGAGTGTTTCTCCAGTAATCAGAGAATATGAAAAGTCACCAAGAAAATTTTATTTTGCTTTTCTAATGCATATTACTTAATACCAACAATGCACTTGGGTCTTCCCTTCCACACTTTTACTCTAGATCTCAAAGGAGTACCTGATATTTATTTCTTTTCTTTTCTTTCTTTTTCTTTTGATAAGTCAGGCTTATTAGCACTTAGTACATCCATCAGATTTACTAACATCAGAACTTAACATATAAGAATCACTATTCTTGTTTTTGACTTAGTAATAAGATACACAAAGTAAACTTCAACTAAGCTCAGTATCAGAATTTTCTAGTGTTAAAAGATTTCCACATAAACAATTACTTCAAACATGGGATTATTAGTATATTAAAGACTACTAGGTCAGCATCTAGCACAATTATCCTCATTGGATTGAATAGTCACAAAAACATGCATATCACTATCAGAGTTTAGAAATTCACATCAGACAACAATCAACACTTAGAAAATTTCAATTTAAGCACAGAATATACAAAGATAGTAATATCTGTAAATACTGATCATAAAGTATGATGTATTAGAACATAAACTAAGCAGATTTAGAGAAAGAACCTGAACCATTCCAAGTTCATTTACCAATCTTGTAAAAGTAGCTTCACACAGTGGTTTTGTGAAGATATCTGCTAGTTGTTGATCTGTTGGAACAAAATGCAATTCCACTGTACCTTCATCCACATGTTCCCTTATGAAGTGGTACCTAATGCTGATGTGCTTTATCATTGAGTGTTGAACTGGATTACCTGTCATAGAAATAACACTTTGATTATCACACTAAATAGGGATTTTAGAATATGTTAACCCATAATCCAGTAACTGATTCTTCATCCAAAGAATCTGTACACAACAGCTTCCTGTAGCAATGTACTCTGCTTCTGCAGTTGATATGGAAATTGACTTCTGTTTCTTGCTAAACCAAGAAACCAATCTGCCTCCAAGAAATTGGCAGCTTCCACTTGTGCTTTTCCTATCAATTTTGCAACCTGCAAAATCTGCATATGAGTAACCTATTAGCTTAAAGTCTGATTCTCTAGGATACCACAATCCCAGATCAGCTGTACCCTTAAGGTACTTGAAAATTCTTTTCACATCTGTTAAGTGAGGTTCTCTTGGATCTGCTTGAAATCTTGCACAAAGACAGGTATCATACATGATATCAGGTCTACTTGCAGTTAGATAGAGTAGTGAGCCAATCATACCTCTGTAATCAGTAATATCTACTGATGTACCAGTATCCTTATCCAATTTTATTGCAGTGGCCATAGGAGTGGATGCACTTGAACAATCTTGCATTCCAAATTTCTTCAACAAATTTCTGGTGTACTTAGATTGACAAATAAAAGTTCCTTCTTCATTCTGCTTGACTTGAAAGCCCAGAAAATAGCTAAGTTCTCCTATCATACTCATTTGATATCTTGACTGAATTAGCTTGGCAAACATCTTACAAAGTCTGTCATCTGTAGAATCAAAAATGATATCATCAACACATATCTACATTAAAAGTAAGTTCTTTCCATGGTTGAGATAGGACAATGTTTTGTCAATAGTCCCTCTGTTAAATCCACTTTCCAGAAGAAACTGAGCTAATGTCTCATACCATGCTCTTGGAGCTTGCTTAAGGCTATAAAGTGCTTTATCAAGTCTGTAGATATGATGAGGAAATTTTGAATCTACAAAACCTGGAGGTTGTTCAACATATACTTCTTCTTCTAATTCTCCATTAAGAAAATCACTTTTTACATCCATTTGAAAGACTGTAAACTTGTTGTGAGCAGCATAAGCCAAAAATATCCTTATGGCTTCCAATCTAGCAACTGGTGCAAATGTTTCATCATAATCAATTTCCTCATGTTGAGAGTATCCTTTTGCAACCAGCCTTGCTTTATTCCTTGTAATTATGCCATCACTGTCAGTTTTGTTTCTGAACACCCACTTTGTACCAATAACAGATCTGTTCTTTGGTCTTGGCACTAGGGTCCAGACTTTATTTCTTTCAAATTTATTTAACTCTTCCTGCATTGCTTGCACCCAATCAGCATCTTGAAGAGCTTCTTCCACTTTCTTTGGTTCAGTCTAATAAAGAAAAGAGTGATAGAGACATTCATTCGATATTGCTGTTCTAGTTCTTATACCTGCTTCAGGATCTACAATAATCAAGTCAGGTGTATGTGCTTTAGTCAACTTCCTTGCAGATGGAAGGTTATCTCTAGAACTGGATGCTCCCCCATTATCCATGCTGTCTCCATCAACATTTTCTGATGCTCCCCCTGAAATTATGCTCTCTGAGTTGGATCCTTCAGAATTTGAGTTTCCAGAATTATCAGAACTTGGCTCATCAGAACTTGATGAATCAGAACTTGAAGAGCTTGTTCTAGATTCTGATGCTTCTTGAGATGTGGTTGGATCTTCTATATGTCCCCCCTGCAAAGGTGTATTTTCCTTTGGCATAGTTACCACAGTTTCAATGACATCAGAGTTTAATCCATCAGAATTTACAGTATTAGGATTTAGACTGTCAGGATTTAGATTGTCGGGATTTACAGAATCAAAATTTAAAACTTTATTCTCAAATCTCAGCTGATCATGATCATCGAAATCTTCAAGTCCAGTAATCTTCTTATCATCAAAAGAGACATTGATAGATTCCATGACAACCCTTGTTCTTAAATTGTAGACTCTGAAGGCTTTTGTGGAAAGTGGATATCCAACAAAAATTTCTTCATCAGCTTTTAGATCAAATTTGGATAGCTGTTCGGGATGAGTCTTAAGAACAAAACACTTGCATCCAAATACATGAAAATACTTCAGATTTGGCTTCTTTTTCTTCACCATCTGATATGGTGTCTTTCCATGCTTTTTGATAAGTGTTGCATTTTGAGTAAAACAAGCAGTCTGCACGGCTTCAGCCCAAAAATAGGTTGGTAACTTCGCTTCATCAAGCATAGTTTGTGCAGCTTCAATAAGAGTTCTATTCTTTCTTTCAACAACTCCATTTTGCTGTGGAGTTCCAGGAGCAGAGAATTCTTGCTTTATTCCATGGTTTTTGCAAAACTCTTCCATAATCAAATTCTTGAACTCAGTGCCATTATCACTTCTTATGATTTTCACAGAGTCTTTGACCAATTTATCCAGTTGTTTGACACGATCAATCAAGATAGATGCAGTTTCACTTTTTGTGTGTAAAAAATACACCCATGTGTATCTGGTGAACTCATCCACTATGACCATAACATATTTCTTCTTTACAATAGACATGACATTCACTGGACCAAATAGATCAACATGTAGTAGGTGATAAGGCTCAAGAATTGATGATTCAGTCTTGCTCTTGAATGAAGATTTTCTTTGTTTTGCCTTCTGACATGAATCACAAAGGCCATCAGGAGCAAATACTGATTTTGGCAGTCCTCTCACAAGATCTTTCTTGACTAGTTCATTTATATTGTTGAAATTTAAATGAGAGAGTTTCTTGTGCCAATTCCAGCTTTCTTCAATTGATGCTCTACTTAACAGACATATTGCAGAACCATCAGAACTTGTTGAAAGCCTTGCTTCATAAATGTTACCATGCCTGTATCCTTTCAGAAAAACTTTGCCTGTATATTTGCTTACAACTTCATAGTGTTCTTCAAAGAAATCCACATGATAACCTCTGTCACATATTTGACTAACACTCAACAAATTGTGTTTAAGTCCTGAGACAAGAGCTACTTTTTCAATGATGACATTCCCAAGATTGATATTGCCATATCCCAGAATTTTTCCAATGTTGCCATCTCCTTTCTCAATTTCAACAAATTTTACTTTTGAATTTAAGAAACACCTGGGCCAGCTTTCTCCACAAAGTCTGATAGCAGGGCTTTATTTCCAGTCATATGTCCTGAACATCCACTGTCCAGTACTAGGATGTTTTTTCTGTGGCCCTGCAATCATAAAGACCACTAATGATTAGTTTTAAGGACCCAGACTTGCTTGGATCCTTTGGCCTTATTAAGTTTGTTAACATTTGCAGCGGATTTAGCATCAGAGTTTATGTTAACAGTTTTCTTATCAGAATTTACAATATCAGACTTTGCATCAGAACTTACACTAGAAGGAATAATGCTAACTTTCTTTAAAGAAGGTTTTATTTGATAATAATCATAGTACAAACTATGGTATTCCTTAGAAGTATAAATGGAATGCCACAAACTACCACAATGAAAACAAAGATTTTGTGCCCTATATCTAATAGACTGACTCTTAACTCCTGACTTTGAAGGTAAGGAGTTTATGTTCTTATTCTTCCTGCAAAAATAAGCCAGGTGGTTAGAATTTCCACAGTTATAACATTTCTTTCTAGGAGCATTAGGAACAGGCTTATATTCATTGCTTTTATTCACACCTTCCTTTCCATTCCTATTTTTCCTAGGTGGCTTTACCTTGTTTACATTCTTAACATCTTTCAACTTATGCTTAAGCTGCTTCTTAGTCATTAAGCCTATGTTAACTTCAGTTGGCTTATCCTGTTTTGGTTTGTTAGAAGTTAATTTCTCTTTAACTTCTGATTTATCAATATCAGACTTTACAGCTACAAACTTAATAGGATTTACCTTTGGCTTTTGTTTAACAACTATAGGCTCAGTTTCCACAGTTCCTTTATCATTCTTATCATCTGCATAACCTAAACCCTCTTTCCAGTTTCCACTACTTAACAAATTCTGAGTTGTTCTGCCAGAGTTAGTCCAAGTCCTGATAATCTCTCTTTCCTTTTCTAACTCAGTTTTTAGTGATTCATTCATTTTAAGTACTTCATCCCTAACATAAAAGGCATCATCTTTATCTTTCTGAGTTTGATGGAACATGACTAACTCTTTTTCTAAATAATCATTCCTCTTTTTATAAGAAAGATTTTTAGAAGCTAATCTTTCACATGTTAAAGTTTGATCTCTATAACTAATGAACATGGTTTTAAGATATCTTCTCAACTCAGTAATATCATCAGTATGAAAGGCATAAGTAGTTTGAGGTACCTTTAACTCAGCAACATCAAAACTGCTATCAGCATTTGCCATTAAGGCATAGTTCATCTCACTTTCAAAATATGAAGTGTATGTCCAGCTTTTCTTCTTTGTGACAAGTGCCTTTCCTTTGTCACTCTTTACTTTCTTACAATCAGGAGATATATGGCCTTTCTCACCACAATTGTAGCATTTGATATTTGAGTAATCTCCTCTGTCAGACTTTCCTCCTTTGCCTTCAGATTTTCAAAAACCCTTCTTATCAGAACTTGCACCTTTCCTGGAAAATTTCTTTCCCTTTCTGAATTTCCTGTATGCAATCCTTGTGATTCCTTTCACCATAAGAGCACATAGCTTCATCATCTCTTCATCAGGATCCATCTCAGGTAAGCTTTCAGTTTCTGAGTCATCATCACTATCAGAACTTGATGACTCAGTATCAGACTTTGTGATGAGAGCTTTTCCCTTGCCTTTTCTTGAGGCAGCTACTTTGGGGACATTCTCCTCAGCCTTAAGAGTAATTGTCCTTGACTTTCTTCCATTCCTCTTGCTTCTTTGTTCCATCTCAAGTTCATGAGTCTTGAGCATCCCATAAATTTCATCAAGAACATAGTTGCCACTTATAATGGTGGCCTTCAAATCCCAACTTTCAGGAAGAGCTAACATGAATTTAAGATTTGAATCTTCAAGTTCATATTCCTTGTCCACTAGTGACAGATCATTCAAGAGTTTGATAAATCTTTCATATAATGCAGTTAATGACTCATCAGGTTTTGAGTCAAAGTGCTCATACTCTCGAGTGAGTATAGTCCTCCTGTTCTTCTTAATTGAATCAGTTCCCTGACATCTTGTTTCCCTGACATCTTGTTTCTAAGGCATCCCATATCTCCTTTGCAGTCTTGCAGTTAATTACCCTGTTTGACATTACATTATCAATGGCACTATGCAGCATATGTCGTACCTTTGCATCCTTAGCAATATATGAGATATCTTCAGCTGTATATTCACTTTTCTCCTTTGGTACTGTATGTGCTGGCTGATCTGCAACTACAATAGAGAGTTTGGTTAGCTTATGTGGTCCTTCATTGATTCTATCAAGGTATTCTGGATCTGTAGCTTCCAGAAATATAGACATTCTCACCTTCCATATGGGATATTCAGATGGTTTCAGTATGGGAACCCTCATAATCTCATATCGATTATGGATTTAAGTCTTTGGAGGTTCTTCAGTTTTGGTGGGCTTGGTTGGAGTTTGTGTTTCTTTAGACATGATTGATTTTGGATCTTAAACTGTTTGTGTGTTAACAGATTGCTCTGATACCACTTGTTAGGTCACACACACTGTAGAAGGGGGTTGAATACATTGTTTACTACAATCAAATCGAATTAAGAACACAAGTAACTGAACACAGATTTTATTCAACACAATAAACTCTGTTACAATATGGAACTGTCCTCTCTCAGTGATGAACAAATTATCACGAGAGATGCTATGGTTATAATGAATAATAAACTAGATTATATTAACACATATAGTGTAAACCCTATGCCTGTGTTTATATACTACACAGTTACAAAATAATCTTCTAATTGATATTGAATATAATTCTGCTTCCAAAAATATATCAATCAATTATCTTTTCTTCCAAGTATTCTATTCCTTATAGAATTCTTCTCCATGCATATTTCTTCTTATGTTTGTCTTGATCTTCTTTCCTTTCAATCAGCCGCCTTCCTTATCTGAACGTCTCCTTAAGTCCTGATATCATCTCCTGATAAATATCTCCTGATAACTTAAGTTCTGACAACTTAAGTTCTGATATCTTAAGTCCTGACTTCAGTATAAGTACTGATTTCCAGTTAAGTACTGATTTGTCCTGTTAAGTAAGATCTGAAAACTAAACACAAATCATATTAGACATGACATCACAAATATATCTAACAATATGCATAAATAAATTTTATCTTTATTTATCCCAATCCTTGCGCATACTCCATAGGAACCTTTGAGCCAAAGTGCAGATGTACATGGCAGTAGGAAGTAATTTTTTTTCCCTTATATTTATTTATTTCAAGCCTCACGCTTAGCACTCCAGTGAATCTTTTATACCATGGTGCACCTATACATGAACAAGGCACAAGGCAGTAAATTTTATTTTGCCTTCAGTACCCTCCTCCCCCCCCTAAAAATGGTAATAACATGCTTCCCGACGGAAACACTTTATTTTGGCAAAATAATAATTTGCTCAGCACACACAATAAAAGAAATATATAACCATTAGTATTGTACTTTTACACTATTCGAACATAAAGAAAATTCCATCCTGTCAATTTTAAAGAACATTATGAAAATGTTCTAAATTGCCTCAATATCAAAATAAAATCATAAATATTTGCATATGCCCATTAATAAATATAGTGCTAAATTACCACTATATTTGCATATGAAAAAAATAAGAGCACAGGTATGCCAATACAAAATGACAGTATATTTGACATACTGTCAAATGCTGGAGGCTCTAGCTTAGCTTCTTGTTGGAATCCAATAAAAAGTTTTCCAGGCATACATTTATGTTAGGAAAAAATATCATTTTAACCTGCAGATATAGAATCAACTAAAGTGAACTCAGTAACTTGCTGACTGTTAATAGCTGACAGTACCAAGACTAATTTTTAACATAAATTAAAGATGACGGGAACCTTAGCAGAATGGATACCACTTAACACTTAACATTACCAGTTTAAACTGCTGTTTAGTTTGCTCTAATTCTCGGATTTTGTCTTCACAGTCTTTAATTTTTGCCAAATATTTGATCAAATTATAACCACACATAAAAACATGGTATTAAGTAAAAACATGGTACCGTTTTCTTGGATTGATGTTTGAAGTGGTGGTTTGAGCGGATTTCATTATCATTATGAACTATTACTACAAATAAACTTAAACTATAATCCCATACAATGTACCAAAACCCGAAAACTCTAAACAATATTAGCATTCAATTACGGAGTCGAGAAAACGATCGAAAATTATAAAACACCACTTTCACTTCTTCGTAACCTTATTCCACTTCTCCATAATCCCCACAGCTCTCACCTCATCCGGAAAATCTAAATCATTTCGAATCAAAATCATTATCATCATTAAAGTAGAAGCGCAACCTAAACTAAAGCTAATTCGACCCGAAATTAGCACTAGACAAAGAGATAAAAACAAAATTAGTACTGGAACAAGAGAAATTAACAAAGAAAAAAAATACCTAATTCAAACACAAAACCCTAGTTTTGTTTGAACACAAATCGGTTGAATCAATACCCGTTTCCATCGATCTGTGAAAGTTTAGCTTTAATTTAACTTTCAATTGGAAGAGAGAGTACGAGCTGCGAGAGAAAAAGACAGAAAGAGTCATGTTGAGATAAGGTAGGTAGAGAGTTGTTTTCAGAGAGATGGTAAGTATTGAACTATTTGAAATTTTAACCCGCCCAGTAGAAAACTAAATTGCCCGCTTGTCCAAAATTTGAGAGCATTTTTATCCCGCCTAAATCCAACTAAAAATTGGTAATTTGACTTTTTTTATTTTATAGAATTTTTTTAATTATAAATATTATTCAAATTTTTATTAATAAAAAAATCAGTTACTTAGTACAGTTTATAAAATTAAACAAAAAAAATCTTTTATCAAAAAATTAATAATTTTCAAGTCAAATATAATAATTATTTATAATATTTTTATTTTAAAAATGGTGTAATTAATAATTCAAAACTTATATTTATTTTAATATTTAAAATAATTATAGAATTACTCAATTAATTGATCTGAAAGTATATTTTAATATTATTGCTTAACTGTATTATCAAACTTGATAATTTTGAAGTCAAATAATTGTATATATTTAATTATTTATAAAATGTTATTTCTTTAAATCCATTAATACCCTATTGTAACATAAGTTTCCACATGTTACACTATGTAACACTTTGTAGCTGTAGTAACATGTTGTAAAGGCTATGGTAACATCAAAAGTACTATGTTACGGTAGGTTGAAATGTACATACCTAATGTAACATATTTTTATAACACTCATGATTAAACCATTGCGATAGGCCATCTATGGCGTAGTGGTTCTAAGTCAAGATATCGACAAATCACAGATCAAGTTATATCGAGAAGTCATTCGAGAAGTCCAGAATGACTTATTGAGAAGTCCAAAATGGCTTATAGATAAGTCTCAAATATATCGACAAGTCAAATGAAGATGTAGAGAACTGGAGATATCGATAAGTCATTTCTGCATGTAGAGAACTCAAAGATATCGACAAATCAAAATTAAGATGTGAAGAATTGAAGATATCGACAAGTCAATTTCTCATTAGAGATCTCAGAGATATCGACAAGTCAAAATGTATACAGAGATCTTAGAGATATCGACAAGTCAATTCTACATGTAGAGATCTCAGACATATCGACAAACCATTCCACATACAAAGATCATGTAATATCCCATAATTTTTAGAATAAGATTAATAATAGAATAATAGAAAAAAGTATTAAAATTAGATAATGACTAGGATTTAAAATTACATGAGATTGATGGCCTAAAATTTGGATAAGTTTCTATATGGATAACTTGTAGGTTAAGATATAGGATTTTGTAAGATTACAAATACACTATATTCGTCTTCCTCATTTTTTGTATTGAAATTCGTAAGGCTTTCAGGCACAAAAATCAGTAGTCTTGTAAAATTCTTAGAAAATTCATTGTGAGTCGAAACTCAGTGATCCTGGACTTTCCGGAAAGGTCTTTTCGTTATCTTCAACTTCTGCATTTTGTGTTTTGAAAGAAAAAATAGCATTTATTGGGTCAAAAAGGATAATTTCAGATCTGGTTAGGTTTTGAGGTAAGTTTACGATCAAACTTACTAGTGTTTTCAGAATTTGTGTTATACGTGTATATTTTATTATAAAAAATGAGGCTAAGTGATAATATATTTGATAGTATTATGTGTTATAGAATATGTATTGATGTATATGTGTGTTGTCTAGACGATAATTTTGGATCTCTGATTTATGCCATGGTTTGTGAAAATATCGAATAAGAATTTAGGACCGTAGTCACCCGATTGTAGTGACAGTTTTCTAAAAATTTAGGACCGTTATCACCGGGTTGTAGTGGTCGTGGCATGGATTATGGGTTTTGAATTATTGTTGTTCATGTGCTATGTGTATCGTATGTATCGAATAAGAATAAGAAAGTGTATCGAAAGTGTGTTAGGAATATGTTGTGCACTTGATCATAACTTAAACAAAACACTAAGTAGATTTTAGTTAAGTAATTTTGTAGCTTTCAACGAATGATCATTTCAACACCTGTTGAAAGAGTAGCTTATGTAATAATAAGATTAGTTGCACATTTCTGCATACTTAAATAACTTAGTGAACTAGATGTTGTAGAATATTTAAGTCATGTTGACTACTAGATTGATATGCAAGATAGGTTGGTTAATTGTAAATATTAGATACCTTGTAATCTTGTATAAATGAAATTGAGTCAAATTCCAAGAAGACAGTCTCAACGAATGATTCACAAAATTTCAACATATGATCAACTTAAGTCTCGACGGATGATTAACCTGAGTTTTAATGGATGATCAATCTGAGTTTCAACGGATGATCAAATTCAAAAGAGCAGTGATAGTGACTTGACAGTCACAGGCATTGGTTGTATGCAAATGGAATGTGGCAACCTAATTCAGGTTTTAGAGAACAAAGAAGCATTTCCATTTCCATGCTAAATTGAAGATATTCAAAGATGCTAGAAAGAGAAGTGAAGAAGCATGAAGTTAGACTAGAAATAATTTGTCTTATTTATTTGTCTTCTTATCACGTAACTTGGTGATATATAAACCAAGAGTAGCAAGTTGAATAGGATCTAAGTCAGCAAGCAATTTACCAGAGAAATAGATAAGGCAGAATTTGTAAAGAATTTCTCTGGATTTTGTAGATTCAACTTGTAAGCAGTTGTGTACAATTCTGTAACACAGAGTTCTCTACTAATTATATATATCTGGTGGAAAAGTTCAATCCACAATAAAGTTTTAAAGTACTTGTATTTAAATACTTTGTATTTTGATTTCTATACTTCTTTTATTCCGCACCATTGCTAAATCAAACACAACTATATATATTTATTGAAGAACTTTTCTTAAAAATTGAAAAGAAGCCTGAATTATATTCAACCCCCCTTCTGTAATTCTTGTTTAGATTGTTTGGGAATAACAACTGGTATCAGAGCAAGCTCTTGAAGGACAAAGAGTTTAAAGATCACAACAACTAACAAGATGAGCAGAAAAGATGTTGGAATAAAGATTCCATTTCTGGACAAAGACAACTATCACCACTGGAAGGTGAAGATGCACCTGCATCTCCTATCTCAAGATGAAGCATATGTGGACTGCATTGAGAAAGGCCCACATGTCCCTATGAGAGTTGCTACAGGAAATATATCATCTGTCCCAAAGCCTAGAGCAGAATGGTATGATCTTGATATTGAACAAGTTCATGAGGATAAAAAGGCCATGAACATGTTTAATGGTGTTGATGGTGACATGTTTGACAACATCATAAACTACAAAACTGCTAAGGATGTCTGGGACATAATTCAAGTTATATGTGATGGAACTGAGCAGGCAAGGAAGAACAAAATGCAACTCCTGATTCAGCAATATGAGCATTTCCATAGTGAAGAAAGTGAGTCACTCACTGACAATTTTAGTAGATTTCAAAAAATACTGAATGCTCTAAAACTGCATGGAAAGGTCTATCAAATAAAAGACTTTGTTAGGAATATGTTGTGTATTTGATGATAATTTGAACAAAACACTTAGTATATTTTACTTAAGTGATTTTGTAGCTTTCAACGGATGATCATTTCAACATCCGTTGAAAGAGTAGCTTATGTAACAATAAGTTTAGTAGCACATTTATGCATACTTAACTGGCTTAGTGAACTAAATATTGTAGAATTTTTAAGTCATGTTGTCTACTAGATTGATATTGTTGGTGAGACTGCGTAGCTGTATGAACAGTTACGTGATAACTCAACACGAGAACAACACTAGAACATGACATGTTAATAAAACTACGACTACACAAGAAATCAGGATGAATGAAGACAAGGCAAATACAAAGAATCAAAAGATTAGAAGAAGGCTTGAAGTATATTTACAGGTCACTAAAAGAAGTTCATTAATATGATCATGCCTCAGTGAAGAATAAAGATTAAAGACTTTTAGTGTACAAGTGTTGCCGAAAGATTTCATTGTATTGGCATTGAATAAAGATAGACAATGTTTGAAGCATAGGAATCTGAAAAATTGAAGACATGGTATAAACAGAGGTTAAAGAAGAGAGCTGCAATTTTGAAGTTATACTCACTGATAAGAGTTCATTTATATGTTCACGCGCCAGTGAAGAACAATGAACTAAGTATTCAAGATTGTAGTAGCAATGAATAAGTTGTCTATAGTACCAGAAAGGATTCTAGTGAAAGTACAGTTATTTATTGACAGTCAGTGTACGAAGCAATAAAGTTGAGGCAAGCCTAACAATGTAATCAAGGGTTAGTCGTCTGTGAACCAGACCAGTTGCACTAGACGTCAATAGCTCGTGAAAGGAATCTGGGTATTATTTATAGAAGGATTGTTAAGTCGAGGAATATACTTGGATTGAATGTTTATCTGTTAAAGTACGAGAAGTGGTGCATGGGGTATACAACTAAACAACTCAGGGGATTGGCATAGTTCAAAGTTTAATTGTTAACTTAAATAAATTTATTTAATGGACTTTAATATAATTTATTTAATAAACTTAAAATGATTTATCTTATAAACTTTAATTAAGAATAAATTTATTTAATGGACTTTAATATAATTTATTTAATAAACTTAAAATGATTTATCTTATAAACTTTAATTAAGTTTATTTTATAAATCTAAATTAGTTTATTTATATAGGTTATATTTAAGTTAATTTTATAAATTAATTTAGTTACAATTTAAACTAAAAAAAAAGAAAAGAAAAAAAGGAAGAAAAGAAAAATAAAAAGAAAAATAAAAAAAAAAGAGAAAAGAAAAATAAAAATAAAAGAAAAAAAAGAAAAAAAAGAAAAAAAGGAAATAAAACAAACAAACGAAAGTACAAGTTTGCTTTTGTTTTTTGGTTAAGTAAAACAATTATATACTAGTAGTACTAGTGGTCGCCAGAGGAGTCTTCCCCCCCCACCCCCTTTTGTTGTCGCCATAGAGTAATCAGTTAACTCCTCATGTACTAGGTGTCGCCACAGAGAAACTACAACAAACAAGCTAAAGCAAATAATCACCTTGGTCGCCATAGAGAGCCTAAATTTTGTCGCCACAGAGCACTCCTCAATTCTCAGCCACATATTTTATTGTACGTTCAGTTTATTTGTGTGGTTAAAATTGAGCCACATATTTGAATTGAATAAAAAGACTACACTCAGCAGCAGATCAAATTCAAGCTATTGGATTAATTTTCCTATTCTTCTTCTCTCCCAAGAGAGGTGAAAAATAGCAGCACAGATTTTCAGAGAAGCTCAAGCTTTTTGTATATCCGTTTAACTTCTCACCGGAGTAACATTATAATGCCCGATTTAATTCTTGTATATTCATAGGGACATTATAATCATTAGCCGGTAATTAAATCCTTAGACAAACAAAAGCTAGATCATTATTTAGGATTTAATTTGTATATCTTTGTAGAAGCAAAAAATTGTTGTTCTTGGATTGTAGCCGGTTAATTTATTTATCGGAATGTAGCAACACCCCTCGAGGATTTATATATGAATATATACTTCCCCGAATATCTTGTGTTCTTCCTTTTATATTCCCAAACACTATTCACCTCAAGAACACAGAACCACTAACCGAGCACTAAATCTATATCCGCTAAAGATTTGAAAGAATTTTTAATTTAGTGATTATCGTATTCAACCCCCTTCTATGATAATTCGAGACCTAACAGATATGCAAGATAGGATGGTTAATTGTAAATATTAGATGCCTTGTAATCTTGTATAGATGAAATAGAGTTAACTGCTAAGAAGACAGTCTCAACGGATAATTCACAAAGCTTCAACGGATGATCAACATAAGTCTCGACGGATGATCAAACATAGTTTCAACGGATGATCAACCAAAGTTTCAACGGATGATCAGATTCAAAAGAGCAGTTTATAGTGACTTGACAGTCACATCCGTTAATTGTATGCAAATAGAATGTGGAAGCCTAATTTAGGTTTTAGAGAATAAAAGAAGCATTTCTATTTCCATGCTGAGAAGTGTAGCATCATGAAATTAGACTAAAAATAGTTTGCCTTATTATCTTATCTTTTTTTCATGTAACTTGGTGATATATAAACCAAGGGTACCAAGTTAAATAGTATCCAAGTCAGTAAACATTTACCAGAGAAATAGATAAGGCAATATCTGTAAAGAATTTCTCTGTTCTTATTGTTCAACTTATAAACAGCTGTGTATAATTTTGTAACACAGAGTTCTCTATTTAATATATATCTCTGGTGGAAAAGTTCAATCCACCATAAAGTTTTTAAATACTTGTATTTAAATGCTTTGTGTTTTGATTTCTACTTTACTCTCATTCCGCGCTATTGCAAAATCAAACACAGTTATTTATTTGTAGAAGAACTGTTCTTGAAATCTAAAAAAGCCATAATTCCATTCAACCCCCGTTCTGTAATTCTTGATTAGATTGTTTGGGAATAACATAATCAAACCTCAAATTCCTTAGATCTCTGCCAAAGGAATGGAAGCCTATGACAGTCTCATTAAGAAATTCTCAAGATTACAAGGAATTCACCTTGGATAGAATGTATGGGATTCTAAAGACCTATGAGCTTGTAATAGAGCAAGATGAGAAGTTGGAGAAAGGAAGAAAGAAGGGAGGATCCATTGTATTAGTTGCTGAGCAAGAAAAGGAGAAGGAGACAAAGGTTGAAGCTGTTGAACCTGTACCAAACCATAGAGTTTGTGAAGGCTAGGGAAAAGGGCTAGTGATAAGTGGCATTTTATACCACTTAGAACGTCTTATAATAGCTTAAATTGATGTCTTGAAATCAAGTATTTTGTGTATTTGATGCGTTTTTCTAGTGTTTGTGCATTTCAGGGTATTACTTGCGTTTGTGGCGAGATTTTATCAAGAATAAGCCTTGGCATGTGTTTGGCATTGCAAGTGGGAAGATAGGAGCAGAATGCAGCAAAGAACGGGAGAAAAAACAGAGCATTTTCCAGAAGGGGTCTGAGCGCCCGCTCAGCTCTGCTGAGCGACCGCTCAAGAAGCTGAGCGCCCGCTTAGGAATGCTGAGCGGCCGCTCAGGGACGGAAATTTAAATTATTATTTTTAGACTCCTAATTCTATTGAGCTTCCAACTTCTGAGATATCTGGGTTTTGTGGGACTCCTATATAAGTAGTTTTCAGAGACGTTTCACGAGTGTTGAATCGTAGTATTAATCGAGGAGCGAGGACATAAGGAAGAAGACCGTTTTAGCACATCGCAACGAAGAGGAAGCATATTTTCTTGTGATTCTTTGTTTCGTTGTAACGTTGGATGCTAGTTTTCTTTGTTTTGAACCTATTTACTCTTGTGACGTACTCTGGTTTAATATAAGTAGTTTTAGTTATTATTTTCGTGTATTATTATCATGTTTTCGTATGAACCCATGGTGACGATGAGTTTAATCATGGGCTAATCGTGATCATGGGGTCGTAACGGATTTGCTATGGAATTCTTTAGTTAGTTGTTTAATACCTTAGTGTGTGATGATTGTATGATATCTAGTATTAGTTGTGCTTATTCATCTTATGTGCGTCGCGAACATATAGGATAGGGTGTTCTCTTGTGAAGCGACAGTGGATCTTGAGGTTTAGAACTTGCCATGCTAGCATAGGTTCATGTATGTGTATGCATGATTAGTGGGTAACTCTAACCGTTTTACTTGCCCTGTGTAATCATAAGGAATAACTTGTGCTTAAATCGTTATGTTATCAAATTCTGTAGACATATAGGGTCTCAACATAATTGATGCCTATTCAACTTCTATCTTAATTGTGGATGCTTGGTAGAATGGTATTAGTACAATGAAAGTTGGCTTTTATCAGTTTCGTGTTGTTCGATTAGTATCATCACTGTTACATGCTAAGGGTAATAACGATAACTATTGAAGGAAGTAGTAATAAAGTTGTGATCTCATGTGTGTTTAATATTGTTAATTCAATTGTCAATTAAGTGCTTAATTCTCGTAGTTAATTGTGGTTAATAATTAGTTAATCAAATCTAAGTGTTATTGTCTTGACATTGAGAAGTAATTATACATTGGTGAGTAAGTGTTAATTGAACATAATTAGTCTGAGTCTCTGTGGGAACGAACTAGAAAGTATTCTATATTACTTGCGAACGCGTATACTTGCGTGTATTATTAGCGTGTGTTTTTGCCCTAACAAGTTTTTGGCGCCGCTTCCGGGGACTCGGAGTATTTGTTTAGTTTATGTACTTACCATCAGTGGTCATTAGGAATCATTGATTAAGACTTGTTACTTATTATTTCCCGTTGTGTTTCAGGTACTTTAGCGAGCGTTTATGCAAACACGTTCTCGTACTCGCAAGAGGACTTTAGAGTCGGCTAAGGAGACAGACGAAGTTCTTGGCATTCCGGAGAAGATTGATTTTGAAGATTCGGATACAGAAAGTGAGCAGAAAGAACCAGTAATCATGGGTGATCGTATAGTTCCGGCAGATCTAGCTCTTATGGACTTTTCTCGGCCCAAAATTGATGACATTCAGTCAAGCATCATGCATCCAGCTATTGAGGCCAATAACTTTGAAATCAAGCCGGGCACCATTCAGATGGTACATAATTCCTTTTCTTTCGGAGGTGGTGCGACTGATGACCCCAACATGCACATCAGGAATTTTGTCGAGATCTGTAGTACTTTCAAATATAATGGTGTGACTGATGAGGCTATCAAGCTGAGGCTTTTCCCATTCTCACTGAGGGATAAACCTAAGGACTGGTTACATTCTGAACTAGCTGGGTCCATCACTACTTGGCAAGATCTTGCGCAGAAGTTTCTGGTGAAGTTCTATCCAATGGCGAAAACTGCGGCTATGAGGAGTGCTCTTACTCAGTTTGTGCAGCAACCTACAAAATCTATGTGCGAAGCTTGGGAGCGCTACAAGGAGATGTTGAGAAAGTGTCCACATCATGGTATGCCTGATTGGATGGTGATCACTGGGTTCTATAATGGTTTGGGGGCCCAATCTCGTCCCATGCTCGATGCAGCAGCTGGAGGCGCCTTGTGGGCCAAAAGCTATACTGAGGCTTACAATCTTATTGAGACTATGGCTGCAAATGAGCATCAAAACCCAACTCAAAGGATGATGCCTGGGAAGGTAGCAGGTATTCTGGAAGTTGATGCAGCTACAGCTATTACAGCGCAGCTCCAAGCGCTGTCTATGAAGGTCGATTTTTTAGCCACCTATGGAGTCAATCAGGTAGCTATGGTCTGTGAGCTTTGTGCAGGTTCTCATGCTACGGATCAGTGTTCTCTTGTTAATGAATCTGTTCAGTATGTGAACAATTATCAGCGACTGCAGTAGCATGTGCCAGCTACTTATCATCCTAACAACAGAAATCATCCAAATTTCAGCTGGAGTAATAATCAGAATGCTATTCAGCAACCATATCAGCAAGGCGTAAGTAAACAGTTTAATCCACCTGGATTCCAGCAACCACAACATTATGCTCAAAGGCAATCATATCCTCAACAAGGAGGTGCAGCTCCACCTTCTAGTGCTGATTTCGAGGAACTCAAGCTGTTGTGCAAAAGTCAGGCTGTTTCTATCAAGACCTTGGAAAATCAAATTGGTCAAATAGCCAATGCAGTGCTCAATCGTCAACCTGGCACACTTCCCACTAATACTGAAGTGTCAGGCAGGAAGGAAGCTAAAGAGCAAGTCAAGGCTATTACCTTAAGGTCTGGAAAAGTTGCTGATGCTGAAAAAGCAAAAGATGAAGAAGCTGAAGTTGGTGATGAAGAAGCTAAGCAAAAGGAGAAAGCGGCGGAACCAAGGAAGACTACTGTTGAACACACTCTACCTGAGGGTAATACAGGGGAGAAACAGCTCTATCCTCCACCACATTTCCCTAAGAGATTGCAACAACAAAAGCTGGATAAGTAGTTTGGTAAGTTTCTGGAGGTGTTTAAGAAACTTCACATCAATATACCTTTCGCTGAGGCTCTGGAGCAAATGCCTAGTTATGCGAAATTTATGAAGAGTATTCTTTCAAGGAAGGTGAAACTGGATGACCTTGAGACCATTGCTCTAACGGAAGAGTGCAGTGTTGTGCTGCAACAAAAATTACCTCCAAAGCTTAAAGATCCAGGTAGCTTCACCATTCCTTGCACCATTGGCAAGTTGTCTTTTGACAAGTGCCTGTGTGATTTGGGAGCAAGCATTAATCTGATGCCGTTGTCTATCTTCGAAAAGTTGAATTTGCCTGATCCAAAGCCCACCTACATGTCTCTACAATTGGTTGATCATTCTATTACAAACCCACGAGGCATAGTGGAGGATGTGCTAGTAAAGGTGGATAAGCTCTTCTTTCCAGCAGACTTTGTTATTCTGGATTTTGAGGAAGATAAGAAGATTCCCATAATCTTGGGGAGACCTTTCTTGGCTACAGGCTGTACCTTGATAAATGTGCAGAAAGGTGAACTTACTATGAGGGTGCAGGATCAGGATGTGACATTCAATGTATTCAAAGCGATGAAATTTCCTACAGAAGACGAGGAGTGCTTAAAAGTGGATTTGATTGATTCTGCGGTTACTTCAGAACTTGATCATATGCTAATGTCTGATGTATTAGAGAAAGCTTTAGTGGGGGACTTTGACAGTGCTGATGAGGATGGCAATGAGCAAGTACAATATCTAAATGCTTCTCCTTGGAGGCAAAAGCTAGACATGCCATTTGAATCTCTTGGTACATCTGACCTCAAGAATGCTGAAGGAAAGCTAAAACCATTTATTGAGGAAGCACCTACCTTGGAGCTTAAACCATTTCCTGAACACTTGAGGTATGCTTTTTTAGGTGATGCATCTACTTTACCTGTTATTATTGCATCTGACCTTTCAGGTAGTGAGGAGGACAAGCTCTTGAGGATCTTGAGAGAATTCAAATCGGCTATCGGATGGACTATAGTAGACATCAAGGGGATCAACCCTTCGTACTGCATGCATAAAATTCTGCTAGAGGAAGGTAGTAAGTCGACTGTTGAGCAACAGCGAAGACTTAATCCTATCATGAAAGAAGTGGTGAAGAAAGAAATTCTGAAGTGGCTGGATGCAGGAATCATTTATCCCATTTCTGACAGTTCTTGGGTGAGCCCCGTGCAATGTGTACCTAAGAAATGAGGTATTACTGTGGTAGCAAATGAGAAGAATGAGCTCATTCCCAATCGGACGGTCACAGGATGGAGGGTATGCATGGACTACAGAAAGTTGAACAAGGCCACGAGGAAGGATCACTTCCCTCTTCCATTTATTGATCAGATGCTTGATAGGTTGGCCGGTCATGAGTATTATTGTCTTCTGGATGGCTATTCCGGTTATAATCAGATTTTTTTTGCACCAGAGGATCAAGAAAAGACTACCTTTACTTGTCCATTTGGCACGTTTGCTTTTCGCAGAGTTTCATTTGGCTTATGTGGCGCACCGGCCACTTTCCAGAGATGTATGATGGCTATATTCTCTGATATGATTGGAAATAACGTAGAGGTGTTCATGGACTACTTCTCCGTCTTTGGACATTCGTATGAAGAATGTTTGAATAATCTTCGTGCGGTGCTCAAAAGGTGTGTGGAAACGAATTTGGTGCTCAATTGGGAAAAATGTCATTTTATGGTGCGTGATGGCATTATTCTTGGGCATAAGGTTTCTAGCAAGGGTCTTGAGCTAGACAAAGCCAAGGTGGGAGTCATTGAAAATCTTCCACCGCCTATTTCTGTAAAAGGAATCCGTAGTTTTCTTGGTCATGCGGATTTTTATCGGCATTTCATCAAGGACTTTTCAAAGATATCTAAGCCGTTGTGCAACTTGCTTGAGAAGGATGTGCCTTTCAAATTTGATGATGAATGCTTGACGGGATTCGAGACTCTCAAAAAGAGTTTGATAACTGCACCAGTTATTACAGCACCTGATTGGGAAGAGCCTTTTGAGATGATGTGTGATGCGAGTGATTATGCGGTGGGCGCAGTTCTTGGGCAGCACAAGAATAATCTCTTTCATGTGGTCTACTATGCTAGTAAGACTTTAAATAGAGCTCAAATGAACTACACCACTACTGAGAAGGAGCTCTTGGCTATAGTCTTTGGTTTCAAAAAATTTCAATCTTATTTGCTTGGGACAAAGGTGACAGTGTTCACTGATCATGTGGCCATTCGCTATTTGGTTTCCAAGAAGGATTCGAAGCCTAGACTCCTTCGTTGGGTGCTCTTGCTACAGGAATTTGAGTTAGAGATCAAGGATCGAAAAGGTACTGAGAATCAAGTAGCTGACCATCTCTCTAGATTGGAGAATCCCGAGTCTACTTCACATGATAAGACATTGATCAACAAATCTTTTCCGGATGAGCAGTTGTTCGCAGTTCAGGAGGAAGAGCCATGGTTCGCAGATATTGTGAACTATCTTTTCAGGAATATAATGCCTCCTAATATGAATACAGCTCAAAAGAAGAAATTTCTTCATGAGGTGAAGTGGTATATGTGGGATAAACCGTATTTGTTTAGACATGGTGCTGACCAGATCGTCAGGAGATGTATCCCATTCTGTGAGATAGAGGGGATATTACGAGACTGCCACTCCACAGTTTATGGTGGACATTATGGTGGTGAGAAGACGGCAGCTCGTATTCTGCAAGCAGGTTTTTTCTGGCCTACTTTGTTTAAGGATACTCATCAGTTCATTTTAAGGTATGATCGTTGCCAAAAAGTGGGGAATCTTACGAGGAAGGATGAGATGCCGTTAAATGTGATGCTTGAAGTCGAGGTTTTTGATATTTGGGGAATCGATTTCATGGGACCATTTGTCTCATCCTGCAATAATCAGTACATCTTGCTGGCAGTCGATTATGTCTCAAAATGGGTAGAAGTCAAGGCTCTACCAACGAACGATGCAAAGGTAGTGTTGAATTTTCTTTATAAGTAGATTTTCACAAGGTTTGGAACGCCACGAGTAATCATAAGTGATGAAGGGTCGCATTTCTGCGACCGTAAGTTCACTTCTATGATGGAGCGCTACAATGTGAATCATCGTGTTGCTACTGCCTATCATCTGCAAACTAATGTTCAAGCGGAAGTGTCTAATAGAGAGATCAAGCACATTGTAGAGAAAGTTGTTTGTCCGTCAAGGAAGGATTGGTCTTTAAAGCTCGATGAAGCTGTTTGGGCTTACAGAACAACATACAAGACTCCACTTGGGATGTCCCCATTTCAACTTGTGTATGGTAAGGGATGTCATTTACCTGCGGAGCTTGAGCATAAAGCCTATTGGGCGTTGAAGAAGTTGAACCTTAATCTAGATGCATATGGGAAGAAGTGAATGCTTCAGATAAATGAACTTGATAAATTTCGACTCCAAGTGTACGAGAACAACAAAATGTACAAGGAAAAACTGAAAAGGTGGCACGACAGGAAGCTATATCCTAAGTCATTTATGTCGGGGCAGCAAGTTCTTTTATTCAACTCTCGTCTCCGACTTTTTCTTGGAAAGTTGAAATCAAGGTGGTCTGGACCTTTTATTGTCAAAACTGTGTTTCCACATGGAGCGGTGGAGATTTTTGAGAATGATCCGGGCCAAGCATTCAAGGTTAATGGTCAGCGTTTGAAGCATTACTATGGGGACACCGCAAACTGGGAAGTGGTTAGTGCCGTTTTATTGTCAACTTGAGTAAGGTACGCTACGTCAAGCTAATGACGAAAAAGAAGCGCTTCTTGGGAGGCAACCCATGATTTGTTGTTATAGGCACCCTTAGAAGTTCTTAACCTATCCAAAACCACAAAAAAATCAGAAAAACAGGGCAAGAAAATTATTTTTCCAGAAGACCCCTGAGCGCCCGCTCAACAAGCTGAGCGCCCGCTCAACAAGGTGAGCTCCCGTTCAGGTTTGCTGAGCGACCGCTCAGGGCCCGACTGGCAGAATTTTTTTTAAGCCTTAGAAAAATCCAAAAAAACCAGAAAATATAAAAATAAAAACACAGACCCACTACCCACGAATTATCTTCCCATTACCCACGTTTTTAACCCTCAAAACCACTCCTAATCAAATTTTAACCTAATCTATACCCTATATATACATACAACTATTCCATATACTCCCCCATACACTTTCAAACCTTAAACTCTCTCCCATATTCAAAAACACAATTCTTAAGCACTTTTTCTCAGTTTCAATGGCACCCAAGAGATCCAGGACTATTGATAGCAGCAACACTGTTCCTACTGCTGATTCTTCAAGGGGTACTGCTGCGAGGCCTCATTTGTTTGATAGGGCTGCTGAGGAGGATTACACTAGGCTTCTGGGTAAGCCGATTTTGAAGGAGAGAGGATTCTTACCATCGGGGAGGGATGGTGAGTTGTTACCAATGATTGCTGAGAAGGGTTGGATCGCTTTCTCTGAGTCACCAGAGGCAGTTCCGATGAGAGTTGTTCGTGAGTTCTATGCGAATGCGAAGGCTAAAAAGAATGGGTATTCTGTTGTGCGGGGGATGACGGTGGATTATCACCCTGAGGCGATTCACCGTATGATTGGGCAGCGACAGAGGAAGCCCACGAAGGAGAATTAGAACGAGAAGACTGCTGAAGATTTTGACTTGGATTTGATTTGTGCTACTCTCTGTAGGCCGGGCACGGTTTGGACGTTCAAGACTGGGACTAACGAGTATCGTCATTTTACGGAGATTGCGATGAATAAGTATGTCCGTGCATGGAATGCCTTTATTTGTCCTAATATTCTGCCTACTTCACATGCACACGAGGTTACAGTTGAGTGAGTACAGTTGTTATGGGGTATTTTGAATGAGTACTATGTGGACCTTGGTGAGTTCATCTACCAAGGAATTCTGAAGTTTTTGAGGGGAGCGAAGCACATGAACATTCCTTATGCATCTACTGTTACAAAGCTTTGCCAAGCAGTGGGAGTTCAGTGGCCTTCTCATGCGTAGTTGCAGCTGCCGACCGCTCCTATTGATTCCGGGACTCTGAATACGATGCAGGAGTGGACTGGTGGAGAGCCCGAGAAGCATGGGCTGGGTTATCGTCTTCCAGGAGGGCGTCCAGCATGAGGTGCTACCATGGTGAGACTAGGGCATGATGAGGCAGGTTCTTCTAGAGCTCAGGAGGGTGCTGGGATGGCTGATGCCCAGTATAGGAGGCTGTCGAGGAGGATGAATGCTATGTACGAGACGCAGAGCAGGTTTGCTCAGGAGCTCACCCTTATGCTTGGGACTGCTTTTAGAGGCCTTGGAGCTGATATCCAGTGGCCCGTTTTTGGTGAGAACTCTGTATATCCGCCTCCTGATACTCCACCCTCTGAGGGTGATGATGATGATGATCTCTTCGAGTAGGTATACCCTGTGTTCCTTTCTACTACCTTCACTGGGGACAATAAAGATTTTAAGTTTGGGGGTGGTAGTTAAGGAATATTTTGTGTGTGTGTCATATAGTTGCATATTCATGATAGTTTAGTTCATATAATATATTTTTGCCATATAGTTTTTTATTTTTTTATTTTTTAGCTTTATTTATTATGTCATTTAGCTCATGCATATAACATGATCCCTTTTGCGTTGCTTTACCAATTGATTTGTGATATTGATGCGAGTGTAGTGATAGCGTTAAAGTGATGTTGAGTCTTGTAGGTTAACGTGCATGCTAGAAACAGTTGTAATTTTACTAAGTCTTAGAAAATGCTTAAGGACTAGATTGTTGTCATGGTTTAATGGTTTTCAAGGTTAATCTATTGATTATGCTTAGAATTTATAATAGGTTCTTAGTGATAAAAGACATGAAAAGAAAAATTGGAGTAAAAAGTGGAATTCATTGCTAATTGTGGCTAGGCATCAAATGGCTAGTAACCGACTCGTATTTTTATGCGAGTAGTCTACGGTTGAGCAAGATGGAGCGAAACGCACTTGCTCAAAAATTTTGAAAAAAATATAGAAAAAAAAGAAAAAAGAAAAAAAATATAGAAAAAAAGAGAAGAAAAGAAAAAAAATAGAGAGTTAATGTATATTTGATCACGAGTGGGCTCTTTGGTATTCGAGTTATTAAGTTCTTAGGGGACTTTGTGCCTAGTGACCTAAGGCTTTTATAGTCTGGGATCCGCTAACCTAACGCTCGCTACATGGATGCCATTGCATAAGTCTTTTGTGGACCTCACTTATTGCACGGTCAAATAAGCATTTGTTTGTTGTGTTAAATAAAAAGCATGATTCCGCAATAAGCTCCAGTAATCTTGAAGTGTTATAAGTCATTTTGTGCCTAGAATTTTATTCTTCATATAATCATGTGATTACCTTGAGGATAGTCGAGTTATGATAATTGATCTAGTTTCGAAGCATATCTGTTAAGCATCCGCACACACCACATTTCCGGCTGTATGTTAGTTTGCATGATTTGATTGATCTTTGTTCGCCTAATTGCATTTGTTGAGATGTCGTAAGTTGGATGGTTTAGTTGTAGTAAGGGGGATCGCTGCATTTCATATAGATTGCATTCATGCATGGTTTTGTTTTGTTTTTGAGTCTGTGATGCTTGAGGACAAGCATCGATTTAAGTTTGGGGGTGTGATAAGTGACATTTTATACCACTTAGAACATCTTATAATAGCTTAAATTGATGTCTTGAAATCAAGTATTTTGTGTATTTGATGCGTTTTTCTAGTGTTTGTGCATTTCAGGGTATTACTTGCGTTTGTGGAGAGATTTCATCAAGAATAAGCCTTGACATGTGTTTGGCATTGCAAGTGGGAAGATAGGAGCAGAATGCAGCAAAGAACGGGAGCAAAAACAGAGCATTTTCCAGAAGGGGTCTGAGCACCCGCTCAGCTCTGCTGAGCAACCGCTCCGGAAGCGGAGCGCCCGCTCAGGAATGCTGAGCGGTCACTCAGGGACGGAAATTTAAATTATTATTTTTAGACTCCTAATTCTGTTGAGCTTCCAACTTCTGAGATATCTGGGTTTTGTGGGAATCCTATATAAGTAGTTTTCAGAGACGTTTCAGGAGTGTTGAATCGTAGTATTAATCGAGTAGCGAGGAGATAAGGAAGAAGACCATTTTAGCACATCGCAACGAAGAGGAAGCATATTTTCTTGTGATTCTTTATTTCGTTATAACGTTGTATGCTAGTTTTCTTTGCTTTGAACCTATTTACTCTTGTGACGTACTCTGGTTTAATATAAGTAGTTTTAGTTATTATTCTCGTGTGTTATTATCATGTTTTCGTATGAACCCATGGTGACGATAAGTTCAATCATGGGCTAATCGTGATCATGGGGTCGTAACGAATTTGCTATAGAATTCTTTAGTTAGTTGTTTAATACCTTAGTGTGTGATGATTGTATGATATCTAGTATTGGTTGTGCTTATTCGTCTTATGTGCGTCACGAACATATAAGATAGGGTGTTAATCTCTTGTAAAGGGACAGTGGATCTTGTGGTTTAGAACTTGCCATGCTAGCATAGGTTCATGTATGTTTATGCATGATTAGTGGGTAACTCTAACCGTTTTACTTGCCCTGTATAATCATAAGGAATAACTTGTGCTTAAATCATTATGTTGTCAAATTCTGTAGACATATAGGGTCTCAACATAATTGATGCCTATTCAACTTCTATCTTCATTGTGGATGCTTGGTAGAATGGTATTAGTACAATGAAAGTTAGCTTTTATCAGTTTTGTGTTGTTCAATTAATATCATCATTGTTACATGCTAAGGGTAATAACGATAACTATTGAAGGAAGTAGTAATGAAGTTGTGATCTCATGTGTGTTTAATATTATTAATTCAAGTGTAAATTAAGTGCTTAATTCTCGTAGTTAATTGTAGTTAATAATTAGTTGATCAAATCTAAGTGTTATTGTCTTGACATTGAGAAGTAATTATACATTGGTGAGTAAGTGTTAATTGAACATAATTAGTCCGAGTGTATGTGGGAATGAACTAGAAAGTATTCTATATTACTTGCGAACGCGTATACTTGTGTGTATTATTAGCGCGTGTTTTCGCCCTAACAGTTAGTAGCTGAACATGAAGACAATCTTAGTCAAGATGACATGGATGACATCGATGAGCATCTTGCTTTTCTATCCAGGAGATTTGCCAAGCTCAAATTCAAGAAGAATTTTGGAGCAGCCAAGTCAAACAGAAATATGGTTGATAAGTCTAAATTCAAATATTTCAAGTGTGGCTTGGCATGTCATTTTGATAGTGAATGCAGAAAGTCTGATTCTGGTAAAAAGAAGTTTGAGTCTGTTGATTACAAAAATAAATATTTTGAATTGCTCAAACAAAAGGAAAGGGCTTTCATCACTTAAGAAAATGATTGGGTCGCAGATGGATTAGATGAGGATGAAGATACAAGCTATGTCAATCTAGCACTTATGGCCAAATCAGATGAAACAAAGGTCAGTTCATCAAGTAATCAGGTAATCACCACTAACCTAGAACATTTATCTAAAGCTGAGTGTAATGATGCCATAAATGACATGTCTACTGAATTATATCATCTGCGTGTTACACTCAAGTCTCTCACTAAAGAAAAAACTAAACTTAAAGAGAATAATCTGTTTTTAAGTGAAAGAAATACTGTGTTAGAAACTCAATTTGTTGAGTTTAAAAAATAAAAGATAGAATGCAAGATTGCTAAATATGAACTAACTGAATCTTTAAAGAAATAGGAGATTTTAAGAAAGCAGCTTGAATGAGAACAGGAAGTAATTAAGGCATGGAAATCATTTAGAGATGTCCATGCTCAAATTACTAAAGTTCAAGATATAGAATTCTTCTATGATGAAGCCTAGAAAAAGAGCAAGGAGAAACTAGATTCTAATTTGGTAGATGGACTTTCTACGGATGTGGATTCGACGGATGATGAATGTCATCCGTTGAAAGACCTAAAGGATCATCCATAGAAAGACAAGGAATTACATTCGTTGAGTGAAAAAAAGCCAATCAGAAAATCTAAACTAGCTAAGCTAAATGAGAAATATTGATCAGTTTCTAAGAACTTTGTTCCTGGAGAAACAAGTCAAGTTAACAAGAACAAGAGAGTCAATGTAGGGCATCTGTTTATCAAGCAATTGAATGACAGATTGGAGAAAATTGAAGTAAGAGCATAATCTAAAAAGAAAAACAATAGAAATGGGAAAGTAGGAATTAACAAACATAATAACTACACACCTGATAAATATGCACCAAGAAAAATCTGTGTTAAGTGTGGTAGTGTTAATCACTTGTCTGTTAATTGCAAACTTGCTATGCCTGCTCCCATGTCTACACCAGCTTCATTTCCCAGCATGCCTACAATGCTTGTAAATGTTATGCATGCACATAATTTGAATGCATAGTTTGCTAATATGCCATTTGCTCAAAATCCTTACTATGCTGCATTTAGTATGCCACAAATGCCATTTAGCATGCCATACTGGAATAATATGTTTGCACATAATATGCCTTTCCATGTTAATCAGCCTGTGCATGATAATTCCGCAATGATGAATGGTTTTAAGGACTCTACTCAACTGACTAAGGATGAACTTCAAATGCCTAAGTCAAATGAGGACAAGCCTAAGAAATCTAAGAAAAAGACTTAACCAAACATGACCCAAGGAAACTTGGGTACCAAAATCAAATTGATTTGATTTTATTATGTGTAGGGAAATAGAAAGAATCTTTGGTATTTGGATAGTGGATGCTCAAGGAACATGACTGGAGATTCTACCTTGCTTACTGAGTTTAAGGAGAGAGCTGGCCCAAGTATCACTTTTGGAGATGATAGTAAGGGTTATACCGTGGGATATGGCTTGATTTTAAAGGATAATGTCATCATTGAAGAAGTTGCCCTAGTGGATGGACTCAAGCATAATTTGTTGAGTATCATCCAGCTTTGTGACAAGGGCAACTTAGTAACATTTAATTCTGAAGCCTGTGTCGTGACTAACAAGAGAAGCAACCAAGAGGTTCTCACTGGATTGAGAAAAGGGAATGTGTACATTGTTGATTTTAACTCATCAAATGCAGAATTTGTCACTTGTCTGTTTAGCAAGGCAAGTCAAGATAAAAGTTGGCTATGGCACAAGAAGCTGTCCCACCCTAACTTCAAGACTATGAATGAGCTAGTCATGAAAGATTTGGTAAGAGGTATTCCTCAAGTGGAATTCTCAAAGGATGAACTGTGTGATGTGTGTCAGAAAGGAAAGCAAATCAAGGCATCATTCAGAAAAAAGCTTGATTCAACAATTGAAGAACTTTTGCAACTATTGCACATGGATTTATTTGGACCAATCAATATATTGTCCATCTTAAAGAAAAGATATTGCCTAGTAATTGTGGATGATTTCTCAAAGTTCTCTTGGACATATTTTCTAAAATCCAAAGATGAAGCTAGTGAAATCATCATCAATCACATAAGGCAAGTCAACAATCATCCTGATTTCAAAGTAAGAAGAATCAGGAATAACAATGGAACTGAGTTCAAGAATTCTATGTTGAGATCATTTTGTGAAGAGAATGGGATCATGCATGAATTCTCAGCAGCAAGAACCCCACAACAAAATGGTGTGATGGAAAGGAAAAATAGATCTCTTATTGAAACTGCAAGGACAATGCTAGAAGAATCAAAGTTACCAACATATTTTTGGGCTAAACCTGTAAATACTGCATGCTACACTCAGAATATTTCTTTGGTTAATCAAGCAAAATGTATGACACCCTACCAATTGTTCAAGAACAAGAAGCCAACACTAAACGTTCTTCATATCTTTGGCTGTAAATGCTATATCATAAGGAATTAAACTGATCAGCATGGGAAGTTTGATGCCAAAGCAGATGGAGGCATTTTTGTTGGATATGCAGTTGAAAAAGCATATAGAGTCTACAATCTCAGAACCAACATTGTTATGGAATCTGTACATGTTGTGTTTGATGATAAAAAGATTGAAGGACCGCAAGATGGAGATTTCCATGAAAGCCTCAATTTTTACAATGTTGAGATGATTTGTGAAGAGAGTGATGATGAAAATGATCAGGAACAAATATCTAAGGACAATGCACAAAAGTCTACAATCAATGAAGCAAACAACTCAATATCCGTTGAAAGATCAAGTGCATCATCCGTTGAAATACAGACTACTTCATCTGTTAAAAGACAAAACTCAACATCCGTTGAACCATTAATAGAAATTGAGGGCCAATACAGATCACAATCATAAAGGACCCTAACTACAAGTCAAAGATCCACTAACTCAGGGGGAGTTTCTTCTAATCAAAACTCTGTCACACATCAAGACAACAATGAGGCCTCTTCATCTAGAGCTAATCTACCACAACGGAGAAACTGGACTAGAGATCACCCATTTGAACTGATCATTGGTGATGCATCTTCAAGAGTGCAGACAAGAAAAGAAACTCAAGAGGAATGTCTATATAGCAGCTTTCTATCACAGGAAGAGCCTAAAAGGTAGAGGAAGCTCTGCTGGATCCTGATTGGGTTTTAGCTATGCAGGATGAGCTAAACCAATTTAAAAGGAATAAAATATGAAAGCGAGTACCCAAGCCTAAAGGAAAGAATCCTATTGACACTAAGTGGGTATTCAGAAACAAGCTGGATCAAAATGGCATAGTAGTTAGGAACAAAGCTAGATTGGTTGCTAAGGGCTACTGTCAATAAGAAGGAATTGATTTTGATGAAACCTTTGCTCCTATTACAAGAATTGAAGCCATCAGAATCTTCTTAGCCTACACAGCCCATGCCAATTTTAAGGTTTATCAAATGGATGTCAAAAGTGCTTTTCTACATGGAGACTTGGAGGAGGAAGTCTATGTCAGCCAGCCTCCTGGATTTGAAGATTCAAATTTTCCAGAATATGTCTACTATCTTTTGAAAGCACTTTATGGATTAAAGCAAGCACCTAGAGCCTGGTATGATACTTTGTCAAAGTTTCTCTAAGAAAATCACTTCACAAGAGGTACTGTTGACAAAACTCTATTCTTTAGAAATGTTAATAGCTCTAGTATACTTGTTCAAATTTATGTAGATGATATCATATTTGGTTCTATAGATGAAAAACTTTGTAAAAAGTTTGCCAAACTAATGCAAAGTAAATATAAAATGAGCATGATGGGAGAACTAACTTACTTTCTTGGTTTACAAGTTAAGCAAGTTAGTGATGGAATATTCATTAGTCAAACCAAATATATCTATGATCGTTTGAAGAAGTTTGACTTAATGGATTGCACATCTGCAAAAACTCCCATGGCCACTGCAACTAAACTTGAATTAAACACTACTGAAAAGTCTGTGGATATTTCAAGTTATAGAGGCATGGTTGGCTCACTTTTGTATTTAACAGCCAGTAGGCTAGATATAATGTTTGCTACATGTCTTTTTGCTAGATTTCAGGCTGATCCTAGAGAATCTCATTTAATAGCTATTAAGTGAATTTTCAGATATCTCAAAGGAACACCAAAACTTGGCATTTGGTATCCTAGAGATTCTGGTTTTGATCTAACTGGTTATTCAGATGCAGATTATGCAGGTTGTAAAATTGATAAAAAAAAGTACAACATGAACTTGTTAATTTCTAGGAAATAAGCTAGTATCCTGGTTCAGTGAAAAGCAAAACTCGGTTTTTACTTTTACAGCTGAAGCTGAATATTTTGCTGCTGGTAGTTTTTGTGCTCAGAGTTTATGGATGAATAATCAACTGTTTGACTATGGTCTACAGGTGAATAGGATTCCTATTTTTTGTGACAACACAAGTGCCATTGCAATTACTAAAAATCCAGTACAACATTCAAGGACCAAGCACATTGACATCGAGTACCACTTCATTAGAGAGCATGTTATGAATGGTACTGTAGAACTTCATTTTGTTCCAACTGAGAAGCAACTTGCAGACATCTTTACCAAACCACTTGATGAATCCACCTTCACTGGGTTGGTAAGTGAGTTAGGTATGCTTAATTACTCTTAATGTATATTGATGTCTAAGTAAATTATAATGCAGCCAGAGTAAAAGTTGATATTTTCTGTCAAAGATAAAATTTTGACTAAGTCAAAATTTATATCTCAACAGATGTTCATTATCCATTGAAAATGAACATCCGTTGAATTTTATTATCCGTAGAAGTATCAATTATTGATCCACGTACTTTCTTCATTATTCGTCGAATTGCACTCAATCTTAGCTGTTAATTTTAAGCATCATCCGTCGAATTTACTTACAACCTGTATGAATATTTCAACGGATAATCAGTTTTCTTTATTTTTAAAATGGCTATTTTGGGCTAGTTTGATTGGTTACTTTATTGACTTTTTAATTTTTGACAGTTTATTTTTGAGTAAGTATAAAAGCTAATTTCATTTCTATTTTTCACTTTTATCTTTCTCAAGCAATTTTTCTAACTCTCTTCTTCCCAAAAGCAAAAACTCTCCTCTGTAACTAATCTCAATTACAGTTATGGCACCCGTAGTCAAAATCATGTCCTCAACTGGGTTTGTTTATGAGAAGAACAACTTCTTGGCTCTGGTTAACAAGCAAATTCCGGCATCTGGAGACTATCACAAAATGATGGACTTCATCCAAAACTGCAAACTAAGTTATGTCATGACTGAGTCTCCAACCATTTACTGTGAGGTTGTCGAAGAAATTTGGTCTACAACAGTGTTCAATTCTAAGGACAAAACTATTACCTTCACTCTCAAAGGTAATGAACACTGTGTTAACTGTGATACTATTAAAAAGTGTTTTAAATTTCCTGAAAATAACACACTTGCTCCACACACAGACACTGATGTGAGTAACATGCTAGTCTCTCTGGGTTTTTCTTTGACTACCACTAAGTTAGGTGAAGTTAGAATATTATGCCTTAGAAAAGAATGAAGTTTCTTGTGTGATTCTTTTATCAAAGTATTTTCTAGAAAAGTCAGTAATTTTGATGCATTATCTTACTCACTTGTTCACATTCTTTATATGCTCCTTAGTGATAAGTACTTCAATTTTAGCACTTCTGTTATGTATGAGCTAGGGAGTAAATTAGGGGATATTAAGAAGAGATCTAAGAATATTTATGATGCTAGATTCTTTATGATACTATCTAATTTTGTTTCTGAGAGTCTATTAATTGAGAAACCAACAAACAAGTTAGCTTGTTGGGTCCAAGAGAGAAGAGTTATTGCTGATCTTAACAGGTCAAATCACCACAAGGATGTTCCCCTTGTGTACATGACAATCATGAAACAGCCTCAGGTAAGTGAGGTAAACACTTTTGTCCCTACTACTTATCAACCTATCACTTCTTTGCAATCAGGTGTGGCAATGACATCCATGACTATGACCAAACAGATGCCTACCCAAGCCACAAAACCAAAAATCTCCAAATCCAAATCAAAGAAAGACCCCTCTAGTTTCTCCCAACAAAAACTAGTTGTGAAATCCACATAAAGCCAAGAGGGGAGTGTGAAGGGAAGTGAGGCTGGTGAGGGACAGGGTTATCATCAAAGAAGCCCTAAGAATAAGGATGGTGAGGTGAGTGCATCTCAGCCTAGCCATACTACAGTTTCCGAACAAACTGTAGTGCTTAATAAGGATATTAGCTCATGCTAGTTGCATCCTCCCAAAAGGATGTGACTATTGAACAAAGCTCACAGCCAAGAGCACAAGCCAAAAGGGTTAGGGACACAAGCTCACCCCAAACTTATGTCAGAAAGAAAAAATCAAAAACCATCGGGAATACACAGGATGCACACAATATGCCTACTAAAGTCAGAGACTCAGTTCATGCACCTTCTCAAAGTCAGATTGATGTGGCTCAAATAAATGTTGAGTCACAGCCAAAATCTTTAGTCATAGAAGCACCTCACACTCAAAACTCACCCACAAATTTCTAGATGTGGACATGATTCACACATCAATCCCTGATTCTCCATCTTTAACACTCATGGAGAAGCCAAAATCTAAAGCAAGTGAGCATCATCATTTATATGATTTGTTGGCTCACTTGCCATTCCTTTCTGATTCTATTGAGAATACTGTGCAAAATCTCAAATCAATCACCACAGATTCAACAGTAGTTTCTACTCCAAACTCTGTCATTTCTACTATCTCGATGTATATTTTTCATCTATCTAATAGTGATTGTATCTCGACGGATGTGCTTAACAGCAGTCATCCGTTAAAACTTTCAACTACTATTTCGATGAAAGTTTCTCATCCATTGAATATCACTGCACCACTCCAAACTTCAACTACAGTTACAAGTGCAGATGATTTAGTGGACGTACAGTCACTCTTAGGATTGAGGGAAGGGAGTGAACAGAATGAGACGCTGAGTTGCTCTCATGCAAAAGGAGAGGAAAAGAATAAAAATTTGCAAGCTATTTCCTCCAACTTGGAAAAAGTGAGTGAGTGGAGTCCCACCTTAGTAGGTGAAGGTGAGGGTGTGAGGGTGGGAAGCCACGGGGAGCCCTTGATGCAAAAATAGAGAGAAAATGAGAGAAAATCAGGTACAGGAGAAATAAGGATATAGACCATCGCTAGTGAATCAATGAATGTCAGTGATGCAGAAAAAGAGAAACTGTTTCAGCAAGAATATCAAGCCGTGATAGATTCTATCTCTTTAGATGCTGAGACATTGTGGTGCCCTCCAAACCCGGGTCAGAAGTTTGGGGTCCACACACACCTTATTTATAACCTGCTTATAATAATAATAAAGATAATAATAATATATGTAGTGACCCTACTTACCAACTACCATGGACCGCAACAGGTTAAAGTATACACACAAGCCAAACACACTAATATATTACAAACCGTTCAAATCCCAATCATTCAAACTCAAACTGAGTATTAAACTTTATTACAACTTTTACAAACTTAAATTATCCCAAAAGAAGCCTACTAGCTTAGCTCGAACAACCTGAACCCCTAGCTCTCGCGCTGGACTGGGGATCTGCGGTACCAACCGGTTCCTTCTTAACTGGAAAAGAACAGAAACAATATCGCACAAATGAGCTAACTAGCTCAGCAAGTCACAATGACAAAACTAAGAATAATGATCATCAGGTGAACATGATTATGATATCAAGTGAATAATGGATTATGATTTAGAATTGGAAACTATACTTTTAATTTAAAAACCAAGGTTAGGCTGCTGATCAGTCACGCACTAACCCTGAGCAAGGCACACAACATTGTTCTAACTACTGGATCCAAGGCACACATTGGCCTAACTTGACCATTATATGGTCTGACCACGAATCTGGTCCACAATTTTATAAAAACAATCCAATTCTAACATAATAACAGAATAAAAAATAATAAACAATAACCAGAATCATTAACAACAATAAGTGTTTAACAATGAAAGGGTTTCAATCCTTATAAGGATTAATAAGATAATTTCAAAGCTTGGATGCTGGGTAATGAAAGAATTGGATAACAAAGGGATCAATGTTTCAGGGTTTCAAGGATTTGGTCTTTCAAAGCATAAATTACAAAGATTTGATTGTGTAAGTAATCTGGTTCAGTGTTTAATATTTAGTTTGTATATATTTGTGGAGTAGGATCGTATACTTGAGGTTCGTGTTTGGGTATACAACAATAAATGGTCTAGAAAGAATCAGGTTACGGCTCAAGATCAATAACTGGAATCATAGTTTGGGGTACAGTGCTTCAAAGCACTTGCAATATTAACAAGACTATCAAGTACTACAATATATCGAGAAAGTTCAGAACACTTGCCTGGTATTAGCTTACTACACTGCACTCGCTTCCAATCACAATCGTCTTACTCCTCAACTACCTGTTTCCCTTTCCTACGCCTTGCCTTTTCTGCTCACATATCATAAGCATCTATCAAAAATCGACTCATAGAGTTCTATTCAACACATACTTCTATCTACCCTTCATTTTATCCAAATCCGATTAACGGATTGAAAGTTATGCAATAATCAAGTAAACACCGAATATATAGATCGATAGTCAATCAATAAGTCACGTATAGCACATAATACATCACGTAATCAATGATATGTCATTTATAAAGAAGTCTCGGGTCATAAATAGGCTTTCGGGTATTTAAATGATTTTTACAACATTTTTCGGAATTAAAACGGGTCATTGGATCAATTTCCGGTTAATAAACAGGGTTCGGTAGGCCAATTCTGGCTCCGAAACAATTTTATACTAATTATCGAGCTTTGGAAATAATTTAGAATAATATTTTAAAGTTCGAAACTATTTTTCGGAATTTTTAAATCATTTTTAAATAATTAAATCTAATTAAATAATTGATTAAAATCGATTAATAATTAATTAAATCAATTAATCAATTAATTTTTGAATTAATTGACCAATTAATTAATTAAAAATTAACTAAAATTAATTAACTAATTAATTTAGATTTAATTTTGAATTAAAAATAATTTTCGGAATTAAAATAATAATTTTCAGAATTTTCAGAAATTAAAAATGAATTTTTATAATAAAAATAAATAGGAAATATGATTTTTAAACATTTTATAAACATGAATCCTATTTTTGAAAACTTTGCAAACTACAGGGACTAAACTTCACCATCTTAAAAAATACAGGGACTAAACTACAATTTTGCAGTTTCAGTCGCCGGAAAATCGGGGGTGGCCGGAGAACTCACCTCCGGCATCCTCCCACCACCATCACCTCTAGAATTAAACTACACAACACCAGGAACCTATATCTGCAATCAAAATTCATCAATAACCCCAGACTTGGCCGGAATTTGATCAAGAAACTCGCCGGTTTCCGGCGGGTTCGACGTAAACTTCAAAACACAACTCCCTTCTCTACAGACCTCGTTGATTCATGAAACTTGTACGACTAGATTGCAAATTTCACAGAGAATACAATACACTATACCACAACATCAATCTGTTTCAGAATAAGAAACCCCCAAATTTCAATTAAGAACATTCATACGGGTTATAAACCCTAATTTTAAAATTCGAAAATCAAACTCCAATTTGAACATGTTATTGAACTCCAAATCATACGTATAATATATCAAAATCATCAGGAAAACAAGCTCTACAATATGCAATCATCAAATTATACAAAAAATCATCCGAACAAAATTTCATATTTTTAATAAATTTAATTCGAAAATAAATAAATTTCCAGAAATTAAACCTTTGATTCTGCAGTGAAACAAAGCTCAGAATCTGATAGAACACTTCAAATCCTTCGTTTTGGTTACTCAAGCTTTGAAAACTGAGATCGGTAACGCCTTTGTTTTACTGTTTGATTCTTAGAACAGTTTATGTAGTTAGGGTTTTTCTCTGAAAATTATAGAATTAACTATCTGCAAATGGTTTTGATACGAAATAAAATACGGAAAAAGGCTATTTATATTTACGGAATATTATTATCCTGTTGGATCATTCCGGATATAAAACAGTACGTTTATTTGTAAAAACTGATCCAAATGGTATCGGTTTTCGGGATAATTATCCAAACCAGTACAATTTGTACTGCGGGCTTGGTCTCAGCGCCTGGTTACACGTATTACGAAGTGATAATTGGGATAGTTTAATAAAAAGCTCCCATTTATCGAAAATACGGGTTTTATTGATTTACCGAGACGAATATTGTATCGAAAATGTTGCGCCGGGAGCCGCGCAGAACAATCCGTACGCCGGATCGAAAAACTCGAAACATGGAATATGCTCGGAATATTACAATTAGGTTAGGAAGGAGTTCTCGGAAGAGTTTCGGGTTCCAAAAACGTAACAACGTGTGACGTCGGTTGGTTCCCGTTTTTCTAAAATAGATTTTAATTACCCGGAAAAAGATTTTAGAAATTTTATATGATTCTTATAAATCCATAAATCAACATCAAAATAATTAGGAAGATATGACAATTATCTATATTTTATTTTGGACATATAAAAATTAAAATACTCAATTAATATTATTTTTGAATATCCAAGTACAGATAACATTTAACAATTAACTCACAGAATATATACTGAACTCACATAATAATTATTTAATAGCAAAATAATTACACGATATATCCCGGATATTACATCCTTCCCCCTTAAAAGGATTCTGTCCTCAGAATTTCCTAAGAAAACAAATGAGGGTACTTTTTTCTCATATCACTCTCTAACGCCTAGGTTGACTCTTCAACCTTTGGGTTTCTCCACAATACTCTTACTAACTTTACCACTTTATTTCTCAATACTTTCTCCCTTTCCTCTAGAATCTCTATCGGACTCTCTATATATGATAAATCTGCCTGAAGCTCTATTGGCTCATATTCTATTACATGCCTGGAGTCTGGATTATATTTCTTGAGCATCGATACGTGAAAAACATTGTGAATGTGCTCCATGTGCGGTGGTAACGCCAACTCGTAAGCTACTTTGCCAATGCGCTTTAGGATCTCAAAAGGTCTGACATATCTTGGACTCAGCTTTCCTTTCTTTCCAAACCTCGTTAGTCCTTTCCACGGTGATACTTTCAGTAATACCAAGCTTCTTTCTTCAAATTCCATGTCTTTCCTTGACTGATCTGCATATTTCCTCTGACGATCTTGTGCGGCTATCAATCTCTTCTGGATAATTTCAACAATTTTCTTTGTCTGCTATACCAGTTCAGGTCCAAGTATCTTGCGTTCTCCTACTTCGTCCCAATATATTAGAGATCTACATTTGTGTCCATAAAGGGCTTCATAGGGTGGCATCCCAATGCTGGCATGATAACTGTTGTTGTAAGCAAACTCTACCAGAGGTAAATGTTCGTCTCAACTTCCTTTGAAATCAATAGCACAAACACGTAACATGTCCTCGATTGTCTGGATCGTTCTTTCACTTTGGCCATCCGTCTGGGGGTGATAGGCCGTACTCATATTCAGTCTTGTTCCCAAACATTCTTGAAAACTCTTCCAAAATCTTGAATTAAACCTTGGATCTCGATCAGATACAATAGACACAGGAACTCCATGACGAACTACAATTTCCTTCAGGTACATATGGACTAACTTGTCGAGCGAAAATCTTTCATTTATAGGCAGAAAATGAGCTGACTTGGTAAGTCTATCCACTATAACCCAAATGGCATCATGATTAGCCCTTGTCCTTGGTAATCCAACTATGAAATCCATGGTAATATGTTCCCACTTCCACTCTGGAATCTCCAATGGCTGTAGCAATCCGCTTGGTCTCTGATGCTCTGCTTTAACTCTCTGACAAGTATAACATTTGCTAACCCATTCCGCAATTTCCCTCTTCATGTCTGGCCACCAATAATTCTTCTTTAAATTTCTGTACATTTTGGTACTCCCTGGATGGATTAAGTATATCTTGAACTATGTGCCTCTTGTAAAATTTCATTTTTCAGCTCCGTCACTGGTGGAATCCAAATTCTTGAAGAAAACCTAAAAATACTTTGATCATCCTTCTGTGTGCATAATTCCTCACCTACCAAACGATTTATATCTTGATCCATTACATTTTCCTGACACTTCTTTATTTTTTCCAACAACTCCGGCTGGAAAGTCATACTGTATACTTTCGCTTCCTCAGCCTTGCAAACTCTAATTTCCAATTCCAAATTCTGAAATTCCTTATATAAATCTTTAGGTACTGATAATATATTCAACCTTTCCTTCCGACTCAATGCGTCTGCCACAACGTTAGCCTTACTAGGATGATAATTAATCGAGCAATCATAGTCTTTGATCAGCTCTAACCATCTCCTTTGCCTCATATTAAGTTCCTTCTGTGTGAATATGTACTTTAAGCTTTTGTGATCCGTGAAAATCTCGCACTTTTCTCCTTACAAATAATGTCTCCAAATCTTCAAAGCGAAAACTATGGCTGCTAGCTCCAAATCATGAGTAGGATACTTCTGTTCGTGTGGTTTTAATTGCCTTGACACATACGCAATCACCTTTTCGTGTTGCATTAGAATACATCCTAATCCTTTGTGAGAAGCATCACTATAAATTACGAAATTCCCTTGATCATCTGGAAGTGACAAAATAGGTGCCGTGATTAATCGTCGCTTCAACTCCTGAAAACTTTCCTCGCATTTGTCGCTCCATATAAACTTCTCATTCTTTCGTGTAAGCTTTGTTAATGGTGTGGCAATCCTCGAGAAATTTTGAACAAATCGACGATAATATCCTGCCAATCCCAAGAAACTTCTTACCTCAGTGGGTGTTCTCGGTCTCTCCCAATTCGTAATTGCCTCGATCTTTGCCGGGTCCACTTTGATCCCTTCATTACTAACTATGTGCCCTAAGAACTGAACTTCCTGTAGCCAAAACTCACACTTCGAGAATTTAGCATATAACTTCTTTTTCCTTAAAATCTCCAAAGCCGTTCTCACATGTTCCGCATGATCCTCTTCCGTCTTTGAATAGATTAAAATATTGTCTATAAATACAATAACAAACTTATCCAAATACTCCTTGAAAATTCTGTTCATCAGGTCCATAAACACTGCCGGGGCATTGGTCAATCCAAAAGACATCACTAAAAACTCGTACTGTCCATACCTTGTTCTGAAAGCTGTCTTTGATATATCTTTTGGCTTGATCTTTAATTGATGATATCCTGATCTTAAATCAATTTTGGAGAAGTACTTGGCTCCCTTTAACTGGTCGAACAGATCATCGATTCTGGGTAACAGATACTTGTTCTTTATCGTAAGCTTGTTGAGCTCCCTATAGTTAATACATAGTCTCATGCTTCCATCTTTCTTCTTGACAAATAATACCGGGGCTCCCCACGGGGATATACTAGGTCTGATTACTCCTTTCTCTAACAATTCCTGCAATTGCTTTGCTAGCTCTTTCATCTCAATAGGCGCCATTCTGTACGGGGCCTTGGATACTGGTTCTGTTCCAGGTGCTAAGTCGATCGCAAATTCAATTTGTCTATCTGGAGGAAGTCCTGGTAACTCGTCGGGAAATACGTCTGGAAATTCATTCACAACTGGAATATCTTCAAGTTTTGTTGGTTCTTGACTTCTGTCAATCACATATGCCATGAAATGCTCACATCCTTATCATAGTAACTTCTTGGCTTGAATCATCGTTAAGAACTTCTTTATTTGTTTTTGGCCCTTGAACGTTACTATCCTTTTGTCTGGCATTTTCACCATTACCTTCTTATTTCGACAATCTATCTGGGCATCGTGCCTAGATAACCAATCCATCCCTAATATAACGTCAAATTTTCCTAACTTAAATGGTATCAAATCTACACAAAACTTACTACCAGAAATCTCAATCTCACAATTCCCACAAACTTGATTAACAGATACACGTTCTTGATTTGCTAATTCCACAGTCATTATTTCATTTAAACACTCAACTAGACAATTTAACTTACTAACAAAATCTTGTGAAACAAACGATCGAGTTGCTCCCGAATCTATTAACACTTTGGCACATAAAGAATTCACATTAAGCGTACCTGCCACGACATCTGTATCTTGGATCGCATCCTTCACCGACATGTTAAAAACTCTAGCCCTTGGAGTCTCATTCACTGCTGGGGTAGATCCCATAATCCTTAATGCATTACTGACTAGGGCTGATGTCTTGCAATCCCTGGCCATATGTCCTGGCTTTCCACATTTAAAGCATGTAAATCCAATGACTGGAACCTTTACTACTGGATTCCGGATAGGCTGATCCTTACTTGCTGGTTCTCTTGCTGGCTGATTTCGACACTCCTCGAATAGTGCCCTTTCTGGTTGCATTTGAAACATACCACATTCAACTTATTACAAACTCCTCCATGCTTCTTTCAACATACTTGACAATCTGGAAAAGTTAGTCTCAACTGATTTGGCTGATTTGTATTAACTGGATGGTTGCTCTGGCCTCCGTCTTCTGCATTCTGTTTCCTGAAATTAAAATTTCTCCCTGGCTGAAACTTGCCCTTCTTAAAATTTGGAAACTTCCCTGGTTGTGACTGACCCTCACTTCCCTCAATTTTTCTTTTCTTGCTTTCTTTCTCCTTCTAGAACATCTCACTCTCTGTCTCTGCGATCATAGCCTTTTGTACTACTCCTGCATAGGTATCCAATTCAAAAATGGCTACCTTCCCTTTGATCCAGGGTTTCAAACCTTGCTGGAATGTTTTAGCCTTCTTCCTGTCAGTATCCACATACGACGGTACATACCTTGACAATTTCTCAAACTTACCCTCATAATCTGTTACCGACATGTTCCCTTGCTTTAATTCTAAAAACTTCAGCTCCATTTGATCCTGAACAAACTGAGGAAAATACTTTTCTAAAAACAACTCCTTAAATCTTCCCAAGTAATAACATATATACCTTCCAATGTCTTCACTATCTCCCACCAATAGGTGGCTTCATTCTTCAGATAGTAACTTGCAAACTCAACCTTCTGTTCCTCCTTTACTTTCACAAAGGCAAATGTCTTCTCTATTTCCTTTAACCAAACATTTGCTTCAATTGGCTCTAAGGAACCCTTATATTCTGGTGGGTTTACTGCTTGAAAAGTTTTGAAAGTTACCTGGGGGTTGGTCTGTCTTTGTTGTTGTTGTGTCAGGTGAACTGTTTGTTGGGCCAAGATTTGAAGAATCCGGGCTATTGCTGGGTCTATGGGTCCTGGGTTCACATTTGGGTTTATATCATCTTGGTTGTTGTTGTTGGTTTCTTCATTCTGGGTGTTGGTGCAGGTATTTCTCCTGGGAGGCATTTTCTGTAAAGAATCAATCAACTTATTTAGCTTTTGAATCAATCTTTTGCATAAAAGAACATTTTTGCAAAATAGATATATCTCTATTTGAAAACAGTTGTAACAAAGTAAATTGCATGCTTCTTTACAGAATATATAAACAGTTATGGAAAACAGGGTACATGGTATCACAGGGGTATAACTGGTACAATAGATAAGGTAAGGTAAAACAGGTGCAATAAAATAAATGACAGTAATGGGAAGGAAAAAGGTGCTGATATATATAGATTAAAAGTTTTAGGTAGTACAAGCGTAAAGACGCTTCGAAAGTAAAAACAAAAAGGGTACAATAACCTACTCACTAGTCAGCATAGCTAGTCTGTAAATACAACTCAAAAGTCTACTGATACACACTACACACTACTGTAGATACTACATAACCATAACAACACTGCTCAGCATCTCCATCTCTGAATCTCTGGCTCATGGAAAATCTGGACCTCCTATCTCCTCAAGCTCCTCTAGAACCCACTTAGCCCACTCCACTAGGAAATCAGGGGTGATGTCCTCATGTGTAGCCTCAACAATCCTCACAGCAGCTGCTCTACGAAACGCCTGGAGCCTCTCCCTAAGTCGCCTCTCACCACTCCCCATCTCTCTGGTACGCATGATATGCAATAACTCCTGGATCTGACCCTGTAGGAATCGCTGCTCCATAAGGCAAGCCTCAAACTGATGATATGGGACAGGATAGGAAGAGAACTGGAAAGGTACTCCTGTGACTGAATGACTAGTAAAGCCTGAATCAGCAAGTGGGGGTCCTCTGACAGGTGGCCTCATGCCTGGAGGTGGAATAGCCTGCAATGGTACGGGCTGCAACACAGGTGGAGGTAGTATAACCAACACTGGTGGAACAACATGACGTGGATCCGAAGACGGCACTCTAACTGAAGGCTCTGAGTGATCAGCTGATATGGGAATAAAAGAGTCGGCCATCGCTGCTATCTGAAATCATATCGCAATATCAGAATCTCGAACCATAACGTGAATTACACTAATACCTGATATACCAAGCACTCAACCTCTCGACGTTCTATCTTTCTATTCCTTACTTCTAATCCTAACCTTCTACCCATTCCTGTCAACCTAGGCTTGTGTCAGTGACTTATAACCTGTAGCTCTGTTACCAAACCTGTGGCGCCCTCCAAACCCGGGTCAGAAGTTTGGGGTCCATACACACACCTTATTTATAACCTGCTTATAACAATAATAATAATATATGCAGTGACCCTACTTACCAACTACCACGGACCACAACAGGTTAAAGTATGCACACAAGCCAAACACACTAATATATTACAAACCGTTCAAATCCCAATCATTCAAACTCAAACTGAGTATTAAACTTTATTATAACTTTTACAAACTTAAATTATCCCAAAAGAAGCCTACTAGCTTAGCTCGAACAACCTGAACCCCTAGCTCTCGCGCTGGACTGGGGATCTGCGGTACCAACTGGTTCCTTCTTAACTGGAAAAGAACAGAAACAATATCGCACAAATGAGCTAACTAGCTCAGCAAGTCACAATGACAAAACTGAGAATAATGATCATCAGGTGAACATGATTATGATATCAAGTGAATAATGGATTATGATTTAGAATTGGATACTATACTTTTAATTTAAAAACCAAGGTTAGGCTGCTGATCAGTCACGCACTAACCCTGAGCAAGGCACACAGCATTGCTCTAACTACTGGATCCAAGGCACACATTGGCCTAACTTGACCATTATATGGTCTGACCACGAATCTGGTCCACAATTTTATAAAAACAATCCAATTCTAACATAATAACAGAATAAGAAATAATAAACAATAACCAGAATCATTAACAACAATAAGTGTTTAACAATGAAAGGGTTTCAATCCTTGTAAGGATCAATAAGATAATTTCAAAGCTTGGATGCTGGGTAATGAAAGAATTGGATAACAAAGGGATCAATGTTTCAGGGTTTCAAGGATTTGGTATTTCAAAGCATAAAATACAAAGATTTGATTGTGTAAGCAATCTGGTTCAGTGTTTAATATTTAGTTTGTATGTATTTGTGGAGTAGGATCGTATACTTGAGGTTCGTGTTTGGGTATACAACAATCAATGGTCTAGAAAGAATCAGGTTATGGCTCAAGATTAATAACTGGAATCAGAGTTTGGGGTACAGTGCTTCAAAGCACTTGCAATATCAACAAGACTATCAAGTACTACAATATCTCGAGAAAGTTCAGAACACTTGCCTGGTATTAGCTTACTACACTGCACTCGCTTCCAATCACAATCGTCTTACTCCTGAACTACCTGTTTCCCTTTCCTACGCCTTGCCTTTTCTGCTCACATATCATAAGCATCTATCAAAAATCGACTCATAGAGTTCTATTCAACACATACTTTCATCTACCCTTCGTTTTACCCAAATCCGATTAACGGATTGAAAGTTATGCAATAATCAATTAAATATCGAATATATAGATCGATAGTCAATCAATAAGTCACGTATAGCACATAATACATCACGTAATCAATGATATGTCGTTTATAAAGAAGTCTCGGGTCATAAATAGGCTTTCGGGTATTTAAAATAATTTTTAAAACATTTTTCGGAATTAAAATGGGTCGTTGGATCAATTTCGGGTTAATAAACAGGGTTCGGTAGGCCAATTATCGAGCTTTCGAAATAATTTAGAATAATATTTTAAAGCTCGAAACTATTTTTCAGAATTTTTAAATCATTTTTAAATAATTAAATCTAATTAAATAATTGATTAAAATCAATTAATAATTAATTAAATCAATTAATCAATTAATTTTTGAAATTAATTGACCAATTAATTAATTAAAAATTAACTGAAATTATTTAACTAATTAATTTAGAATTATTTTTGAATTAAAAATAATTTTCGGAATTAAAATAATAATTTTCAGAATTATCAGAAATTAAAAATGAATTTTTATAATAAAAATAAATAGGAAATATGATTTTTAAACATTTTATAAACTGGAATCCTATTTTTGAAAATTTTGCAAACTACAGTGACTAAACTTCACCATCTTCAAAAATACAGGGACTAAACTGCAAGCAGTTTCAGTCGCCGGAAAATCGGGGGTGACCGGAGAACTCACCTCCGGCATCCTCCCACCACCATCACCTCCAGAATTAAACTACACAACACCAGGAACCTATATCTGCAATCAAAATTCATCAATAACCCCAGACTTGGCCGGAATTTAATCAAGAAACTCGCCGGATATAAAGCTATTTATATTTACAGAATATTAGTATCCCGTTGGATCATTCCGGATATAAAACGGTACGTTTATTTGTAAAAACTGATCCAAACGGTATCGGTTTTCGGGATAATTATCCAAACCAATAAAATTTGTACTGCGGTCTTGGTCTCAGCGCCTGGTTACACGTATTATGAAGTGATAATTGGGATAGTTTAATAAAAAGCTCCCGTTTATCGAAAATACGGGTTTTATTGATTTACCGAGATGAATATTGTATCGAAAATGTTGCACCGGGACCCGCGCAAAACAATCTGTACGCCGGATCGAAAAAGTCGAAACATGGAATATGCTCGGAATATTACAATTAGGTTAGGAAGGAATTCTCGGAAGAGTTTCGGGTTCAAAAAACGTAACAACGGGTGACGTCGGTTGGTTCCCGTTTTTATAAAATAGATTTTAATTACCCGGAAAAAGATTTTAGAAATTTCATATGATTCTTATAAATCCATAAATCAACATCAAAATAATTAGGAAGATATGACAATTATCTATATTTTATTTTGGACATATAAAAATTAAAATACTCAATTAATATTATTTTTGAATATCCAAGTACAGATAACATTTAACAATTAACTCACAGAATAGATACTGAACTCACATAATAATTATTTAATAGCAAAATAATTACACGATATATCCCGGATATTACAGACATTTGCTCATTCTGTTCTAGCATATCAAATTCTGGATGGATAGGAAAATAAGGAGGCTGAGAAGATACTCAACTTGCTACACACTACTGCTTCTATGCAAAGGGCTAAGGATGCCATCACAGCCATGCCATCCACAGCTAGTGATGATGTTTATTATGGAACTGGTGGCTCTGAGGATATTTTTGGGGATGAAGATGATGATGAAGGAGAGTTCATGGATATAGAGGGAGAAGCAGACCCTAGCTCAAGGTCAAACATTCCATCTTGGGTGTTTTCCAAAGCATGTGATGAGCACCACTTCAAGTCCACACTTTCTCACATCATTCAACAAACTCAGACAGCTCTTCAAACCACTACAAATGATAACACCAAGAGTCTTCTAGAAGCACATCTGAACTCTCTCCAACTACATCAAATTCAATCTCTCAAACAAAATCTGGATGTCACTGAGCTGAAGATAGAAATTGATCAAGTCAAGAAAGATGTGACTGAGAGATTGGATATTAAGTTTCCTAGCACAACCATGCTAGACATCAACAGAAAACTTAGGAAAAATTCCGATCTAGCTAGCAAGGTGGACTCTTTAGACAAAAGGCTCAAAATATTGGAAACATCAATTACTGAAATCCATCTCCATCAAGCCCAACAAACTCTGCTACTTCTGTTATGGATAAAAAGCTAAGGTTATTATTTGTTGTATTTATTACTAAGATTCGGGAGCTCAAGGCCTTTAATGGCTGCTCTCGTGTTTCGTGGCTTGATCTGCCTTTACGAGATGCCTACGTATCTCTGTGAATTAGAGAATCAAGCCAAAAAACGTAGTTCTGAGCTGTGGGGTGAGGCCCCTTATATAGATGTTGGGAGTCCTTGAATTGGACTTGGTATATGAGACTTGGTGGGCAAGTCTCATAATTAGAATGGACTTAGGAGTCCTAGGAAGTAGGAAGCTGATTCCTTATCCTTTTAGGTCCCCTTAAGGCTAATCTATAATGATTTATATCCTTATCGGGACTCTTCTCAATGGCTGATTTTTCCCTTATTAATTAATTATGAAATTAATTAATAATTAGGGCTTTTGGGCCTTTTTTATTCCATCAGGCCTGATCTGGTCCATCAGGCTTAACCTATCTGGTCTGAGTATCATATATCTTTTTATTGGGCCTAGCAGCCCACAGCTTGTACAATTAATGCAGTATTTAATTATACAATCATAATTTATTTATCCCTATCATTTGCCCCCCAACTTTTGGGAAACATTGATTAGGTTTCGCAGAAGTTAAGTCTATTCGTTCCCTTACAGGGTTTCGTTTTTCCATAAAGTGTGGAGCGACCTACACATTTACAATGAATTTTTCCTTTTATTCAGGAATTATCTTAATTTCCAGGAATTTTTCCCTTATTTCTGGGATTTTCCCTAATTTTCTGGGATTTTCCCTAATTTTCTGGGATTTTTCCCTAATTTTCTGGATTTTTCCCTAATTTCCTGGGATTTATCCCTAATTTTCTGGATTTTTCCCTAATTTTCTGGGATTTATCCTTAATTTCTGGATTTTTCCCTAATTTTCTGGGATTTATCCTTAATTTCTGTATTTTTCCCTAATTTTCTAAAAATATTAGTATTTTTCAGAAATTATTTAAGGAATTTCCTTATTTTTCTGTAATTTTCCAGGAATTTTTCCCTCCTTTTTTCTTCTTTTTTCTTCCTTTTTTTTTATGCAGATTTCGACCAGGAATCCATTCGACCAGGATCCTGGTCGAATTAACCTTCATATTGCCCTGGTCGACAGGATTTCGGGTAGGATGGTTTCGATCTGGAATCCTGGTCGAATTTCGGCCAGGATTTTTCCCCTTTTTTTTTTTTTTATTTCAAGCAGATTTTTTCGACCAGGATTTCATTTCGGTCGGGATTTCATGTTTTTTGACCGAATTAGCCATCTTTTGTTGCCCAGGTCGACGTAAATTCGGGCAGGGTCCATTCGATCAGGATTTTACTTTGCTTCCTGGTCGACAGGGTCAAAAAACGTTCTGGCATTCTGGTTGAATGAAACAGTTATTTCCCCTTTTCGACCAGGAATTTCTGGTCAGGATCCTTCTCTTGACCGAAATAGCCCCTTTTTTCAGCCTTGGTCGAAGGAAAATTGACCTCAATGCAATCGACTAGGATCTTGGTGCAGGTTCTGATCGAATTAGGTCAGGCTCCACCCTTTTTTTTATTCTTTTACCTTGAAGTTGGGCCATACATCTGGGGTGGACTCTCTTGGGTCCTTGATTTGGGCCTGGATTTCTTGGGCCACCCTCTTAATGGGTCTTCATCCAGGGCCCATTTCTTAAATCTGGGATTTTGTCTGTCAACTAATTGGGCCCTCTTTCTGGGCTTTTTTGGACTGGGCTTTTATCATGCTTTAATATCCAAAGCCCATTCAAACTTGGATTGGGCTTTAACTTTTAAGCCTGACTTCCAGAATATTCTGGAATTTCTATATCATTCCAGATTTTTCCATATTTTTCTAAGATTTTTCTAAAATAATCTGGAACATTCCAGATCCTTCCATTTTTGGGCCCATATGGGCTTTTTTGAGGCCCAAATCCCCTTCTTCTTGGCTATAAAAAGGTGGGATGAGAGTGTGATTCCTCACACCTCTCATTTCACATCTCCACTCATCCTACAAATTTCTCCCTCTTCTCTTCCTTTAGTTTTTTTTGGCCACTCCTCCCTTCAAGACTTTCAGGTTTTCTAGGCTTTACTAATGGCTGACAAGAATTCCGAGAGAGCGGTGAAGATTGCCTCGGCTTCAAAACGAGGTAAGGATATCGAGATCCGTTCTTCGTACATGTCTTTAATCGATATGATTAACACTAGGGGGATGAATATCCCTCTAATGCACATCTCGATTCTTTTAATCATTATAACACTTGGCACAACATTGATTTCAATAAACTAAATGCTCGTTATAACGTCCTTCCTCCTTTTAGATTAGTTCCAGTCTCTGGTGGTGACCGTACTTGCCACTGGAGACCCGACACTCTCTTCATTTACACAGATGCCCTTAATGCTGGGCTTAGGTTTCCTTTTCATCCTTTTATTCCTCATCTTTTGGCTGATTTACAAATCAACCCGTGTCAGCTTCCTCCAAACGCCTGGAGGAACATTCTATGTTTTATGGTTTGTTGTCTTAGGGAGGGCTTTCCTCTTTCTGTAGCTGTTTTTAGGAAGGTCTTTCAGTGTTATAATAGTTCTTCCAATATATGTGGCTGGGTCTATGTCAAGCAAAGGCCCAAAAGCAAACATATCTTTAACAGCGCCTCTATTCCTGATAATAATCAAAATTGGAGGAATAGTTTCGTTGGGTTACGTTGGGAGAATGGTGACTGGGGCACACTTTTTCGATCCTCCTTCGGGAAGGTCAGTGATGGTAGCCTCAAATCCATTCACTTAACTCCTGAAGAAACTATTATTTATAATGGGCTTACTCAGGATGATGGCACCACCACCAGCTGGACTCTCTTAGAGGAGTTTTCCCTGATTCATGTGGGACTATCCTCTGTTTCTCAACAGGGTATTTTTCTTCCCTTCTCAATTTTACTTCATTTCATGCATTATTAACATCACTTATTTTGTCCTTTGCTTTGTTTCAGCTGCTAAGGAGATTAACGAGGACAATGTTCCTTTGGTTGAGGAAACAGCTAGGATGAAGAAAGCTCGGCTCGCAAGCCTAGACACCCGGGGAAAGGCCACGGAGCCTATCTTTTTGAAGAAGCACAAAGAGCCTATAGGGGAGGCTTCAACTGAAGGAGCTGGAGGCCATGGTACTCCTATCACTGCTGCTGCCCCTACTGCTGCTGCCACAGGCGCCTTTCAGCCTCTCTGGGGATTCCGCCGAGGGGACACCGTAGTTGGTTCCATGAAACATGCTTAGGATTGGTCCTACCATAGCGTGACTCCCAAGGACTTTACTGATGTGGTGGCCACCCCTGATCTTGAGAGGATTAAGCTCATGGGAGCTCAGTCTCTGGCTTCGGTATGCCTTCTCTTTTTTGAACTTGTTCTTGTAGCATTTTCTTGCCTTATACTTTGTTAATTGCTTTGTTTCAGTCTAACGCCTACTTTCAAGGCGCTGTGAGGCAAGCCGAATCATGGAAGCGGGCTTCTGATAAGGCCGATAATGCCCTCAGGAGGCAAAAGAAGAAGTATGCTACCCTGGAGAAGAAGCTCAAGCGCAAGGAGGAAGAACTCGGAGAGTCTAACGCCGAGCTGGTGGTACTTCGGTCGGAGAAGGATAAAGCTATAGACAACTATCTGGACTCGGAGGAGTTTGCCCAATCCATGAGGATTAGGGATGATTCAGTCTTTCCCGGGTTTTTTAGGACTGGTTGGGACACGGCCCTTGGGACCGTGAACGAGGCTTGTCCTAATATTAACCCGGCGGACTACATCTGCCCTGATGATGAGGCTTTGCTACAGAGGTTTCATACCCGAGTAGTTGTCTCGGACCATGTTCCTCAGGATCCACTCCTTCCTCCTCCCGAGTCTTCTTCCAGACCAGCTGAGGACGATAGCTCTTCCTCCTCCTCCGAGACGACAGAGACATCCAGCGAGAGCGGAGAGGATGATGATATGGATGCCGAGGGTACTTCAGCTCCTTAGAGCTTTTTTAGCCCTGCGTGGCTTGTTGTTTTTTATCCTATTTTCGAGACTTTATTTATCGAATTTTTGTAATATCTATCAGATCTATTTCATTTATCACCTTCTATGCTTGCATCCATGCATTTGATTTTTATTTGTTAGGCCACAAACATACTTTGAAGAACTCATGAATTTTGTAAAATTGTCTGGGATTCGTCCCTTACACAAGTAATAATAAACTTCGTAATAAAACTAAAACATATAAATCCTAAGCAAGCAAAGCTTCAAGGTGCTTTTCAACCTACTCGCCATCCTGACGAGTGAGAATCGTATCCGGCTGCCCTACACATAGTAAACCTTCAGGTTTTGTGCATGCCAAGTTCTCGGGACTTCAAATCCATCCATAGTCTCTAGCTTGTAGGTTCCTCTACCTTGAACACTCTTGACTCTGTACGGCCCTTCCCAATTCGGGGCAAGCTTCCCTTTTTGTCCTACACCAGATGCTTCTATCTTCCTCAAGACTAGATCGCCTTGTTTAAAAAACCTTTCTTTAACCCTTAGGTTATAGTAGAATGAAGCCTTTTTCTGATATTCTACTATCTTTGAATGTGCCTTATCTCGCACTTCATCGATCAGATCCAGGGCTAACCTCTGCCCTTCCTCATTTTCTTCTGCGTTGAAAGCCTGAATCCTTGGAGAGGAATGTGATATCTCCACGGGAACTACTGCTTCTGCCCATATGCCAACATGAAAGGAGTTGCTCCTGTCGTGACTCTACAGGTAGTCCTATAGGCCCATAATATGGGAAGTATCTCATCCACCCAATTATTTCTTGACTTCTCGATCCTCTTCTTTAATCCATCTAGGATTATCCGATTTGCTACCTCTGCTTGCCCATTGGCTTGCGGGTGAGCCACAGAGGTGAATCGTAATTCAATTTCATTTTCTTCATAATACTTCTTGAATTCCTCATTGTTGAATTGTGTTCCATTGTCAGTGACGAGGATACGGGGAATTCCATATCGGCACATAATGTTTTCCCACAGGAATTGTACAACCTGCTTAGTAGTAATTTTGGCCAAGGGTTTGGCTTCGATCAACTTGGTGAAATAATCGATGGCTACAATCAGAAATTTCCTTTGTGCCATGGCCATAGGAAAAGGCCCTAGAATATCCATCCCCCACATGGCAAAGGGAATAGGCGAGTTGATAGAGGTCAGCATCTCGGGGGGTTGTCTAACAACTGGTGCATGCTTCTGACAGCGATCACACTTCTTCACATATTCTTTGGCATCAGCCATCATTTCTGGCCAATAGAAGCCTAAACGAGTTATCTTATGAGCCAAGGCCCTGCCCCCCAAGTGTTGTCCATAAATACCTTCATGCACTTCTTCAAGAGCCAAGCGTGCCTCATCGGGCCTGAGACACCTCAAGTAGGGAACCACGAAAGATCTTTTGTAAAGAATCCCATCTATCAAAGAGTACCTTAGTGCCCGAACAGTTAACTTCCGTGCTTCAGTTGCATCACTTGGCAACCAACCGGTCTGAATGTGAGCCTTGATGGGATCAATCCATGACGTCCCCAAGCCTATGGGAGCCACTAGCTTAACATCTATGCTTCGTGTCTTCAAAACACGGAAGTACACACTTCCTGAACTTTCTTCAATCTCAGACGAAGCGAACTTTGATAGCGCATCTGCCTTAACATTTTCTTCCCTTGGAATGTGTTCAACATGGCATTCATTAAATTGGGTCATCACAGCCCTTACTAGGTGGACATACTTAGCCATCGTATCATCCCTTGCCTCAAATTCTCCCTTTACCGGGGATATGATCAGCTTCGAGTCTCCACAGACCTTTAAGTTTTTGACTCTAAGTGTCCCAGCTAGACCAAGGCCAACTATCAGGGCTTCATACTCTGCCTCATTGTTTGTGGTTGGAAAATCTAGCTTCATAGCATACTCAATTAAGAACCCATCAGGGCTTTGCAAAACCAACCCTGCTCCACTGGAATTTGTTTTTGATGCTCCATCAAAATAGAGAACCCAATATTCTTTCTCCTTATCATCCTTCTCCCTGTCCCCATTGTCAACTCCCTTATCTTGAGGTATGGTATCTTCCTGCCCCCCGACTTCTTGGTTGGGTATGGTACATTCCACCACGAAGTCAGCTAGTGCCTGGGCTTTTATAGCCGTACGTGGCTTATACTTGAGATTAAACTCTCCCAACTCTATTGCCCACTTAATCAGTCTCCCACTTGCCTTGGGACTGTGAATGATATTTCTCAGTGGCTGATTTGTTAGCACTTCAATCTGGTGAGCTTGAAAATAAGGACGCAGCTTTCTTGAAGCCATTACCAAGGCTAAAGCGAATTTCTCAATAGTTGAATAATTCAACTCAGCACCATGCAAAATTTTGCTGACATAGTATACGGGCTTCTGGACTTTCAGTTCTTCCTTAACCAACACCGCGCTCAAGGCGCTCTCTGAAACAGCCAAGTACAAGAATAAAATTTCACTCAGAACTGGCTTGGCCAACAACGGGGCCTGGGCCATATACTTCTTTAACTCTTCAAATGCCTTTTGGTTTTCCTCACTCCATACAAAGTCTTTGATGCTCTTTAGCGATTTGAAGAATGACAAACACTTGTCCCCCGACTTGGAGATGAATCGTCCTAGCGCAGCAACCCTTCCTGTAAGCTTCTGAACATCCTTAACAGTTTTTGGTGGTTCCATGTCCAGGATCGCCTTTATCTTATCCGGGTTAGCCTCAATTCCCCTCTTTGAGACCATCAGTCCCAAGAATTTTCCAGATCCTACTCCAAAAGCACACTTCGTAGGATTCAACATCATCTTCTGGTACCTCAGGACCTCAAAAGCTTCCCTTAAATGGGCTATATGATCAGTCTTTACTAGACTCTTGACTAACATGTCATCAACATAGACTTCCATAGTCTTACCAATAAGATCCTTAAAAATTCTATTCACCAACCTTTGATAGGTGGCTCCTGCATTCTTGAGACCAAACGCCATAACAAGATAACAATAAACACCAAAGTCAGTGATAAATGATACCTTTGGAATGTCATCCTTATGCATTTTGATCTGGTTGTATCCGCTAAATCCATCCATGAAACTCAGCATCTCATGTCCAGCAGTGGCATCAATCAAAGTATCAATTCTAGGCAGCGGAAAATAGTCTTTGGGGCATGCATCATTCAGATCAGTGAAGTCTATACACATCCTCCACTTTCCATTAGCCTTCTTCACCATTACAGGGTTTGCTAACCACTCCGGAAATTGAATCTCCTCAATAAAACCAGCCTCTAAGAGCTTTTCTACTTCCTGTTTTATAGCCTCTTGTCTTTCCGGGGCAAAATTTCTTTTCTTTTGTTTCACTGTCTTCTGGCTTGGATCCACGTTTAGCTTATGAGTAATTAACTCCGGGTCTATGCCTGGCATATCAGCTGCTGACCATGCAAACACATCACTATTTTCTTGCAAAAATTTCACTAACTTCCCTCTAAGGGGCTCCTCTAATGTGGCTCCAATGAAAGTCGTCCTCTCAGGATTCTCGGGGTCTAAAGGAACCGAAACCAATTCTTCTACTGGCCTTCCTCTATTCTCATCATTTTCTCGAACATCCATATCTTCAATAGGAAGAACCTGCCCCCCGACTCCATCTGCCCTCAAAGAGGCCACATAACAGCTTCTAGCCATTTTTTGATCTCCTCTCTCTTCTCCAATCCCGTTTCAGGTGGGAAACTTCATGACTGAATGGTAGGAAGAGGGGACTGCCTTGAAGGCATGTATCCCTGTTCTCCCCATGATAGCATTATAAGTTGAACTAGCCTTTACCACCACGAAATCCAGCATCTGCGTTGCTTGCCTTGGCTCCGTACCTATAGTGGTTGGCAATTTGATTATCCCTTCCACAGGACATTCTACTCCAGCAAATCCATATATCGGCATGTCGGTTGGTGTCAACTGGGAGTCGTTATACCCCATCCTTAAAAAGGTGTCGTGGAGCAAGATATCCACAGAAGCACCATTATCCACAAGGACCCTCTTAACCGGGCTATTTCCTATTATTGGTGTTATGACCAGCGGGTCGTCATGGGGAAACTTCACACCCTCTAGGTCGGAATCATCAAAAGCCAATGTTACTTCTGTCCTGGCCCTCTTCGGGGCTTCTCCAACAATATGCATAACCTCTCTAGTATATGCCTTTCTAGAATTTTTGGACAATCCAGCAGCAGTTAGACCTCCAAAGATCGTGTTTATCACAGGCCCTCGAGGTCTCGACCCTCCATAAATGGTGTTTATAACTAGTCCTCTAGGCTGGGGGTTTTGCCCCTGATCGTCTTGGTCCCTCCTACGATCCTCAAAGTTCTTCCTTCCATTATTATTCCTATCCCCTCCTTCTCCAGTGTATTTGTTCAATCTTCCTTTTCGAATGAGGAACTCAATTTCATCTTTCAATTGCCTACACTCATCGGTGTCATGGCCAACATCTTTGTGAAACCTGCAATACTTGCTCTTATCTAGCTTGGCGGGATCAGCCTTCAAGGGCTTAGGCCAGCGAACATCTCTGTCTTTCTCAATCTCCATCAAAATCTGACTTCTAGGAGCATTCAGCTTAGCGTATTCAGTGAACTTTTGCCCAGGTCCTCCCTTCTTGGGGGTTGAATCAGGGTTTTGTTCGGTTCTAGGATATTTGTCCTTTGCAATATATTCTAAATCAGTTTTTCGCTTCTTGCCTCCAGTGGGCTCATTACTTACTACGGTCTTCCTCATGCTTTCTTCAACCTTGATATACTTCCCTGCCCTCTCTTGGAGTTGCAACATGTTTTCAGGGGGACGTTTGGCCAAGGACATCTTGAAAAACTCATCCCTGGTTCCTTGTTGCAGTGCTATCATGGCTACCTTATCATCAAGGTCTGGGACTTTTAAAGCCTCCTTTGTAAAACGATTCAGGTAATCTCTCAAGGATTCCTTAGCTCCCTGCACAAGACTCATAAGAGATGCTGAACTTTTCTCATGGACTCTTCCACTGATGAATTGCTTAATAAAAGCCTGACTTAATTCTCTGAACGATCCAATAGAATTTGGGGGCAGGCGACTGTACCATCTTTGAGCCATACCCGACAGGGTTTGAGGGAAGGCCCGACACTTTATAGCATCATTCACGGGTTGCAGCAGCAGTGCATTAGAGAATGTCCTAACATGATTAGCGGGGTCTCCCGTGCCATCATAGGCTTTGATAGTGGGCATCTTGAATTTCCTCGAGATATGGGCATTCATTATCTCTTCTGTGAAGGGTGGAGTTGGATCATCAGGATCTCCAAGGGGAAGGAGATTGCTTGGATCAGTTCTTGGGACAGCAGCCCTTCTTCTTACCGAACCATCCAGGTCTATAACAGGAGGAGGATTTCTCCCCCTAGGAGGTATCTGGGGTCTGGTGGCATGGTGAGCCTCCAAATCACACCTCAGCCTTTGGATTTCAGCCTCATGAGCCCTGATCCTTTCCTGCACTTCTTGGGGATTCGCCCCTGGGGTGCTTTGGGGGCGTTGCCTTCCATCGGCTATTGGCTCTTTTCCAGGACGCCTCCTTCTCGGGGCCACTTCATCATCCGAAGATTCGGAGTCTCTCTCAGTGTAAGGACCAGAAAATTCCCGATCCTCAGGAATAGGACCCAATCCTCGTATATAGGGGGGTGACCGCCCTCGTGCTTCGCTTCGCCCAGCATATCCGCTTCCTCCAACCTCAGGGTGAAGGGGCATCCCATAAGGGGGTTAGTAGTAACAATAGTTGAATATTCATACCCGACGGGTCGAGAATTCACAGGTATATGTATTTGTTGAACTTGAGGATTCGTCCCTTGAATAGTCGGGGGAGTTGTCCCTTGTAGCTGAGGTTGAGTTGCCCCTATCTGGGCTTCCCCCTGAGTAGATGCATAAGTTGAATGGGGAGGAATCTCCACGGTTGACGAAATCACCTGAGTTGTCCCTGATGGTGTTCCTTCCTCCAGAGCTCCAATTGTTCTCCGTGTTCTCGCCATGGTTGTTGTTGTGCTTTCCCACAGACGGCGCCAAATGTTATGGATAAAAAGCTAAGGTTATTATTTGCTGTATTTATTACTAAGATTCGGGAGCTCAAGGCCTTTAATGGCTGCTCTCGTGTTTCGTGGCTCGATCTGCCTTTACGAGATGCCTACGTATCTCTGTGAATTAGAGAATCAAGCCAAAAAAACGTAGTTCTGAGCTGTGGGGTGAGGCCCCTTATATAGATGTTGGGAGTCCTTGAATTGGACTTGGTATAGGAGACTTGGTGGGCAAGTCTCATAATTAGAATGGACTTAGGAGTCCTAGGAAGTAGGAAGCTGATTCCTTATCCTTTTAGGTCCCCTTGAGGCTAATCTATAAGGATTTATATCCTTATCGGGACTCTTCTCAATGGCTGATTTTTCCCTTATTAATTAATTACGAAATTAATTAATAATTAGGGCTTTTGGGCCTTTTTTATTCCATCAGGCCTGATCTGGTCCATCAGGCTTAACCTATCTGGTCTGAGTATCATATATATTTTTATTGGGCCTAGCAGCCCACAGCTTGTACAATTAATGCAGTATTTAATTATACAATCATAATTTATTTGTCCCTATCAACTTCAGAAACTGGTGGCTGCACAAACTTCAACCTCCACTCAACTTGATGCTAACAAAAAGGGGGAGAAAGACTCAATTGTTTCATTTATCCAGGGGGAGTCAACAAGTGAGGGGGAGAAAGTGCTAAATATACAAGTTAGCAAGGTGATTGTTCCATCAATTTCTTTTACTAAGCCACCAGCCTTGAATAGCAGTGATATGATCAAGATAACAGCTGCTAAGTTGAAATCCAATGAAAAATTTTAAAAACTTGATGTTGCAGCAGTTGAGCAAGAGCTGGATGCAAAATGGAAGAAGCTTGATGAAAATATCAAGAAAAAATTTGGTCCAATTGAGAAGCAAAACAAGTTCTTTTCTTACTTCTGCCAATTGAGACAAATTTCAGCTAATGAAATAAGCCTAGGGAACTTAGAAAGGGGTCAACCCTCAAAAATCAAATCTCCAAAGTCCAGTGTGATTTTTAAACCAAAAAGAAATTATCCAAAGATCTCAGACAAAAATCCACTGGATCTATCATATGAAACCCCTAAGCCAGATGAAAAGAAGCTGCTTGGAAGGTCCATAGCTTTCTTCAAGGATCCCAGAGACTCAGTACTAAAGAAAAGGATTTCTAAAATCTACAGAAATGGTAAACTGATCTCTGTTGTGGCTGGAAATCCACAGTTTGCAGAGGCTAAGAAAGAAGAAACGGTGAGGCTCAAATAACACCAAAAGCAAGCTGCTTTAGATGCCAAGAACCAAGCTAAGAATCCTGCAATCACAGAAGCTGTATTGCCAACCGAGACATCTGAAAATCTGGATGAAGGAAAGAAAGAAGAACCAAAGCAGACAAAGAGGAAGTTTAGATACAAGATCCATGCAAAGAGGAAGATAGATTTTAATAATGATAAAAGAAGACTACATGCCTGTCAAATCTACAACTTCAAGTCAACTAGCCATACGTACAATGAAGGGGGATGAATTCAAGGTTGATCCTAACATCACCTTTTATGGTGAACCTGTGATTCCCAAGGATGAACCTATAGATTGGGACAACTTGCCTCTTCCTGATATAAATCTTCCAATCTTTTCCAAACAAAGGAAGATAAAAGAAAGAGTAGTCAAAAGAGTCAAGCCTGTCAAGCTTAAATCCAAGCAAGTGGCCAAACCCAAACCTAATGTCAACAAGGGAGATCAACTCTACATATGTGACATCAAAGAATTTTCAGACATAAACCTCTATCTGGATGAGCTAGAAGAAGTTAGATCTATTGATGCCTACAAGCACCTTCCAGAGAGACTAGCCTTCAGGTACAAGGGTGGTAAAGAGATTACATGGCACTTCACAGAATTCTCAATGAAGGTTATTCCACTTTGGTGACCATTGTCTCTACAATCAAGAAAAACTTTAGATTTAATATAGTTGCCAAGAAAATGGTACTAAACAAGATTGAGGAGATAAGGAATAACTGGAGAGGACCAAATGCACTCCCAAGAGTATTGACAATTCCTTTTCCTGGAGATAGGGTGCATTTGAGGCCATACTGGATTATGGAGTTCAAGGATGAAAAGAACATTAGAAGATTCTTCAGATTGGAAGATCAGCTAAAGATTGCAAGCAATGAAACTCTTATGGAGATGCAAGAAATGATGGATCAGACAAATGAGGATGAATCTGAATTTTATAGACAACTCCAAAATCAATTTGAGGAAAATAATGTGAAGCTGGGAAAGAAGTCAAGGCAATCAAGGAAATGATCTAAATTTGCTCAATCTAGAGGAGCACCTTGAAAATGATCTGTAAGACATTCTACAAATCTTTCTTTGTGTGATTCTTCAATAAACTACAGCACTTGTAAATTATTAATTTACTGTATTTCATTATGTATTCATAGAGTGTTTTGTTATCATCAACTTTCTCTTAATTTATGGCTACAATTCCAGTAGACATAAATTGGGGGAGATTGTTAGGAATATGTTGTGTACTTGATGATAACTTGAACAAAACACTTAGTAGATTTTAGTTAAGTGATTTTGTAGCTTTCAACGGATGATCATTTCAACATCCATTGAAAGAGTAGCTTATGTAACAATAAATTTAGTAGCACATTTCTGCATACTTAAATGGCTTAGTGAACTAGATGTTGTAGAATGTTTAAGTCATCTTGTCTACTAGATTGATATGCAAGATAGGATGGTTAATTGTAAATATTAGATGCCATGTAATCTTGTATAAATGAAATAGAGTTAACTGCCAAGAAGACAGTCTCAACGGATGATTCACAAAGCTTCAACGGATGATCAACATAAGTCTCGACGGATGATCAAACATAGTTTCAACGGATGATCAACCAAAGTTTCAATGAATGATCAGATTCAAAAGAGTAGTTGATAGTGACTTGACAGTCACATGCGTTAATTGTATGACTATGGAATGTGGCAGCCTAATTTAGGTTTTAGAAAATAAAAAAAGCATTTCCATTTCCATGCTAAACAGAAGATATTCAAAGATGCTGGAAAGAGAAGTGTAGCAGTATGAAATTAGACTAGATATAGTTTATCTTATTGTCTTGTCTTTTAGTCATGTAACTTGGTGATATATAAACCAAGGGTAGCAAGTTGAATAGTATCCAAGTTATTAAGCATTTACCAGAGAAATAGATAAGGCAATATCTGTAAAGAATTTCTCTGTTCTTATTTTTCAACTTGTAAGCAGCTGTGTACAATTTTATAACATAGAGTTCTCTACTTAATATATATCTCTGGTGAAAAAGTTCAATCCACCAGAAAGTTTTTAAATACTTGTATTTAAATGCTTTGTGTTTTAATTTCTACTTTACTTTCATTCCGCACTATTGCAAAATCAAATACAATTATTTATTTGTAGAAGAGCTGTTCTTGAAATCTAAAAGAAGCCAAAATTCCATTAAACCCCCCTTCTGTAATTTTTGATTAGATTGTTTGGGAATAATAAACTCAAACCTCAATTTCCTTAGATCCCTTCTAGAGGAATGGAAGCCTATGACAGTCCCATTGAGAAATTCTCAAGATTGCAAGGAATTCACCTTGAATAGACTGTATGGGATTCTAAAGAACTATGAGCTTGAAATAGAGAAATATGAGAAGCTGGACAAAGGAAGAAAGAAAAGAGGATCCATTGCATTAGTTGTTGAGCAAGAAAAGGAGAAGGAGACAAGGGTTGAAGCTGTTTAATATGCACCAAACCATAGAGTTTGTGAAGGCTAGGGAAAAGGGCTAGTAGCTGAACATAAAGAAAATCTTAGTCCAGATGACATGGATGACATAGATGAGCATCTTGCTTTTCTATCAAGGAGATTTTCCAAGCTCAAATTCAAGAAGAATTTTGGAGCATCCAAGTCAAACAGAAACATGGTTGATAAGTCTAGAATCAAATGTTTCAAGTGTGGCTTGGCAGGTCATTTTGATAGTGACTGCAGAAAGTCTGATTATGGTAAAAAGAAGTTTGAGTCTCTTGATTACAAATAGAAATACTTTGAGTTGCTCAAACAAAATTTAAGGGCTTTCATCACACAAGAAAATGACTGGGCTGCAGATGGATTTGATGAGGATGAAGATACAAGCTATGTTAATCTACAACTTATGGCCAAATCATATGAAACAGAGGTCAGTTTATCAAGTATTCAGGTAATCACCACTAACCTAGAACATTTATCTAAAGCTGAGTGTAATGATGACATAAGTGACACGTCTACTGAATTATATCATCTGCGTGTTGCACTCAAGTCTCTCACTAAATAAAACACTAAACTTAAAGAGAACAATCTGTTTTTAAGTGAAAGAAATATTGTGTTAAAAACTCAATTTGTTGAGTTTGAAAAAATAAAGATAGAATGAAGATTGCTAAAGATGAACAAATTGAATCCTTAAAGAAAGAGGAGATTTTAAGAAAGCAGCTTGAACAAGAACATGAAATAATTAAGGCATGGAAATCATCTAGAGATGTCCATGCTCAAGTTACTAAAGTTCAAGGTCTAGAATCCTTCTGTGATGAAACCAGGAAAAAGAGCAAGGAGAAACTAGATTCTAATTTGGTAGATGGACTTTCTACGGATGCGGATTCGACGGATGATGAATGTCATCCTTCGAAATACCTAAAGGATCATCCGTCGAAAGACAAGGAATTACATCCGTTGAGTGAGAAAAAGCCAATTAGTAAAGCTAAACTAGCTAAGCTAAATGAGAAATATGGATCAGTTTCTAAGTACTTTGTTCCAGGAGAAACAAGTCAAGTGAACAAGAATAAGAGAGTCAATGTAGGGCATCTGTGTATCAAGCAATTGAATGACAGATTGGTGAAAATTGAAGTAAGAGCAGAATCTAAAAAGAAAAAAATAGAAATGGGAAAGTTGGAATTAACAAACATAACAACTACACATATGATAAATATGCACCAAGAAAATTTTTTGTTAAGTGTGCTAGTGTTAATCACTTGTCTGTTAATTGCAAACTTGCTATGTCTGCACCACCTTCATTTCTCAGCATGCCTACAATACCTGTAAATGTTATTCCTGCACATAATTTGAATGCACAATTTGCTAATATGCAATTTCCTCAAAATCCTTACTATGCTGCATTTAGTATGCCACAAATTCTATTTAGCATGCCATACTGGAATAACATGTTTGCACAGAATATGACTTTCCATGTTAATCAACCTGTGCATGATAATTCTGCAATGATGAATGGTTTTAAGGACTCTACTCAACTGACTAAGGATGAACTTCAAATGTCTAAGTCAAATGAGGACAAGCCTAAGAAATCTTAGAAAAAGGCTAACCAAACAGGACCCAAGGAAACTTGGGTACCAAAATCAACTTGATTTGATTTTATTGTGTGCAGGGAAATATAAAGAATCTTTGGTATTTGGATAGTGGGTACTCAAGGCACATGACTGGAGATTCTACCCTGCTCACTGAGTTTAAGGAGAGAGCTGGCCCAAGTATCACTTTTGGAGATGACAACAAGGGTTATACTGTGGGATATGGCTTGATTTCAAAGGATAATATCATCATTGAGAAAGTTGCCCTAGTAGATGGACTCAAGCACAATTTGTTGAGTATCAGTCAGCTTTATGATAAGGGCAACTTGTTAGGAATATGTTGTGAACTTGATGATAAGTTAAACAAAACACCTTAGTAGATTTAACTTAGTGAATTTTGTAGCTCTCGACGGATGTTTTATTGAAGTCCCGACGGATGAACTTTACAGTCACAACGGATGACAACTGAACATCCATCGAGAGTGTAGCTTATGTAACAATAAGTATTGTAGCACATTTCTACAAACAACAAAGTTTTAGTTTAGTAGATTTTGTAGGATTCTCGATGTCATGTTGATTACTAGATTGATATATAGAATAGGCTGACTAATTGTAAATATGAGATATCTTGTAATTTTGTATAAGTGAAATGGAGTCAAGTGACAGATAGACTCCTACCGGATGATCTATAAGGCTTTCGACGGATGATCAACATATTCCCGACGGATGTTTAACATAATCTTGACGGATGATCATATTCAAAATAGCTGTTGATAGTAACAATACAGTCACATGTGTCGGGTGTTTGTGAAAGGAATGTGGCAGCCTGTTAAGCAGGATTTTGAGAATAAAGAAGCATTATCATTTCCATGCAAATGTGAAGATATTCAAAGATGCTGGATAGAGTAATGTTGCAGCATGATATTAGACTAGATTCATTTTATTTTATTGTCTTGTATTATTATCATATAACTTGGTGATATATAAACCAAGAGTAGCAAGTAGAACAAATAACTAAGCAAGCATATTTTTCAAAGAGATAGATAAAGCTGTACTTGTTAAGAATTTCTATGTAGTTTGTTTGTTCACTTGTAAAGCAGTTGTGTGCTATTTAAAGCATCACAGAGTTCTCAATCTGATATATATATATATATATATATATATCTGGTGGATACATTCAAATCCACAAGAAAGTTTTAAAGCTTTGTGTTTTATTACTTAGGGTTTTAATTTCTATTATTCTTCTATTCCGCATTACTGCAAATCAAACACTGTTATATATATTAAGTTAGAACATTTTTAAAATCTCAAAAAGTAGCAAGAATTACATTTAACCCCCCATTCTGTAATTCTTGTTGTATTGTTTGGGAATAATAATTGGTATCAGAGCAAGCTTTTGAAGCACAAAGAGTGTAAAGATCACAACAAATCAATAAGATGAACAAGAAGGATGTTGGATTAAAGATTACATTTCTAGGCAAAGACAACTATCACCACTGGAAGGTGAAAATGCACCTACATCTTCTCTCTCAAGATGAATCTTATGTGGACTGCATTGAAAGAGGTCCTCATGTCCCTATGAGAGCTACTACAGGGAATGAACCATCAGTTCCAAAGACTAGGCATGAATGGTCTGATCCAGACATTGAGCACATTAGGAAAGATAAAAAGGCCATGAATATACTGTTTAATGGTGTTGATGGTGACATGTTCGACAACATCATTAACTGTAAAACAACCAAAGAGGTTTGGGATATAATATAGATTATCTGTAATGGTACTGAGCAAGTAAGGGAGAACAAGATGCAACTCTTGATTCAGCAATATGAGCACTTTCACTGTGAAGAAAGTGAGTCACTCACTGATATATTCAGTAAGTTTCAAAAACTGCTAAATGCTCTAAAACTGCATGTAAGAGTCTATCGGACAAAAGACTTTAACCTCAAGTTCCTTAGATCTCTCCCAAAAGAGTGGAAGCCAATGACAGTCTCATTGAGAAATTCACAAGATTACAAGGAGTTCACCTTGGAGAGACTGTATGGCATCCGGAAAACCTATGAGCTTGAAATAGAACAAGATGAAAGGATGGAAAAAGGAAGGAAGAAGGGAGGATCCATTGCACTTCTTGCTGAGTTGGAAAAGGAGAAAGAGATGAAGGTGGAAGCTGTTGAATCTACATCAAAGGTTTGTGAAAGCAAGGGTAAAGGGCTGGTAGCTAAAATGAAGAACAGTTGAGCTAAGATGACATGGATGATATTGATGAGCATCTAACATTCTTATCCAGGAGATTTTCCAAGCTCAAATTCAAGAAGAATTTTAGAGCAGCCAAACCAAACAGAAATATGGTTAATAAGTCAAAATTCAAGTGTTTCAAATGTGGCTTGGCAGGTCATTTTGCTAGTGAGTGTAGAAAGTCTGACTCCAGCAAAAAGAAGTTTGAGCCTGTTGATTATAAGCAAAAATACTTTGAGTCCCTCAAGCAAAAGGAAAGGGCTTTCATCACACAGGAGAATGACTGGGCTGCAGATGGATTGGATGAAGATGAAGAAACAAGCTATGTCAACCTAGCCCTAATGGCCAAATCAGATGAAACAGAGACCAGTTCATCAAGTAATCAGGTAATCACAACCAACGTAGCTCATTTGTCTAAAGCTGAGTGTAATGATGCAAAAAATGACATGTCTACTGAATTATATCACCTGCGTGTTACACTCAAGTCTCTCACTAAAGAAAACAATAAAATCAAAGAGAATAATGTGTTTTTAAGTGAAAGAGAAAATGTGCTAGAGACTCAATTTATTGAGTTTGAAAAATTGAAATTAGAATGCAAGGTTGCTAAGGATGAACTAACAGAATCCTTAAAGAAAGAAGAGATTTTAAGGAAGCATCTTGAGCAAGAACAGGAAGTAATTAAAGCATGGAAATCATCTAGAGATGTTCATGCTCAAATTACTAAAGTTCAAGGTATAGAATCCTTTTGTGATGCAGCCTGGAAAAAGAGCAAAGAGAAGCTTGATTCTAATCTGGTTGAAGGACTCTTTACAGACGTGGACTCGACGGATGATGAAAATCATCCGTCGGATAATCAAAAGGATTATCCGTCGAGAGACAAGGAGCCACATCTGTCGGCTGTGAGTAAACCAGTTAGCAAAGCTAAGCTTGCTAAGTTCAATGAGAAATATGGATCAGTTTCTAAAAACTTCATTCCAGGAGAATCAAGTCAAGTCAGAAAAGAAAAGAAAGTTAATGTTGGACATCTGTCTATCAAGCAATTGAATGACAGATTAGAAAAGATTGAGGTTAAAATAGAAGCTAAAAAGAAAAACAATAGAAATGGAAAAGTAGGAATTAACAAACATAACAACTACACACCTGATAAATATGTACCAAGGAAAATCTGTGTTAAATGTGGTAGTGTTAATCATTTGTCTGTTAATTGCAAACTTGCTATGCCTACTCCCATGTCTGCACCCTCTTCTTTTGCCAACATGACCGCCATGCCTACGATGCCTGTGAATTCTATGTCTACTCAGAATATGAATGCACAATTTGCTAATATTCCATTTGCACCTAATCCTTATTATGTTGCATTTAGTATGCCTCAAATGACATTTAGCATGCCTTATTGGAATAACATGTTTGTAAATATCATGCCTTTTCATGTAAACCAAAATGTGCATGATAATTCTGTTTTAATGACTGGTTTCAAAGGTTCAACTCAAATGACTAAGGATGAATCTGAAATTCCCAAGTCAAATGAGATCAAACCCAAGAAACTAAAGAAGAAATCTAATAAGGCAGGACCCAAGGAAACTTGGGTACCAAAATCAACTTGATTTGATTTTAATGTGTGCAGGGAAACAGAAAGAATCTTTGGTATCTGGATAGTGGTTGCTCAAGGCACATATCTGGAGATTCTACCCTGCTAACTGAGTTCAAGGAAAGAGCTGGCCCAAGTATTACTTTTGGAGATGACATTAAGGGTTATACTGTGGGATATGGCTTGATTTCAAAAGAAAATGTCATCATTGAAGAGGTTGCCCTAGTGGATGGTCTCAAGCATAATTTGTTGAGTATCAGCCAGCTTTGTGATAAGGGAAACTCAGTTACTTTCAATTCAGAAGCCTGTGTTGTGACAAACATAAAGAGCAACAAGTGGTTCTCACTGGAGTGAGAAAAGAAAATGTGTATCTAGCTGATTTTAACTCATCAAATGCAGAATCAGTAACTTGTCTTCTCAGTAAAGCAAGTCAAGATAAAAGTTGGCTATGGCACAAGAAGCTGTCCCATCTAAACTTCAAGACCATGAATGAGTTAGTCAAGAAAGAATTGGTTAGAGGTATTCCTCAAATGGATTTTACTAAGGATGGATTATGTGATGCCTGCAAGAAAGGAAAGCATATTAAAGTATCATTCAGAAAGAAGCTTGATTCAATAATTGAAGAACCTTTGTAACTGTTACACATGGATCTGTTTGGACCAGTCAATGTGTTGTCCATCTCAAGGAAAAGATATTGCTTAGTAATTGTAGATGATTTCTCAAAGTTCTCTTGGACATATTTTCTAAAATCCAAATATGAAGCTCGTGAAATCATCATCAATCACATAAGGCAAGTCAACAATCATCTTGAATTCAAAGTAAGAAGAATCAGGAGTGACAATGGAACTGAGTTCAAGAATTCAATGATGAGATCATTTTGTGAAGAGAATGGGATTATGCATGAGTTTTCTGCAGCTAGAACTCCAAAACAACATGGAGTCGTGGAAAGGAAAAACAGATCTCTTATTGAAGCTGCAAGAACAATGCTAGAAGAATCAAATTTACCAATATATTTTTGGGCTGAAGCTGTGAATACTGCATGCTACACTCAGAATATTTCTTTTGTTAATCAAGCAAAATGCATGACACCCTACCAATTGTTCAAAAATAGGAAGCCAACTCTAAATTTCTTACATGTTTTTGGCTGCAAATGCTATATCTTAAGGAATCAAACTGATCAACATGGAAAGTTTGATGCCAAAGCAGATGAAGGAATTTTTGTTGGATATGCTGTGGGAAAAGCATATATAGTCTACAATCTAAGAACCAACATTGTTATGGAATCTTTACATGTTGTGTTTGATGAGAAAAAGATTGAAGGACTGCAAGATGGAGATTTCCATGAAAGCCTCAAATTCGATAATGTTGGGATGGTTAGTGATGATAGTGATGATGAAAGTGATCAAGAAATAGTGGCTAAGGACAATGCAGAAAAATCTACAACTAATGAAGCATATAATTCAACATCCGTCGAGTTATATAATGCTTCATCCGTCGGTAGACAATCAGCTTCATCCGTTGAGATACAAAGTGCATCATCCGTTGGAACAATGAGAGAAGCTGAGAGTCAAAATAGATCACTTACAGAAAGAACCCCATCTTTAAGTCAAAGATCCATAAACTCAGGGGGAGATTCTTATAATCAAAACTCAATCACACATCAAGACAACAATGAGGCCTCTTCATCTAGAGCTAATCTACCACAACAGAGAAAATGGACTAGAGATCACCCTTTTGAGCTCATTATTGGTGATGCATCTTCTAGAGTTCAAACAAGGAAAGCAACTCAAGAAGAATGTCTGTATAGCAGCTTTCTTTCTAAGGAAGAACCAAAGAAGGCAGAAGAAGCTCTGTTGGATCCTGATTGGGTTTTAGCAATTCAGGAAGAGCTGAACCAATTTGAAAGGAACAAGGTATGGAAGCTGGTACCCAAGCCTAAATGAAAGAATCCAATTGACACCAAGTGGGTATTCAGAAATAAGATGGATGAAAATGGCATAGATTTCTGGAACAAAGCTAGATTGGTTGCTAAGGGATACTATTAACAAGAAGGAATAGATTTTGATGAAACTTTTGCTCCTGTTGCAAGACTTGAAGCCATCAAAATTTTCTTAGCCTATGCAGCTCATGCCAATTTCAAAGTCTATCAAATGGATGTCAAAAGTGATTTTCTGAATGGAGATTTGGAGGAGGAAGTCTTTGTCAGTCAGCCTCCTGGTTTTGAAGATCCAAATTTTCCAGAATATGTCTACTATTTTTTGAAAGCACTTTATGGATTGAAACAAGCACCTAGAGCCTGATATAATACTTTGTCAAAGTTTCTCTTAGAAAATCACTTTAAAAGATGTACTGTTGACAAAACTTTATTGTTTAGAAATGTTAATGTCTCTAGTATACTTGTTCAAATTTATGTAGATGATATTATATTTGGCTCTACAGATGAAAAACTTTGCAAAAAGTTTGCCAAATTGATGTAAAGTAAGTATAAAATGAGAATGATGAGAGAACTAACTTACTTTCTTGGTTTACAATTTAAGCAAGTTAGTGATGGAATATTCATTAGTAAAACCAAATATATTTATGATCTTTTAAAGAAGTTTGATCTAATGGATTTCACATCTTCAGAAACTCCCATGGCCACTGCAACTAAACTTGAATTAAACACTACTGAAAAGTCTGTGGATATTTCAAGCTATAGAGGCATGGTTTGATCACTTCTATACTTAATAGCTAGTAGGCTAGATATAATGTTTGCTACTTGTCTCTGTGCTAGATTTCAGGCTGATCCTAGAGAATCTCACTTAGTATCTATTAAGAGAATTTTCAGATAGCTCAAGGGAACACCAAAACTTGGTATTTGGTAATCTAGAGATTCTGATTTTGATATAACTGGTTATTCTGATGCAGATTATGCTGGTTGTAAAATTGATTGAAAAAGTACAACAAGAACCTGTCAATTTCTAGGAAACAAGCTAGTATCCTGGTTCAGTAAAAAGCAAAATTCAGTTTCTACTTCTACAGCTGAAGCTGAATATATTGTTGCTGGTAGTTGTTGTGCACATATTTTATGGATGAAAAAACAACTATTGGACTATGGTCTACAAGTGGACAAAATTCCTATTTTCGGTGATAACACAAGTGCAATTGCCATCACTGAAAAGTTAGTACAACATTCAAGAACAAAGCACATAGACATCAAATACAACTTCATTACGGAGCATGTGATGAATGGTACTGTGGAGGAGATATGGACAACTGCTATGTACCAGTCTACTGAAAAACCATAACTTTTACTCTTAAAGGTAAGCAACTCTGCATTAACAGTGATGTAATTTAAGCATGCTTTAAGATTCCTGAGAACACTACTACTGAACCATACACAGATTTTAATTTAGTTACCATGCTTAATTCTAGTGGCTATACCCTTCCTTCCACTAAGTTAAGTGAGATTAGAAGGCTAGGTCTTAGAAAAGAGTGGAGTTATTTGTGTGATGTGGTTACCAAGGTGTTTTCTGGTAAGATAAGTAATTTTAATTCTGTCAACACTGCCATGCTTAACATGCTTTATATGCTAGTCACTGATAAGTACCATAATTTCAGTGACATGATCATGTTTGAGTAAGGTTACAAGTTAGGGGAAATTAAAAAGAAAACTAAAAATATCTATCATGCTAGATTCTTTATGATTCTTGCTAACCATTTTATTGAGGATATTTTTATTGAGAACCCAACCAACAAACTAGATTTTTGGGTTCAAGAAAGGAGAGTGCTTGCAGATCTTAACAGAGCAAGTCATCACAATGAGGTGCCCCTTTTCTATTTTCCAATCACGGAGGGCCCTCAGGTAAGTGAGGTAAGCACCACTGTCTCTACTATTCCAACCTCCCAAATTTATTTTCCTTTAAGTGTGGCTATGGCATTTGTGTCAATGACCCAACAGATGCCTACCCAAGCCACCAAAAAAAAAACTTCAAAATCTAAAACAAATAAAACCCCCTCTGGTTTCTCTCAAAAGAAACCAGTTTCAAAATCTACCAAAACTAAAGAGGGGAGTGTGAAGGGTAGTAAGGTAGGTGAGGGACAGGGTGAACATCAAAGAAACCCCAAGAATAAGGATGGAGAGGTAAGTGTACCCAAGCCTAGCCACACCACAGTTTCCCAACAAACTGTGGTGATTAATAAGGAAATAAGCACAACTCTAGTTTCATCCTCCCAAAAGGATGTTCCTATTGAAACAAGCTCCCAACCAGGAGCACAGGCCAAGAGGGTAAGGGACACAAGCTCACCTCAAACTTATGCCAGAAAGAAGAGATCCAAAACCATTGGGGATGCACAGGTAACACACACAGTGCAAACTGAAGCTAAAGACTCAGTCACTGCACCATCTCAAATTCAGATTGATAAGGCTCCAATAAATATGGAGTCACAACCAAAATCTTTAATCATAGAAGCACCTTAAACACCAAAATCTCCCACAAATTCTCTGGATGTGGATATGATCAACACATCAATCCCTGATTCTCCTTCTTTAACTCTGTTGGAGAAGCCAAAATCTAGTGCAAGTGAGCATCATCTTTTAGATGATTTATTGGCTCACTTTCCAATTCTTTCAGGAACTGTTGAGACATCTGTGCCTAAATTATCATCAATCTGCACAGAGTCTACAATATTTTTCAATCCAAACTCTATCATTTCTTCTATTCCGGTGGATATTGTTAATCATCAGTTAGTGATTATACCCCGATGGATGTTTCTCATCCGTTAGTACTCACTACAAACACTGAAATTTCAACAATTGTTACAAGTGTAGACGAATTAGTAGTTGTACAATCACTTTTAGGACTGAGGGAAAGGAGTGAACTGAGTGAGGGGCTGAGTTGCACTCAGGATAAAGGAGAGAAAAAGAGTGAACAAATGCAGGCTATTTCTTCCAGCCTGGCAAAAGTAAGTGAGGGGAGTTCCACCTTAGTAGGTGAAGGTGAGGGTGGTGAGCCAAAGGGAGCCCTTGATGCAAGAACAGAGAGAAAATGAGAGAAAAGAAGGTACAACTGAATGGGAAGAGCCCATTATAAGTGAGTTAATGGATGTCAATGAGGCTGACAAGAGACAACTAATTTAACAAGAATATCAAGCTATTTTAGACTCTGTTTCTTTTGAAGCTGAGGCATTTACTCTCCCTGTGTCAGTATATCAAGTTCTACCTGAACAGGACAATGTGGCTGTAGAAAAAATGTTTAACTTGGTGCATACAACTTCTTCAATTCAAAGAACAAAGGATGCTATCACAGCCATGCCACCTAAAGCTGGTGATAATGTTGACTATGGAACTGGTGAGTCTGAAGAATTCTTTTTAGATGAAGATGGTGATGAAGAAGAGTTCATGGATATAAGGGGAGGAGCAGGCCCTAGCTCTAGATCAAACATTCCACCTTGGGTGTTTTCTAAAGAGTGTGATGAGCAACATCTCAACATAACTCTTTTTCACATCATTCAACATACACACACTGCTCTTCAAGCCACCACTAATGCTAGCACCAAGAAGCTTCTACAAGCACACCTCAACTCTCTACAACTACATCAAATACAAGCTCTTCAACACAATCAAAATGTCACTTCAATTAAAACAGAGATTGACCGAGTCAAGAAGGATGTCTCTGAAAGATTGGATGCTAAATTCCCAAATACAACAGTACTTGACATCAACAGACAGTTGAGGAAGAATTATACTCTTGCAACTAAAATGGATTCCCTGGACACAAGACTGAAAGCAGTAGAAGCCTCTCTCACAGCTATTCATCTATATCAAGCACAACAAACTCAGTTGCTTCAAAAGCTGGTGGCTGCACAAACTTCTACCTCCACTCTACTTGATGATAACAAAAAAGGGGAGAAAGATTCAACCATCTCAGTTAGTCAAGGAGGGCAAACTAGTGAGGGGAGCATGTGTTAAATATAATGACTCGTGTATTTTTTAATGACTTCAATATGTAATTATGGAAATTATTAAATAAATAAAATATGTGTATGGGTTCTGTTAGTTTGATATTATCTTGTTATTAATTATGTGAGATCGTTGGTCTTTAAGGATTATTTGTATGATTGTTTGTTGAGATGTATTACTTCGTTGTTACTTGTAAAAGTGGTTTTAGGACAGATTTATTTTCATAAAAATTTGGATTATCTCTAAAATTATTTTTATGATTTTATAATTACAATATCTATTTTTGGGATTTTATAAAATTTAGAAATCAATATTTTATTGATTATTTATCCTGGAATGATTTTCTGACTATATTTATTAGTAAAATAAGTATTTAATTCCAGGATTCTTCAAAAATTATGAAACTCATATTTATTTAAGTTTGGAATATTCCAAGAATTTTAAAATTATTTTGGGGATTTTTGAGATTAATTTCACCTGCGCGTTGATTCGTTTATTTGCTAAATGCGGGTATGAGTTGCATTTCAAAAATACTTTTAAAATTATGGAAAATTTATTTTTAATAACTTTGAATTATTTGTGATATTTTAAAATTTATTTGGAATTTTTTGGGATTATTTTTATTCGCGCAATGGTTCGTTAAATTGCAAAAACGGGATCAAATAAGAATGCCAGAAAAGGAAAAAGACGCGTGGCAATTCCTCATGTTGGTTTGTGATACGTGTCTATCATCTGTTCAACTATTTTACAGTGTTGGTGGAAAAATAAATAGATAGAAACAAAAACACAAACATTACACGGGTATACACCCCTGTTATGTTCCCTCATCGTCAAATTCCCCCACCCCGTATCTGTTTCTCCCGGATTCTGTTAAAGCCGCCATCGTTTTCCCCTTTTCTGTTATGCTTCGGCCGCCTTGATGCCGCCAGTTTTTCCGGCGAGGTATTCTAGTGCATTGGTGAGTGTTATGCGTGTAATTGTATATATCGTCTGTGTATACAGCTGTGTGTGTGTCGTGTAAACTGTATGTGTGCACAGGATTTGATCGGGTGTTCATGTTGTGGCTTTGTTCCTTCATTTTTTTCTTTTCCGGTCTCTGTGGTTCTTCCCGGCCGCGTGTGGCGCGTGGCGAGGAGGGGTTGTGCTGTCAATTATTTATTTTATTTATTAACTGCACTTCCAATTTTGCAGATTAAATGATTTAAAGTTTCGTGAATTAAAAAGATTGTTTTGCAGAATTATACGATTTAATCGATGAAATTCGTGAAGGATGTCTGATATATTTGGAAACCCGTGAATTTTATCGTCGTTGGCGATGAGCCTCGGCGAGCCGACGCCGACGGTGGACGATGATGATGTAAATCTGAGTCCTAATATTTTAAAATAAATAAAATTAGTTTTATATTTTTATTCTGGATCAAATTAGTTAATTCGTAAATATTGTAATGAAACGGTTAAAGTAATTATGATTATTACGATTGTATCGAGGTTGTGATTGGGATTTTTGAAATTTGACGGAGATTGTTGTTGAGTGATTTGGATTATAAATGGTGGTTGTTGAATTAACTGTCCGATTGATTGGTTGTTGTGGACGTTGATTGTATTCGACGGGTAGTCCGATAAACAAAAGAGACGCTGCCCGATTTTTGGGAACGTATCCTATAAAATATCGGAAATATCAGTCGAATGTGTATAACTATATAATTATAAATAAATTATTTTATAAAATATAACTGACAACCCATTTTCTCAAACAATGAGTATATGTATTTTCCGAAAGTGAATATCAAGCTGACTTTTGAATACGTGAACCCTAACTGATACCTGTATTACAATAATGTATGTGTTACGAGTCAGGTTTTGTTAACGCACGGGTAGATTGTTAGTGAGGATATGTCAAGCATAATCAAAAGTCTAAATCAGGGTATTTCGACTCTGTAGGTTCTAGTCGGAAGGCCCAAGAATCGGCATGGGACGAGAGATAATTTGATGGGTAGTCGAAAAGCTCAGTAAATTTCCAATCAAAGGATTTAAGTGTTAAGGTCGAATCCAGGGTAATTTAGTGGATAGACAATAAAGCCTGAGCGGCAGAGTCGGCTCAGCCTCAATCAGTAATAGTTGTAAAGCCCTGTAAGGCAAGTACTCCTAAACCTTTTTTTTTTCAAAATATAATGCAAATATTTCTAAATTCTATCATGACATATTGTTAAGTATTCAAAATAGCTCTGTTTTATATTGTAAGTACTTTGAATCCTTCATCCTTGAACCTGAGCCATATCATTTGATCTTGGAGCCGTAAGCCTTATTCTTTGTGAACTATTTCTTGTTGGTTTACCAGATACTAAACCACACAAATACGATACTACTCCAAAAATATATATACCCATCATATACCTGAAAGAGATATGTCCTAAGTCCAATCATGTATGAGGATTTAGGAATAACTTTTATGTAATCTGTTTTGATTTCATTGATATTAATAAAAGACTTATTTTGTTTTTATTGCGGGCTCTATCTATTTTAAGTGTTTAAATAAGATATACCACATTTTAGAGTAAAGCTTTTTATGAATTGTGATGAGATCATAATAATGAGACCTAAAAGATGATAACTCTAAACTTAAATAGTTCCTGGTCGTAGGATTACTAACTGGTAATTAATAATCCTTAAAGATCGGTACATACTATGCTTGCTTCATTATGAAGGATGTCTGTTCTCATAGACATTTATGTGGTGACACTATAGCTAGTATGTAGGTGCTTATTATAGAATAAGTTCACTGAACATGACTCATACAGCTGAACAACTGATGGCGTTCACTCACGTGTCAGCAGTTGTTCACATAGTGATAGTTGTACAAGTATCCTTAGACTTGAGGTCATTATAGTCATCTTGTGTACACTGAACTATGCTTTGGTTTAGTTCTTAGTCTCCAGGGACAATTATAAGGGCTCTACTGGGTATAGGAATTTGTACACGAAGATAGTGTATGATCAATAAAGGATCTACCCCTTCCAGTGAAGGAAGAGAATGTTCAATGCTGATCCACTTATGCTAGTTCAGGAATCTCTGGCCAGAGTGAATGAAATTAGAAAGGAGTTTCTAATTTACATTAAATAGAACTTAGCATAGTGAATGGGAAAGCAAGTGATTAAATAAGATAGGCTTGACACAAGTTTCATGCCTTGTATTTAATCCTGATATTGCAGGGTAGAAGGAATTGATTATACGGTAACTATTCACTGAATAGGTTCTTGGTATTCTAAGCAGTGAATTCGTATTATCCGGATAGTCGCGATATGCTGAGAAGTATCCCTCACAATGTAGAATAAATATGATTAATTAATTAATCATATTTAATAAATTAGAGAATTTATATAAATAATGATAAAATAGTTTTATTATTATTTATTTCTACTACCGACTTAATATTGAACCTTCAGGGTCACACCATAAAAGAGAATGATTTAATGGTGGAGGAATTAATTAATAATGGCTGATAATTATTTATTTATGAAATAAATAATTAATTGGAAAATTTAATAATTGATTAAATGAGATTTAATTGATTATAAATTAATTAAGAAAAGTTCTTAATATTATTAATTAAGAATTTAATTTTTGGAAATTAAATCAAGAGAGAGAATTATTTTTAAAGTGTTTAGAAAAAGGATTAATAATTAAAAGGTGTTTTAATTATTAGTGAGAATAATAAAGGGTTAATAATAATAATATTTTATGGGAAAATTTTCAGCTGTAATAAAAGTTAAGGTTGTGGCTTGTTTTCATACTTTAACCTGTTGCGATCCGTGGTTATATAAATCAGGGTCTGGAAAATAATATTTCATATACAGGGTTATATATTGTGTATTTGGTGTGGACCCCAAACTTCTGACCCGGGTTTGGAGGGCGCCACAGGTTGGTATCAGAGCTACAGGTTATAAGTCACTGAAACAAGCCTAGATTGTCGGGATTGGGTAGAGGGTTAGGATTAGGAATAGGAAATAGAAAGATAAGACGTTATGAGGTTGAGTGTGATTGTATAGTAGATCTCCGACACGGTTCGTATTGCGATTCGGGATTTTTAACTTGCGACGTGATTTCCAGACAACTGCAATGGCAAATCCTGATTTGGAGCTTTCCGTTCGAGGATCGTCATCTCCTTCCAGATTTGATTTGCACCTTGTTCTTCCATCAATATTAATGGTATTACCTTCTGTTAAAGCACCTGCACTCTTTCAACCTATTCTACACTATTTTATCACCTCTTGATATGAAACTACCTATCTAAGAACCTCTCTCTATTTATTCTTGTTTTACTGGACATTCAACTGGGAGTGTATCTTTTCAGTTTACTTTACACCCTGTGAAAGTGTTTGTCCTAAATCCAATCATGTATGATAAGTTAGGAAGAACTTTCTTGTATTCCTATTTGATTTCATTGATATTAATAAAAGACTTGTTTTGGTTTTATTATGGGCTTTATCTACTTAAAGTGTTTTAAATAAGATGCTCCATAGTTTAGAGCAAAGCTTCTAGAATTATAATGAGATTATAATAGTGAGATCTAGAAGATGATAACTCTAGACTTAAACAGTTCCTGATCATAGGATAACTAATCGGATGTTAGTGGATCCGCAAAGATTGGTACATATTATGCTTGCTCCCTTCAGGAGGATGTCTGCTCTCATAGGCATTTGTGTGGTGACACTATAGCTAGTATGTAGGTGCTTATTAGGGAATAAGTTCACTGGACATGACTCGATAAGTTGAACAACTAATGGAGATTACTCACGTATCAATAGTTATTCACTGAGTGATAGTTGTACAAGTGTCCTTAGACTTGAGATCGTTAAAGTTATCTTATATATAATGAACTGTGCTTTGGTTTAGTCCTTAGTCTCAAGGACATTCATTAGGTCTATTCTGGGCATAGGGATTTATGTACAGAGATAGTTAACATCAATAGAGGATCTACCCCTTCCGGTATATGAAGAGAATATCCTATGTTATTCTTAGTGTGCGAGTTCTGGAATCTCTGGCCAGAGTGTATGAAATTAGAAAGGAGTTTCTAATTTGCATTAATATGAACTTTGCATTATGAATAAGAAATCATATGATTAAATTTGATAGGCCTGACACGAGATCCATGCCTTGTATTTAATCGGGATATTGTAAGGGTAGAAGGAATTCATTGTACGGTAACTAGTCACTGACAGGTTCTTGGTATTCTAAGCAGTGAATTCATATTATCCGGATAGTCGCGATATGTTGAAAAGCATCACTCACGATGTAGAATAAATATAATTAATCAGTTAATTATATTTAGTGAATTTTAGTATTCATGTAAATAATTAATAGAAGTTTATTATTATTTATTTCTACTACCGACATAATATTGAAACTACAGGGTCACACCATAAAAGAATATTTTCTTTGATAAAATATGAGAGAGAGAATTATTTTCTAAATAGTTTAGAAAAAGAAATAATGATTAAAATAGTTTTAATTATTATTAAAGCATTTTATAAAGATAAAATGTGGAGGTTAATATATATATATAAAGATATATTATAAAACCCTAGGAGAGCCCTATAAATAGAATGAGAGGGCTCATTCTATTCATATACTTGGTTTTGTGAAAGCCCTAGCCTCCATCTTCTTCCTCTCTCTCTCTCTCTCTCTCCCAAAAACTCCATTTTCATAAAAGCTTGGTTTTATAAAAAGCTTCATCGAAGAAGATCATTCTTGGTAGATACCGGTAGAGTGCTTCACACACTGAGGAGCAACTGCTAGCAACCATAATTATAAAGCTTCGATTTTCAATGTATGGTTACGATTCCTCTATTTTTCTGATTTATATGTTTTTCTATATGTGCGATACATGGTTTTTACGGAATAATTGTTATATCACGCTTCCGCTCATCTGTAAATTCCTTCAATGGCATCAGAGCTAGGTTTTGCATATAGAGATTCATATAAAAAAATTCAGATTTTTTTATGAATGTATGGATTTGTTATGAATTTTTCAAGTTTATTTAGATTTAATTATGAATTAATTCGAAATATTTTTGCATTGGATTTTGGCCACTAATCTAGGTTTTACAAGTGTTGTAGATCATCTAGGTATTGTTATCATAATTTTGTGATATGTAGATTATTTGTTTTTTTAAAATTATTTTAATTAAAATTCATAAAATAATTATGCATGTAAATAAATATGTATTTAATATTTGCTTTCATCCATTGGCTGACCTTGTAATTGTAATGTTGATAATAATAGTTATTATTAATACTACAATAAATGAATTCGTCAGTTTTTGTTTTGGGACATAAATGTAATAACAGTTACAAAAGGGGCCAATAATGATAATAGTAATAGTTATTATTAATACTACAATAAATGAATTCGGCAGTTTTTGTTTTGGGTAATAAAGGCAAAAACAGTTTCAAATATTCTTTATATAAAAGTTTTGAACTGTTTATATTCCCGAAAGTGTTTTAAAGCATGTTTTAATTAATTTTAAATGCTATAATAAATCCATACATCATTATATCAATGTGTGACATGATATTACTTGCATGCTTACTTGTTTATTTATTTTTATATATGAGATATATGCCTATGTTTACCATGCGATGATAGATTTAGGTGAACTTAAATCAAAATAAGGCGTGCTCTAGAAAATCTAGAATAGGAATCGTTTCTTGCCTTAACAATAATATTATGAATACAATCATGAGATTCTTGTGTTTATGAAACACGTAATTAAATATGAATTTTCAATATTGAGAGAAAGGATGATTATGTCAAAAGCAGATTTCGATCTGTAAGAAAGGGGTATTAAGTGACGCCTGTTGACAATGCTCCCCCCGATCTGGGAATCATATGATTATCGATTATTGATTTAAAATATTTAATTTAAAAGGAAGAATCTCTTTATAATATGATTATGATTGTAAAATAATATAATCCCTCTAAAATTAAATAATATCAAGTAGTAATTGGCCAATGACACAACGAGCTTGTGTCGGTCATAGCCTTCCAACATGGTAGAAAGTAGTTCTTATTTTTAAATCATTGTCATTTCGTGCTACAGCCGAGGGATTTGATTTCGAAATAAGAAATACGTGTCTATTACATAGAGATGTGTACATTGAAATAGAATCTAAAGGTCGTTATGTGCTGCAGCCGTGGGTCGTTGGAGACTGATTCAATTGTACGAAATGTTGGGTTAGACTTGATTTAGAATATTGAGTCTGTCGTGCTACAGCCGTGACTCAATTATTCAAGAGGCTACATTTTTATTAGGGAATAACATAAGATGTAATTGACAAGAGTTGTCTGCCTATTGAACATCACATGACATTTCGTGCTACAGCCGAGGTTGTGTGATGGAATGTAGGATCCCTATTCCCACTAGCATTATGAATTCTTAATTTTTCACTTAAGGGGGTTGTATAAATTAGATAAACTAGTGGGAGCCACTTATGAATAAAGACTCGATTCATATAGTGTTTTGAAATGAAATTGAATATTTGCTAAGTGTTGTTATTTGTTCATCATTTACAGATTTACTATATATGTTATGTTTTCTGCACTATCACTCTGGAGCATACTAGATGCTCACAAGTTGACTGGTCCTAATTTTGCTGACTGGCTTCGAAAATTGAGAATCGTTCTCCGGGTTGAGAAGCTGGAATATGTGCTTGACTCACCTAAGCCTGCTGAACCTGCTGACGATGCACATAATGATGAACATGTTGTGTATCGTAAGTGGATAGATGATGTAAATGTTGCTCAATGTATCATGCTAGCTTCCATGAACATTGAGCTATAGAAGCAGCATGAGCATATGGATGCTCACACTATCCTTATGCATCTACAATAGTTATATGATGTGGAAGGGAGGATAGCTCGATATGAGATATCGAAGGAGCTGTTCCGTTGTAGGATGTCTGAGGGATCATCTGTGAATGACCATGTACTTAAGATGATCAATTTGATTGAACGTCTTGGAAAACTTGGTTTTTCCATGGATGGGGAGCTGAGTCAAGACTTGGTCTTGCAATCACTTCCGGGTTCATTTTCGCAGTTTGTTATGAACTTTCACATGAATAAGTTGGATGTCAGCCTGACTGAACTCCATAACATGTTGAAGACTGCGGAATCGAATTTTCCCTCTAAGAAGAGCTATGTTCTTCTAATTGGTGAAGGTTCCAATCCTAAGAAAAGGAAGAAGAACCCTTCCAAGAAGAAGAAAGTAGGTGAGAAAAAGCCTGTTCCACCAAAAGCTGAAGACCCCAAGAGCAAAGCTGTTTGCTTCCACTGTAATAAGGTGGGGCACTGGAAGAGGAACTGCAAGGTTTACCTTGCAGAATTGAAGAAGAAGAAGGTTAGTGAGACTACCGCTTCTGTTTCAGGTATCTTCATGATTGAAGTGAATATGTCATTAAATCAAATTTCTACTTGGGTATTAGATACCGCCTGTGGTTCTCATATTTGCAATTCATTGCAGGGACTAAGGAGAAATAGGACTCTTGAGGAAGAGGAGGTGATTCTACGGAAGGGAAATGGAGCAAGAGTTGCTGCTGAAGCTGTAGGATCATTTCATTTACGTATGCCTACGGGCAAGACTATTGTTTTAAATAATTGTTATTTTGTTCCCTCGATTGTGAGGAATATTATTTCTATTCCCATGTTAGACTTGGCTGGATTTTCATTTGTTATTCAGAATAATAAATGTTCAATTCTTAGAGATAACGTTCTTTATGGAAGTGGTATTTTAAATAATGGTCTGTATGTATGTGACGTAGAGCATAATTTACTACAAATTGAACATAGTAATAAAAGAAAAAGGGATGATGAAAATCTCACCTTTTTGTGGCACTGCAGACTTGCTCATATTAGTGAAAATAGAATGCGGACATTGCATAAGGAAGGGTTACTTGAACCCTTTGATTTTGAATCATATCCTTCATGCGAGTCTTGTCTATTGGGTAAAATGACCAAATCTCCATTTAGTGGACATGGAGAGAGGGCTGCAGATTTGCTAGGATTGGTACACACAGATGTATGTGGACCAATGTCTACGCAAGCCATGGGTGGATTTTCATACTTCATTACTTTCATAGATGATCGATCTAGATTCGAATATGTGTATTTGATGAAACACAAGTCTGAAGCCTTTGAAAAGTTCAAAGAATATAAGCATGAAGTGGAGAAACAAACCAAACATAGTATTATAACTCATCGATCAGATCGAGGTGGCGAATACTTGAATGGAGAGTTTCTAGATTATCTCAAAGAAAATGGTATAGTCTCCCAGTGGACTCCTCCATATACTCCACAGTTGAATGGGGTATGTGAAAGGAGAAATCGAACTTTGTTAGACATGGTTCGGTCCATGATGAGCTATGTGAATCTTCCAGTATTCCTGTGGGGTTATGCATTGGAGACCTCAGCATATTTACTGAATAAGGTGCCTTCCAAATCTGTTCCTCAAACTCCATATGAGATATGGAAAGAAAGGAAACCAAGTCTTAAACACGTTAAGATTTGGGGATGTCCAGCTTATGTCAAGAAAGTTGACCCTGATAAGCTAGAATCTCGATCCGTAAAATGTAGTTTTGTGGGATATCCTAAAGAGACTTTAGGGTATTACTTTTACACCGATCATAGGGTGTTTATCTCCAGACATGCTACCTTCTTGGAAAAGCAATTTATCCTTGAAGGAAACAGTGGGAGAAAAATTGAACTTGATGAAGTTCAAGAAGCAAAAACTACTACGGTTCAAGTGGAAACACCTGTTCAGACTGAACAACCTTCTGTGGAACAGCCCATTCGTAGGTCAGGGAGAGTGTCTCATCAACCTGAGAGGTATTATAGCCTTGTCATTGAGAATGACAATGAGTTGTCAATCATTGATGATGATAACCCTATGACCTATAATAAGGCTATGAGTAGTGTTGACTCAGAGAAAATGGCAAAGTGCCATGAAATCTGAAATGGAATCTATGTATACTAACCATGTATGGACTTTGGTTAAAGCACCTGAGGGTGTGAAGCCTATTGAGTGCAAATGGGTATACAAGAGAAAGATTGGAGCAGATGGCCAGGTGGAGGCCTATAAGGCCAGACTCATGGAAAAAAGGATTTAGACAAAGGCAAGGGATTGACTTTGATGAAACTTTTTCTCCTGTAGCCCTGTTAAAATCAATTCGGATTTTGCTTGCGATTGCTGCTTACTACGACTATGAGATCTGTCAAATGGACGTGAAAACGGCCTTCCTCAATGGGAAACTTGAAGAGGAAGTGTATATGACACAGCCAGAGGATTTCTTTCCAAGGGAAATGAACACCTAGTGTGTAAGCTGCTGCGAACCATATATGGTTTAAAGCAAGCTTCTCGTAGATGGAACATCCGTTTTGATGAGACAATCAAAGAGTTTGTTTTTATCAAAAACATAGATGAACCATGTGTTTACAAGAAGGTTAGTGGGAGCGCGGTAACATTTCCTGTATTGTATGTGGATGACATACTTCTTATAGGAAATGATATACCGATGCTGCAATCAGTCAAAGTGTGGCTATCGAAGAACTTCACTATGAAGGACTTGGGAGAAGCATCCTATAATCTCAGTATGAAGATCTATAGAGATAGATCTAGAAAAATGATAGGTCTTACCCAGGGTACATACATCCAGAAAGTGCTTAAAAGGTTTAGCATGAAAAACTCCAAAAGTGGTCTCATACCGATGAGCCATGGAGTATCCCTTTCCGAAAAGATGTCTCCTAAGACACCTGAGGAAAGAGAGCGTATGAGTAAGATCCCTTATGCTTCAGCAATAGGATCTATCATGTACGCGATGTTATGTATTAGGCCTGATGTTGCTTATTCAATCAGTGTGACGAGCAGATATCAGTCTAATCTAGGTGAAGACCACTGGAATGCAGTGAAGAACATCCTTAAGTACTTGCGAAGGACTAAGGATATTTTTCTTGTTTTTGGTGGTGGATCTGAGTTGAAAATAGAGGGTTATACTGACTCTAGTTTTCAATCAGAAAGTGATGATAGCAAATCCATGGCAGGGTACGTGTTTACTCTGAATGGTGGTGCGATTAGTTGGAAGAGTTCCAACCAGTCTACAACGGCTGACTCCACAGCAGAAGCAGAATATATAGCTGCAAGTGAGGCTGCAAAAGAAGCCGTTTGGATGAGGAATTTTTTTTCTGAGTTGGGAGTTGTTCCTAACATTGAAGAGCCTATTGTGTTGTATTGTGATAACAACGCAGCAATAGCACAAGCCAAGGAACCTAGGTCTCATAAAAATTCAAAACATGTTTTACGACGCTTTCATTTGATTAGGGAAATTATTGAAAGAGGAGATGTCAAGATTGAGAGAGTTGACACACATAACAACGTAGCAGACCCACTCACAAAGTCATTGTCTCATATTCACTTTGATCGTCATAAAGAGAATATGGGTATTAGATACCAAGGTGATTGGCTTTAGTTCAAGTGGGAGATTGAAAGTGTTTGTCCTAAATCCAATCATGTATGATGAGTTAGGAAGAACTTTCTTGTATTCCTATTTGATTTCATTGATATTAATAAAAGACTAGTTTTGGTTTTATTATGGGCTTTATCTATTTAAAGTGTTTTAAATAAGATGCTCCATAGTTTAGAGTAAAACTTCTAGAATTATAATGAGATTATAATAGTGAGATCTAGAAGATGATAACTCTAGACTTAAACAGTTCCTGATCATAGGATAACTAATCGGATGTTAGTGGATCCGCAAAAATTGGTACATATTATGCTTGCTCCCTTCAGGAGGATGTCTGCTCTCATAGGCATTTGTGTGGTGACACTATAGCTAGTATGTAGGTGCTTATTAGGGAATAAGTTCACTGGACATGACTCGATAAGTTGAACAACTAATGGAGATTACTCACGTGTCAATAGTTATTCACTGAGTGATAGTTGTACAAGTGTCCTTAGACTTGAGATCGTTAAAGTTATCTTATATATAATGAACTGTGCTTTGGTTTAGTCCTTAGTCTCAAGGACATCCATTAGGTCTATTCTGGGCATAGGGATTTATGTATAGAGATATTTAACGTCAATAGAGGATCTACCCCTTCCGGTATAGGAAGAGAATATCCTATGTTATTCTTAGTGTGCGAGTTCTGGAATCTCTGGCCAGAGTTTATGAAATTAGAAAGGAGTTTCTAATTTACATTAATATAGACTTTGCATTATGAATAAGAATTCATATGATTAAATTTGATAGGCCTGACACAAGATCCATGCCTTGTATTTAATCGGGATATTGTAAGGGTAGAAGGAATTCATTGTACGGTAACTAGTCACTGACAGGTTCTTGGTATTCTAAGCAATGAATTCATATTATCCGGATAGTCGCGATATGTTGAGAAGCATCACTCACGATGTAGAATAAATATAATTAATCAGTTAATTATATTTAGTGAATTTAGTATTCATGTAAATAATTAATAAAAGTTTATTATTATTTATTTCTACTACCGGCATAATATTAAACCTACAGGGTCACACCATAAAAGAATATTTTCTTTGATGAAATAATGAGAGAGAGAATTATTTTCTAAATAGTTTAGAAAAAGAAATAATGATTAAAATAGTTTTAATTATTATTAAAGCATTTTATAAAGATAAAATGTGGAGGTTAATATATATATATAAAGATATATTATAAAACCCTAGGAGAGCCCTATAAAAAGAATGAGATGGCTCATTCTATTCATATACTTGGTTTTCTGAAAACCCTAGCCTCCATCTTCTTCCTCTCTCTCTCTCTCTCTCCCAAAAACTCCATTTTTATAAAAGCTTGGTTTTATAAAAAGCTTCATCGAAGAAGATCATTCTTGGTAGATACCGGTAGAGTGCTTCACACACTGAGGAGCAACTGCTAGCAACCATAATTATAAAGCTTCGATTTTCAAGGTATGGTTACGATTCCTCCGTTTTTCTGATTTATACGTTTTTCTATGTGTAATACATGGTTTTTACGGAATAATTGTTATATCACGCTTCCGCTCATCCGTAAATTCCTTCACCCTGTTCTATACCCCCATTTTAAAACTCGTCCTATGAAGCAACAGTACCTACGAGGATGGATTCGAGAGCTACAGTAAATGGTGAGTACCTGAGATATAAATAAAGGTGAGAAGAATTTTAGAAAGAAGATTTAAGTGTTTCAGAGGATAGCTGCTACCAGATTAAAAGAAGCCATTAGTGACTAGGCCAGCCGTGATTAGCTGTGGGATGGATTAGATGAATTTTGAAAGAGTTAGAGAGAAATGTATAAATCTGGAATTTTTGTAGAATTAAATGATGGTGCTATGATAAATGTGATATGTAAAGTAGTGATGTGATGTGATATGAGCAAACTTTGTTCTATGAAATAGACTTGTTGACTCTTGGATAGTCTGTTCCACTTAACGATTGCAAAGTTGATGACGGGAGTATCACCAGTATGGAAGCTTTAATGTGAAGCTACGAATAAGATAACATGCAACGACAACTAAAGTTTTCGTCAATTAAGGAAGGAAAATGGACCCAATGAAGGAGAGAAGATAAATGGAAGTGAATGGACCTTTGTGTGATCGTTTCTTTAATTTGGTACCTTGTGATAGGTAGGAAGGGCAACAACCAACTCATATAGTAAGGACAACCAGATTTGTGATTTTCAAAAAAAAAAGATTTTTCCTTACAAAATTCATAAAAGCCTTTTTGAATAAAATGAGTTTTAAACATTGGTTGTCAAGTTACTACTTGAGTTTCTTGTTTGCTAAAGACCCGGATCACCTGGAAGGATGCTTGTTCCAAACTTAGTATTGTTAATTCAGAGAATAAAGTAACCCACGATTAGGAAGAAGTTGATTATTCTTAATGGTAAGGTGCAAATATTGTTTGACAAGATTAACAACAGAATCCACGTACAGAGTAATTATTCATCCAGTTGCAGAGACCATTAAAGTCTAAAGAATTCATTGATTTAAAAAGAGTCGGGGCATGATCGAAGAAAATTGGGAAGATTTCCAGACTCTTCTAAAACAAGATTATTATTAACAAAAGGATCGTTATGTCGAATGATTCATGGTTATTCTAAATTGAAAAGAGGAAACTCGAGGTTATCTGGTAGGAACGCCATTATGATCAAATTATTAAATTATTATACGTGTACATGTGATGTTAAAGACGCAAGACTTAACAAGTAAGAATCTACCATAATGCTTAATTTGAGAAGGCATTTCAGCGTACCTTCTAAAGTTGTTATATGACACAATTGGGATATGATCGAACAAGCTCGAACGATGAACACAAGTGAAATGTGGATGGTGATCAATGGTATCATTCTTGTCCTCAATATTATAGCGTATATTCCTTTTTGATTCCTAAATATGTATGAACTTCTTTTCTTAATAAACTCTTTGCTATGATATCGAAAAGGAGGATATTGCATTCCTTTCAAATTTAATTGTTTCCCTCAAGTTTTGCTTTCTAATTGAGACACAAAGTGTTATGGTGAGACACTTCATCAGAATGACGAAGAGTCGGGTGGGACACCACCTAATCATGTGTTGTATGCCATATGGTATGAAAGACTGGCCATCTTAGGTACCAATGTGGTTGTCTCATTCATATCTAAATCATTATTTCTTCTTTCTTTTCAACTTCAAGTTTATTGAATTATGAATCCTTCTAATTATTTCATTATACCGTCGTTCTTTGCAAAAGTTTTTCAAAAAAAAAATCAACGTATTATGAACCAAGCGGACAAAGTTCCAGCTACCTCTTATGCACGGGAAGGAGACCAGGGCATATGTCAAGGATTGCAATCACTAGCCCCAGTGAAGGATCCACTAAGAGCCAAGGAAATCTACTCCAATAAGGAATACGTCTCCAAGAACGAGAGCTTATGATTTGTCTGTGAAATATGTTATTCAGAATACGGATGCGGTGATGTGAATGATTATTGTGGATACCTTATGCATTAAATTATTGAAAGATGTGGAAGCAATTTGATTGTTTATTCCCCCAAGGTATTGTTGATAAGATGATTTACCCTGTTGAGTTAATAAGATTATGACTAAAGGACTAGAAAATTCAAGAACGTGTATTTGTTAAATAAGTGAGTACCAATGGTGGAAATGAGATTTCTGGCAATAAGTTTGTGAGGATTTGACATTATTTTAAGAAATGGACTAGCTATTTAAGCGTGATGACCAGGTAGACCGTCGTGATGGAAAGATAGTTCTGAAGACGCTAAATGAGAATGTGATGAGGTTTGGAAGATGAAGGAAGATAAAGAATTGTTAAAAATGATTTCGGTGATCAAGGTGTGAGCATTATGGTGATTATGTGATAAATAAAAGTCATAAGTAAAAAAAATGAAAATTTTATAGCAATTAAGGAGTTTCAAGATATGTTTCCAAATGAGTTATCAACATTTTCTCCAGATAGAGAAATGAAGTTCGCGATTGACATAACACCTGAAAGGAAGCCAGTGTCCAAAAGCCCCGCACATAATAACACTAGTTAAAATGAAGGAGTTATCAAAGCAGATGCAAGAGATGTTAGAAGAAGAAGTGATTAAACCCAGTGTATCCCATAAGGTGCACCGGTACTAATTATTAATAAGAAAATGGAAGTATGAGATTATGTGTCGACTAAAGAAAGCTCAACAAGTTTACCCTCAAGAATAAGTATCTGTTGCCTCGAACTACTGATTTGTTTGATCAAATAGAAGAAGCAAAGTATTTTCTAAAATTGATTTAAGATTTGGGCATTAGAAATTGAAGATTGAACCTATGGACATATCAATGATAATTTTCAGAATAAGTACTGATGCTATAAAGTTCTAGTGATGTCATCTGAATTAACCAATATACCAATAATATTTAAACTTGATGGACGGAATCTTTAAGGAATATCTGGATGAGTTGTATTTGTGTTACTTAAAGTCAACAGAGGACCATGCGAAGCATTTAATGAAAACTGGAGAGTCGGAGAAGAAAGAAGTTGTATGTAAAGTTTACAAGGTGAAAGTTTTGATGGTAGAAAGCATAAATAATCAGTGAGGAGGAGACCAAAGAAGATCCAGTAGAAATTAAAGTTACTATGAATAAAGAAAGGTCAAAAGCACCAACAACAGTAAAATTTTTTACCATGGACCGGTTATTATTGAAAATTTGTGCAAGATTCCTTGAAAGTTTCAATACCTTTGACGAAGCTAACCAGGAAAAGCAAGAAGTTTATATGAAATGAAGAAAGGTGAAGAAAGTTTTGTGGAGTTAAATGAAAGAATGGTTACAACACCTGTTTTATTTTTTTGAAGATATCAAGGAGATTTGGTAATTTATAGTGATACTTCTCATAAGGGAATAGGATGTGTGTTGATGCCACACAATAAAGTTATTGTATATGCATCCAGACAACCAAAACCATATGAGCAGAAGTATCCTACTCATAATTTGGGACTAGCAGTAAAAATATTTGCTTTGAAAGATTGGGAAACATGATATGTATGGAGAAAGGTGTAAGATCTATACGGACCATAAGAGTTTGAAGTATGTATTCACGAGGAAAAGCAAATGTAGAGGCAAGCGATAATAAAAAAGGAGAGAACGAACATAGAAGATGTACCAGAAGAATTATCTATGGAATTTTAGAAGTTAGAATTGGAAGTCAGAGTTTATAATCCAAAAGGAGCAAGGATGGATAGTATGACCTTTCAGTCGAAGTTGTTAAGGGAAAGATAAGGAGATGTCAAGAGAAGATAATGGATCACGATGTTAGCAGTTAGTAAGAGGAAATTTATACGCCCAGGAGGACGATCATGATATTCTTAGGTTTTCTTCCAGCACTTGGATGCTACAAGTAGAAGAATTAAGAAATGAGATCCCACAGGGAATTCACAATGTAAAGTATTTAATTTATTGAAGAATGCCAAGATATACGGAAATGTAAAAAGAAATAATGATAACCAAGTATAAGAAGGGAATTTCAAGATGAATTAGGAAGTGTTGGACATGTCAAAGAATTAAGGCGAAGTATTGGAGGCCTGGTGGATAAGGTAGACCCAGGGAATGATTTTACAAGAAGCGGATCGTGAAATGTACCAATGATGTAAAGGGAGAAAAGGAATGAAATTATGAGACTATGTACTGATTATCAGGAGTTTAACAAAACAACAAATAAGGAAAAATGAGACCCTATAAAGAATTGATTACTTATGAGACCTAATTCAAGAAGTGTGTTATGTCTCGAGAATTAGCTTAAGATCTGACTTGAGAACATATTAGAGATTACGATTAAAATAAATTATGTGCATTGCAAGCTCTGGTGATATTATGTGAAATAACAAGTGTATCAGTTGTCTATAAGGAATTAAGGAACATGGTGTATAAGGAGTACTTGGATAAGCGGATTGTATTTATTGATAACATCCTCAACTATTCAAAGAATAAGAAAGCTTGTGTGGAATGCCCAAGGATTTTCCTCCAGAGATTAGAAGGAAAGCAACTATACGTTGAGTTTTCAAGTATGAAATTTTGACGGAGGATTAACAGAGGATTCTGAATTAATCCATTAACAACTACCTAAACAAATCTGTATGGCAACAGATGCCCTATGCAGAAAGAAAGGATTGGATGTAATTAAGATCACTGAGGAGTTAATGAACGAATTGGAAAGAGTGAAATATGAAGTTCGAATAACTAAAGGTGATAATAAGTGAATATATGAGATTACTTTTCAACCTTAATAGATAGAAATGAATAGAAGATGTTTAAATGTTTGGAAGTTAAAGTTGAAAACGAGCACCGCCTATCATCCTTAAACGGAGAGTCAAAGTAAGGAAGTGATTCAGGAAATATAAGATATGTTGAGAGGTTGAGTTTTAAGGAAACACTGGAATGATCATTTATCATCGATGTTGTTACGACCGGCATTTTATGTAATATTATTTGTGAATAATATTAAGTTAAATAAAAATATATTCAATGATTGTGCGCTAGTGTGAGTAAAAATTTCTGCATTATAAATTTGCTTTGTGTAGTATATGATTTTTCAAAGCAAAAGTTTACTTAATTTCTTTATTTTTGATTTATAAGGAATATTCTAAGCCTTGGAGAAATTTTCTTTTAAAAGATATTTTGTTCACAAATTTTGAAAGTGATTTTATAAAATCTCTAAAAATCCAAGTTATTTTATGGTATAAATTTTATAATTTTTGAACTTGTGTTTTATTTTATAAAAATAAATCTTTATAAATATAATTAGCAAATTACATAGTTATCCTTGCATGCAAATTCCTTCCATACATTCCAAAAGGGCTAAAGAGTCAATAACCACCCCACTAACTCTTATTTCCTAGCCAAATACCTTCTTTACCCTTGCATGCAAATTCAACCAAGTTTAAGTGGAAGGTTAATCATGACAATTCCTAATTCCACTCACTTTTGCCAATACAAAAACCATAAGACAAGCAAAGTCATGATCATTTTACTCATCACCCACACCACACTCACTCTCTCCTCCCTCCCCTTCTCCCTCACTCTCGGCTCTCTCTCATTCTCGGGTTTTTAGACCGAGAACCCCCCCCTCCCCATTTTTCTTCATTTCTCCACCAAGCTTCTACTCTTTATACAAGTAAATGTTATCTCCCATACCATGATCATTCATATTTCAAAGAGTTTTGAGTAGAAAGTTTAAGTTTAAGGGTTGCATGTAAAGGTTTTAGTGAAACTCAAAATACAATCTTGATTCTTATGGATTTAAGGTTGTTTTTGAGAGGACTACAATGAATGGATAAGTGCCAAGTCATGAGAAGGAAAATCTTGATGATTTAATGGCCATTTCCATCCATTTCATTCGGCCATGACCATATGGGAGCCGAATGAATGGTCCTTGAAATCATTCTTGTAGTTTTGATCAATTTTTGCATGTTTATGTGATAATGACTTGAATTTGGTGGTGAAAATTTGATAAAACTCCTTGCATGCTAAGTGATCATCTAGGTATACCTTAGGCTAGGCTTGCATGTCAATTTTAAGATGGAATATATGTAGAAAATATGTTGTTTTGGTTTGAAAAACCCGAAGGCATGCATGCATGTGGAATTCTCTTAGTTTGTTGTAAGATTTTGACCATTTGGAAAAGATTTTGTTAGTGAGCCTTAATTTCAGTAGGAATAATGTGATAATATGGATTTATGCTTCTTGTTGCATGGTAATAATTTGTGGTTATCTTTTATAAAAATATATATCTTGTTGTTTCAAAAGCATAAAGGTTTATGATTTGTTAAGAGTAGTCTCTTTTATTTTGCCATAGTTGCACCATAGGTAAGGATGATCTCACCAAGGGTATTTTGAGAAAAAGGGAGTTAGTTCAGTAGAACACCAAGTATAGGTCTTGGTTTAAGTATTTAGTTGTTGATAATTGGGTTTGTCAAGTCAAAACCTTGGAAAATGAGAGTTATAGTTTCTGCAGAAAAAATCAGTTTAGTACCCTGAGTTTAGAGTGAGTTTTGACCATGTCATTGATGTGCACTTTGAGGCCCAAGCCACCAGAAGTTAGTATGGGGAGTATATAATAGGTTTTAGGAGTTGGTTGGAGGTTTGCATGTCATTTGGTTAGGTGCACAAGTAGAATAACAAAATCTGTCCAGCAGGGGACAGTTTTGTTGCAACTTAGAAATAGGGAGATTTGGCCATGTCATGGGTAGGCCCTCATTAGGCCCAATTGGGCCTTAGTTAGAGGGTATGTCAGAGAAGTTTTTCCAACCATAGTTCATAGGATATGAGCTAGAACCATGTGTCACAAGTTAACTCAAGTCAGGGCATTTTCTGCCCAGAAAAACAGGGGAACCTTGGACTTTTAGCTTAGGCCCAAGAAGGCCCAAGCCAGGCCTTTGAGCCACATCAAGCTTGTGAGATGCCCTTAGGTCAGGAGAGTCTTGTGTAAAAATTTTGAAGAAAAACTTGTAGTTTAAGAGTGTCTAATGCACTCAAGAAACCTTAGTTACCATTCTGAAATTTGCACCAGTGAGCACTTTCACTTATCACATAGTTTTAGGACACTTAGAAGTGAGTATTAGGTCGACCACCATAGTTGTAAGATAGTATAAGGTCAGTAGAACAAAAGGCACAAGTGAGGGTCAATAGGTTTTGGATAATTTAGGAAAGGCACATTGAGTTAGGAAGCCCAAATTCGAAGACTTCGTTTAGTTAGCGACCAAGTAACTTAAGTGGTGAGTCGAGATCATCCAAGCCTAGCGTGGCATTATGGTGCATATGATGTTATTTGGTATTAATATACGATATGTGATTATGTGGCTACGTGTGTACATTTGAAAATATAAATGTTGGATATGAATTAAGTGTGTATAGGCCTAAGTGCCATCCATGTTTAATTTCGGGTTGTAAATAGGTTAAGATGAAAAGAATATATTATAATAAGGATTATTATTATTGATGTAGGATCTCGAGACGAGGGAAAACTTGCCATAAAAGTCGAGTGAAGCTCCAGTTGTTGCTCCTACTAGTCAGACCAGACCAGTCTATCTCAAGGCAAGTGATTCAACTTGACCTTCGCATTTACTGTAAACAGTTCATATATATATATCGATGCAATTATCCTGAGTCATTTTGATGTATTTAAATCAAGAGTATCTTTTGTTTATCTTTGAGTTACATAGAAATGCCATGAACCCCCGAGTACGTATTGCAAGTAGTTCAAAAGTCTTTCATGATAGTTTAATGCCATGATAAAATAGAGATGTGTTATAATACCTTATTGATCCTTTTGATTATCATGCTATTGATCCCTGAGAAATCTTGATGTTGCACCCTGATGCTATGATTCAACTCTTGAAATAACCTCGATAGAAACTTTATCTTGATACCTAAAAGCCAATCTTTTCTTAAATTCATTCATGATTGTTTGATAACCCTATCCTTACCCTAAAGCTTGATGCCCTGTTATATCTTGAGCTGATGATCACTTCCTTTATATTTTAGCACCTCTATCCTATTGGAACCAGTGATGCTTATCTCCTTGATGTTCTAATACCTATACCTTGTCTACAACCATTGCTTTAAGCCTAGTTTGGCATTACTCTTTCATATTATCCAATAGCCTTGCTTAATTTCCTTGTCAAAATTCTTGTTTATGGAAATCTCTCGATTACCCTAATATAGTAAAGTCTAGTAGATCATGGCCCTGAGATTTAGAGTCAGAATTCCAATGTTTCAAGTTGATCTATAATCCCCTGATAAAAATGATTTCAGTCAAAAGAGATTTTGTCATAAATCGGCATCAGTTTTCGAAATGAATAAAAGGTGGATTTTTTTCAGTCCCAAAGGGGGACAAATGTTTTCTTGAATGGTGGATCTGGACTGAGACGCGAGTCCTTTCCACACTTATATTAGGCTTAAAAGTTGCCTAGGGATTCCCAATAATGTTTTAGAACCCAGCGAGGTTCGGGATTACTTCGCGGCTGATCACCGGCTGTAATCCGTAGCGTCATAAAATGATTTTGATTAAGAATGGTTTTAAAATTTGTTTTGATGCAAGCAAAATGATGCCAACTCACATATGTTTTTATCTTTCGATTATCATTGGTTATGTCATTCCATTGTCATTCCTAAAGGTATATCTCGATTTATGCTTTGCGTTGTATTGTTAGCACTTGTTGAGCTTTTGGCTCACTTCTTGCTTTACCCTGATATTACAGCTAGCAGCCATGGTTAGATTCAAGCAGACTGCCCGTAAGACCTGTGATGCTGACGCTTATGTTCGAGCTCAGGTAGAATAAGTAATAATAGTTGTGTGAGGACTCGGTATTTGTAATCAGATGTAATAGTTGGTAGTGTTGGGCTGTTTCAAACCCTAAACTGTAAGATCTTGGATTATGGTTGTATAATACTCATTAAAATGATGTAATAGCTATAATTATTTTGCTATTTAAGTTGGGGGTGTGACAGGTTTTGGTATCAGAGCTACGGTTTAGAGTCCCTGGACAGCCCAAATAGGTTATAGGATTTGTGTGTAGGTTATAGATACTACGCGAGAGAGTAGGTAAAGTAAATTATTATTAATACTCCTCTTATTGGTTGTCAGCAAAGGGCGCATTCCTCGTCATCCTCTGGGTCGGACGACACTATTGCTTTCTCCGTGTATGCTGAGTTGAGGCGCGAGTTCGATATGCTTCAGGGCAAGTACGACCGACTGATAGACCGACTGAAGAACGTGTATCCGGACAGCCGAAACTACGAAGGGAAGCCCAAGGAGCAGATGATTGTGAGACTTGAGACCTTGGTTGGGTACGTCAACACTAAGCTTGAGGAGATGCCAGTACACCGGGACCGTACCAGCCAGTATGTCATTCAGATGGTGGCGGATGAGCTCCAGAGCATTGCGAAGACGCTTCGAGAGGAAAAGTCTACCAAGCCCCGTTCAGATGGAGTGGAGCCTTAGTTCTTTCCATTTACCTTTCATGTTGTTGTACTATCAGACTCTATGGAATCCCCAGTTGTTTCCGTCTTTCCTTTAAATAAGCCTGTTATTTCTAGAATCAGACTATGTCCCAATCCTATGTACTGTGACCTTTAAAATTTCAATAATTATGTGCTATTGTTCCATCTGCTCTCAACTGTTATTTTATGTTTTGTCATCATATCTGGAAATTTGACCCCATATGTAAACAAGAATGCCATGCGATACCCTCGAATCATTTTATCATTCATATTTGTTATAACACAACTCTTATTTCAGGATCATGCCTCCCAAAAAGAAGAATCCAACAACCACCTTCACCACAGACCCAAATATTCTTCAACTACTGGAAACCTTGCAACAGCAAACCAATGCTATAGCTCAACAACAACTAACCCTTCAACAACGAATTGAAAACCAAGATAACCGTGAGCCATATCAACCACCTGAACCACCAGTACCACCAAGACAAATTGTCACTTTCAAGGCTTTTCAGAATGTGAATCCACCTGTATTTCATGATACCACTGATCCAGTGATAGCAAACACATGGATCAAGGAGATGGAAAGGGCTTTTGAGTTGGTACAGTTAGGGGACGATCAGAAGACGCTGTATGCCACTTACTTCTTGAAGGGAGAAGTCATTTATTGGTGGGAATCAGTAAAAGCTATGGAAGTCACTCAGCAGATTTCTTGGGAGAGATTTAAGAAGTTATTACTGGACAAGTATTACCCTAAGTACATGCAGAATCAGATGGAGCTAAAATTTCTTGAGTTAAAGCAAGGAAACATGACTGTACTGGAATATGAGAAGAAGTTCACTGAGTTGTCAAGGTTTGTGACAAAGTATACCAGCACTGAGGAAGAAAAAGCAAAGAAATTTCAGCAAGGATTGGAGCCTTGGATCAGAGATAGGGTGGCTATGTTTGAACTTGAAACTTATGCGGGAGTAGTACAGAAAGCTGCTCTGATTGAGAATAATGGGATGCAGTCAAGGAAAGAGAGGGATAACAAGAAGAGGAAGGTTCCATTTTATGGAGAAAAGTCTGAAGCTGGAAGTTCGCAAGATCGGAATGTAAAGAGGATTGGTTTCCAGAAGGGCGGAAATTTTCAAAGGAAAGGAAATTTGGGCAAAAGGCAAGAATCAAAAGGGAACAATCAGGCAAGCCAAGGGCAAGTTGGAGAAAACAGGTTCCAGAGGCCAGAATGCAAGCACTGTGGAAGAAGGCACCCCGGAGTATGCAATAAGCTGAGTATGACCTGTTATAGGTGCAATCAGAAAGGACATTTGGCCAATGAGTGCAAGATGCCGAAGCCGGGAGTTACGTGCTACAAATGTGGGAAGACTGGACACATGGCTAGGGAGTGTAAGGCAACAGGACCAGTCAGAGCTCTGATGAACGTGGCAAGTACCAGTGCAAGCGTGCCAGCTGAGGTATTGGCATTACCTCCACCACCCGCACCAACCCCGCAAGCAACAGCCAGGACATTTGACCTAAAGATGAAAGATGCTGTTCAGAATTCTGAGGTGATAGCAGGTACACTTTTACTCAATAATGTCAAAGCTAAAGTATTGATTGATTCGGGAGCCACAAGATCTTTCATATCAGAATCTTTTGTTGATAAGATCCAATGTGATAAAACGGTTATGAGTGAGGTAGTAAATGTGGTAATTGCGAACCAAGAGAAGATTCCTGTGAATCAATTTTGTCCAAAATGTGAGATTGATATTTCGGGATATAAGTTCTCGGCCGACTTGATACTCTTCAAGCTGGGAGAGTTTGATATAATCTTAGGAATGGATTGGTTAGGAGAGAATAGCGCGCAGATAAATTGTAAGACCAAGAGAGTGTATTTAAAGACGAAGAGTGGAGAGAAGGTAGTATTTAAGGGACAGAGGCAAGAGCGACTATTTCTTACAATTATTCAGGCTAAGAAGTTACTTAGAAAAGGTTGTGAGTCGTTCCTAGCATATGTAGTGGATTCAGAGAGAGGCAGCCCCAGCATGGAAGATATTCCTGTAGTTAATGAGTTCCCCGATGTGTTTCCCGACGAACTACCAGGCTTACCACCAGATCGACAGATTGAGTTTGAGATCAACCTTGCTCCAGGCACGGAACCAGTTTCAAAGGCTCCGTATAGGATGGCACCAGCAGAAATGAAAGAGTTGGCGAGCCAGCTACAAGAATTATTGGATAAGGGAGTGATACGACCAAGTACGTCGCCATGGGGAGCACCTGTTCTCTTTGTGAAGAAGAAAGATGGGAGTATGCGTCTATGCATAGATTACCGGGAGTTGAATAAAGTAACGATCAAGAACCGCTACCCGCTACCAAGAATAGATGACCTTTTTGATCAGTTAAAGGGAGCAAAATGTTTTTCGAAGATTGACTTGAGATCGGGATACCATCAATTAAAGATCAAGGAAGAAGATATTCCCAAGACCGCATTTAGGACTAGATATGGGCATTATGAATTCCTAGTAATGCCGTTTGGATTGACCAACGCTCCGGCCGCATTCATGGATCTGATGAATCGGGTATTTAAGAAGTATTTGGATAAATTTGTCGTGGTATTTATTGATGACATCCTTATTTATTCTAAATCGGAAGAAGAACATATGCAGCATCTCTGGATAGCCTTGGAGATACTCCGACAAGAGAAGTTGTATGCCAAGTTTACCAAATGTGAGTTTTGGTTAAAGGAAGTTCAATTTTTGGGGCATGTTATTGGAAGTGATGGAATTAAAGTGGATCCGGCAAAGATTGATGCAGTTATGAGTTGGGAGAGGCCAAGGACTCCTACGGAAGTGCGAAGTTTTCTAGGATTGGCCGGGTACTATAGAAGATTCGTCAAGGATTTCTCGAAGATCGCCACACCATTGACCAAGTTAACCAGAAAGAATCAAAAGTTTGAATGGAGTGCAGAATGTGAAAATAGCTTTCAAGAGTTAAAACAGAAGTTGGTAACAGCTCCGGTGTTAGTACTTCCAGATGATCAAGGGAATTTTGTAATATTCAGCGATGCCTCACATAAGGGTTTGGGTTGTGTGTTGATGCAACACAGCAAGGTAATAGCATATGCGTCAAGACAGTTGAAGCCGCACGAGTTAAAGTATCCGACGCATGACTTGGAACTAGCCGCCATAGTGTTCGCACTCAAGATTTGGAGACACTATCTCTATGGAGAAAAGTGTGAAATCTACACGGATCACAAGAGTTTAAAATACATTTTTACTCAGAAAGAGCTCAATATGAGGCAGAGGAGATGGCTGGAATTGATTAAGGACTATGACTGTTCGATAAATTACCATCCTGGAAAGGCGAACGTAGTGGCCGATGCGCTGAGTCGGAAGGAAAGATTGAATGCAAAGATAACATCAAAAGAGTTATCTGAAGAAATCGGAAAATTTGAATTGGAACTTTGTGCTTATGGAAAGTCAAAGAAGTTTGTCATGCAATGACCTTTCAGCCAACACTACTGGAAAAGATAAAGAAGTATCAAGAGGAAGTAATGGAAAAAGAGAAAAATCAGTTATCTGGAGAAGAGATTAATACTAAAAGGGATGAGCAAGGAATACTAAGGTTTTCATCCAGAATATGGATTCCCCATGTATCTGAATTAAAGAATGAGATCCTCCATGAAGCCCACCATTCGAAATTTTCAATCCACCCGGGAAGCACCAAGATGTATCAAGACTTAAAGAAGAACTTTTGGTGGCCAAATATGAAAAGAGACGTGGCAGAATGGGTTGCGAAGTGCTATACCTGTCAGAAAGTAAAGGCAGAACATCAACGACCAAGCGGATTAATTCAGCCCCTGAAGATTCCAGAATGGAAATGGGAAAACATCGCTATGGACTTTATAGTAGGACTACCGCGAACAAAGTCCGGACATGACGCAATATGGGTTATAATTGATCGTCTTACGAAGGCGGCGCATTTCCTTCCAATAAATGAGAAGTCGTCACTGGACAAGTTGGTTCATCTGTATGTGCACGAAATCGTATTAAGGCATGGAGTACCTGTATCAATAGTTTCAGACAGAGATCCCCGATTTAACTCAAGATTCTGGAAGCAATTCCAGGAATGTCTTGGCACGAAGTTGAATATGAGCACGGCGTATCACCCGCAGACTGATGGCCAGAGTGAAAGAACAATTCAAACAATTGAAGACATGTTGCGCAGTTGTGCAATCGATTTTGCTGGAAGTTGGGACGACCACCTGCCATTGATTGAATTTTCATATAACAACAGCTATCATTCCAGTATCGGCATGCCACCATATGAAGCTTTGTACGGGCGAAAATGTAGATCACCAACAAGTTGGGATGAAGTAGGAGAAGGAAGAATTCTCGGCTCAGAATTGGTACAACAGTTGCATGACTCAGTCAAGTTAATTCAGAAAAGGTTGCTTGCTGCTCAAGATAGACAGAGGAAGTATGCAGATCCAGCGCGTAAGGATGTTCAATTCCAAATTGGCGAAGCTGTGTTACTAAAAGTGTCACCTAGGAAAGGGTTGATAAGATTTGGCAAGAAAGGAAAGTTAGCACCTAGATACGTAGGTCCTTTTGAGATTTTGAGTCAAGTAGGAAAGGTGGCCTACGAGTTGGCCTTACCACCTCAGTATCAGCATGTGCATAATGTGTTCCATGTGTCGTTGCTTAAGAAGTACAATCCTGACGCTAGCCATGTGATAGAATATGAACCTGTAGAAATTCAGGCAGACCTGTCATTTGTGGAGCAACCGGTTAAAGTACTCGACTGGCAAGTAAAGAGTCTTAGAAATAAATCAGTAAAGTTAGTAAAAGTACTTTGGAGGAACCCTAAGGTCGAAGAGTCGACTTGGGAGCTAGAGTCTGATATGCGTTCCCGGTATCCTCATCTGTTCTCTTAGATTCTGGGGACAGAATCCCTTAAGGGGGAGAGAATGTTACGACCGGCATTTTATGTAATATTATTTGTGAATAATATTAAGTTAAATAAAAATATATTCAATGATTGTGCGCTAGTGTGAGTAAAAATTTCTGCATTATAAATTTGCTTTGTGTAGTATATGATTTTTCAAAGCAAAAGTTTACTTAATTTCTTTATTTTTGATTTATAAGGAATATTCTAAGCCTTGGAGAAATTTTCTTTTAAAAGATATTTTGTTCACAAATTTTGAAAGTGATTTTATAAAATCTCTAAAAATCCAAGTTATTTTATGGTATAAATTTTATAATTTTTGAACTTGTGTTTTATTTTATAAAAATAAATCTTTATAAATATAATTAGCAAATTACATAGTTATCCTTGCATGCAAATTCCTTCCATACATTCCAAAAGGGCTAAAGAGTCAATAACCACCCCACTAACTCTTATTTCCTAGCCAAATACCTTCTTTACCCTTGCATGCAAATTCAACCAAGTTTAAGTGGAAGGTTAATCATGACAATTCCTAATTCCACTCACTTTTGCCAATACAAAAACCATAAGACAAGCAAAGTCATGATCATTTTACTCATCACCCACACCACACTCACTCTCTCCTCCCTCCCCTTCTCCCTCACTCTCGGCTCTCTCTCATTCTCGGGTTTTTAGACCGAGAACCCCCCCCTCCCCATTTTTCTTCATTTCTCCACCAAGCTTCTACTCTTTATACAAGTAAATGTTATCTCCCATACCATGATCATTCATATTTCAAAGAGTTTTGAGTAGAAAGTTTAAGTTTAAGGGTTGCATGTAAAGGTTTTAGTGAAACTCAAAATACAATCTTGATTCTTATGGATTTAAGGTTGTTTTTGAGAGGACTACAATGAATGGATAAGTGCCAAGTCATGAGAAGGAAAATCTTGATGATTTAATGGCCATTTCCATCCATTTCATTCGGCCATGACCATATGGGAGCCGAATGAATGGTCCTTGAAATCATTCTTGTAGTTTTGATCAATTTTTGCATGTTTATGTGATAATGACTTGAATTTGGTGGTGAAAATTTGATAAAACTCCTTGCATGCTAAGTGATCATCTAGGTATACCTTAGGCTAGGATTGCATGTCAATTTTAAGATGGAATATATGTAGAAAATATGTTGTTTTGGTTTGAAAAACCCGAAGGCATGCATGCATGTGGAATTCTCTTAGTTTGTTGTAAGATTTTGACCATTTGGAAAAGATTTTGTTAGTGAGCCTTAATTTCAGTAGGAATAATGTGATAATATGGATTTATGCTTCTTGTTGCATGGTAATAATTTGTGGTTATCTTTTATAAAAATATATATCTTGTTGTTTCAAAAGCATAAAGGTTTATGATTTGTTAAGAGTAGTCTCTTTTATTTTGCCATAGTTGCACCATAGGTAAGGATGATCTCACCAAGGGTATTTTGAGAAAAAGGGAGTTAGTTCAGTAGAACACCAAGTATAGGTCTTGGTTTAAGTATTTAGTTGTTGATAATTGGGTTTGTCAAGTCAAAACCTTGGAAAATGAGAGTTATAGTTTCTGCAGAAAAAATCAGTTTAGTACCCTGAGTTTAGAGTGAGTTTTGACCATGTCATTGATGTGCACTTTGAGGCCCAAGCCACCAGAAGTTAGTATGGGGAGTATATAATAGGTTTTAGGAGTTGGTTGGAGGTTTGCATGTCATTTGGTTAGGTGCACAAGTAGAATAACAAAATCTGTCCAGCAGGGGACAGTTTTGTTGCAACTTAGAAATAGGGAGATTTGGCCATGTCATGGGTAGGCCCTCATTAGGCCCAATTGGGCCTTAGTTAGAGGGTATGTCAGAGAAGTTTTTCCAACCATAGTTCATAGGATATGAGCTAGAACCATGTGTCACAAGTTAACTCAAGTCAGGGCATTTTCTGCCCAGAAAAACAGGGGAACCTTGGACTTTTAGCTTAGGCCCAAGAAGGCCCAAGCCAGGCCTTTGAGCCACATCAAGCTTGTGAGATGCCCTTAGGTCAGGAGAGTCTTGTGTAAAAATTTTGAAGAAAAACTTGTAGTTTAAGAGTGTCTAATGCACTCAAGAAACCTTAGTTACCATTCTGAAATTTGCACCAGTGAGCACTTTCACTTATCACATAGTTTTAGGACACTTAGAAGTGAGTATTAGGTCGACCACCATAGTTGTAAGATAGTATAAGGTCAGTAGAACAAAAGGCACAAGTGAGGGTCAATAGGTTTTGGATAATTTAGGAAAGGCACATTGAGTTAGGAAGCCCAAATTCGAAGACTTCGTTTAGTTAGCGACCAAGTAACTTAAGTGGTGAGTCGAGATCATCCAAGCCTAGCGTGGCATTATGGTGCATATGATGTTATTTGGTATTAATATACGATATGTGATTATGTGGCTACGTGTGTACATTTGAAAATATAAATGTTGGATATGAATTAAGTGTGTATAGGCCTAAGTGCCATCCATGTTTAATTTCGGGTTGTAAATAGGTTAAGATGAAAAGAATATATTATAATAAGGATTATTATTATTGATGTAGGATCTCGAGACGAGGGAAAACTTGCCATAAAAGTCGAGTGAAGCTCCAGTTGTTGCTCCTACTAGTCAGACCAGACCAGTCTATCTCAAGGCAAGTGATTCAACTTGACCTTCGCATTTACTGTAAACAGTTCATATATATATATCGATGCAATTATCCTGAGTCATTTTGATGTATTTAAATCAAGAGTATCTTTTGTTTATCTTTGAGTTACATAGAAATGCCATGAACCCCCGAGTACGTATTGCAAGTAGTTCAAAAGTCTTTCATGATAGTTTAATGCCATGATAAAATAGAGATGTGTTATAATACCTTATTGATCCTTTTGATTATCATGCTATTGATCCCTGAGAAATCTTGATGTTGCACCCTGATGCTATGATTCAACTCTTGAAATAACCTCGATAGAAACTTTATCTTGATACCTAAAAGCCAATCTTTTCTTAAATTCATTCATGATTGTTTGATAACCCTATCCTTACCCTAAAGCTTGATGCCCTGTTATATCTTGAGCTGATGATCACTTCCTTTATATTTTAGCACCTCTATCCTATTGGAACCAGTGATGCTTATCTCCTTGATGTTCTAATACCTATACCTTGTCTACAACCATTGCTTTAAGCCTAGTTTGGCATTACTCTTTCATATTATCCAATAGCCTTGCTTAATTTCCTTGTCAAAATTCTTGTTTATGGAAATCTCTCGATTACCCTAATATAGTAAAGTCTAGTAGATCATGGCCCTGAGATTTAGAGTCAGAATTCCAATGTTTCAAGTTGATCTATAATCCCCTGATAAAAATGATTTCAGTCAAAAGAGATTTTGTCATAAATCGGCATCAGTTTTCGAAATGAATAAAAGGTGGATTTTTTTCAGTCCCAAAGGGGGACAAATGTTTTCTTGAATGGTGGATCTGGACTGAGACGCGAGTCCTTTCCACACTTATATTAGGCTTAAAAGTTGCCTAGGGATTCCCAATAATGTTTTAGAACCCAGCGAGGTTCGGGATTACTTCGCGGCTGATCACCGGCTGTAATCCGTAGCGTCATAAAATGATTTTGATTAAGAATGGTTTTAAAATTTGTTTTGATGCAAGCAAAATGATGCCAACTCACATATGTTTTTATCTTTCGATTATCATTGGTTATGTCATTCCATTGTCATTCCTAAAGGTATATCTCGATTTATGCTTTGCGTTGTATTGTTAGCACTTGTTGAGCTTTTGGCTCACTTCTTGCTTTACCCTGATATTACAGCTAGCAGCCATGGTTAGATTCAAGCAGACTGCCCGTAAGACCTGTGATGCTGACGCTTATGTTCGAGCTCAGGTAGAATAAGTAATAATAGTTGTGTGAGGACTCGGTATTTGTAATCAGATGTAATAGTTGGTAGTGTTGGGCTGTTTCAAACCCTAAACTGTAAGATCTTGGATTATGGTTGTATAATACTCATTAAAATGATGTAATAGCTATAATTATTTTGCTATTTAAGTTGGGGGTGTGACAGATGTCAGCTTTAGAATACCACTTTACCAAGCCTTATGTGAACGCAAGTGTAGGTCCCCATTTTATTGAGATAAAGTGGGAGAAAAGAAGTTGTCAAATCCTAAGTTAATTCAGCACACCAAGGGCGTGGTGATATTGATTGAAGCAGCTCGGAGTAGACAAAGAAAGAAGGCAGATTTGTATCGAGAGAGAGTATGAATATAGAAATAGGACCAGTAGTGTTAGTAAAAGTTTCATCTTGAAAGAGATTGGATAAATCTGTAGAAGGGACAGGTTAAGTCCTAAAATTAGTGAACCATTCGAGGTATCGATAAATATAGATAAAGTTATTTATGAGTTGATGTTACTGTTACAACAGTGTGTACATATAATGTGTTTTGCCTGTCAATGTTAAAGTGATAAGTATCTGAATTGAATTAAGTGATTGATTAGGAGCCAATGGGCTCTTGTCCAAGTTTATTCTGCATATAGTAATCGATCCAAATTCTTGATAGATAAAGGAGAGTCCTTGAAAATGAGGGTATATCTATAGTAAGCACGTTTGAAATCCTCGAGTAGAAGAGTCTACTTGGGTGGTAGAGTCTAATATGCTTGGCAAATATCCTCACTTATTTAGTTAGACCAGATTCTGAGGACAAAATCTTTTTAAGGGGGAAGGATATAACGACTCGTGTATTTTTGAATGACTTCAATATGTAATTATGTAAATTATTAAATAAATAAAATATGTGTATGGGTTCTGTTAGTTTGATATTATCTTGTTATTAATTATGTGAGATCGTTGGTGTTTAATGATTATTTGTATGATTGTTTGTTGAGATGTATTACTTCATTGTTAATTGTAAAAGTGGTTTTATGACAGATTTATTTTCATAAATATTTGGATTATCTCTAAAAAAATTTTATGATTTTATAATTATAATATCTATTTTTGGGATTTTATAAAATTTAGAAATCAATATTTTATTGATTATTTATCCTGAAATGATTTTCTGACTATATTTATTAGTAAAATCAGTATTTAATTCCAGAATTCTTCAAAAATTATGAAACTCATATTTATTTAAGTTTGGAATATTCCGAGAATTTTAAAATTATTTTGGAGATTTTTGAGATTAATTTCACCCGCGCGTTGATTCGTTTATTTGTTAAATGCGGGTATGAGTTGCGTTTCAAAAATACTTTTAAAATTATGGAAAAATTATTTTTAATAACTTTGAATTATTTTTGATATTTTAAAATTTATTTGGAATTTTTTGGGATTATTTTTATTCACGCAATGGTTCGTTAAATTACAAAAACGGGATCAAATAAGGCTGCCAGAAAAGGAAAAAGACGCGTGGAAATTCCTCAGGTTGGTTTGTGATACGTGTCTATCATCTGTTCAGCTATTTTGCAGTGTTGGTGGAAAAATAAATAGATAGAAACAAAAACACAAACATCACACGGGTATACACCCCTGTTATGTTCCCTCATCGTCAAATCCCCCCACCCCGTATCTGTTTCTCCCAGATTCTGTTAAAGTCGTCGTCGTTTTCCCCTTTTCTGTTATGCTTCGGCTGCCTTGATGCCGCCAGTTTTTCCGGCGAGGTATTCTGGTGCGGTGGTGAGTGTTATTCGTGTAATTGTATATATCGTGTGTGTATACAGCTGTGTGTGTGTCATGTAAACTGTATGTGTGCACAGGATTTGATCGGGTGTTCATGCTGTGGCTTTGTTCCTTTATTTTTTTCTTTCCCGGTCTCCGTGGTTCTTCCCGGCCGCGAGTGGCGCATGGCGAGGAGTGGCTGTGCTGTCAATTATTTATTTTATTTACTAACTGCACTTCCAATTTTGCAGATTAAATGATTTAAAGTTTCGTGAATTAAAAAGATTATTTTGCAGAATTATACGATTTAATCGATGAAATTCGCGAAGGATGTCTGATATATTTGGAAACCTGTGAATTTTATCACCGTCGGCGATGAGCCTCGGAGAGCCGACGGTGGACGATGATGATGTATATCTGAGTCCTAATATTTTAAAATAAATAAAATTAGTTTTATATTTTTATGGATCGAATTAGTTAATTCGTAAATATTGTAATGAAACGGTTAAAGTAATTGTGATTATTAAGATTATATCGAGGTTGTGATTGGGATTTATGAAATTTGACGGAGATTGTTGTTGAGTGATTTGGATTATAAACGGTGGTTGTTGAATTAACTGTCTAATTGATTGGTTGTTGTGGATGTCGATTGTATTCGACGGGTAGTCCGATAAACAAAAGAGACGCTGCCCGATTTTTGGGAACGTATCCTATTAAATATCAGAAATATTAGTCGAATGTGTATAACTATATAATTATAAATAAATTATTTTGTAAAATATAACTGACAATCCGTTTTCTGAAATAATGAGTATATGTATTTTCCGAAAGTGAATATCAAGCTGAGTTTTGAATATGTGAACCCTAACTGATACATGTATTACAATAATGTATGTGTTACGAGTCGGGTTTTGTTAACGCACGGGTAGATTGTTAGTGAGGATATGTGAAGCATAATCAGAAGTCTAAATTAGGGTATTTCGACTATGTAGGTTCTAGTCAGAAGGCCCGAGAATTGGCATGGGATGAGAGATAATTTGATGGGCAGTCGAAAAGCTCAGTAAAGTTCCAATCAAAGGATTTAAGTGTTAAGGTCGAATCCGGGGTTATTTAGTGGATAGACAATAAAGCCTGAGCGGCAGAGTCGGCTCAGCCTCAATCAGTAATAGTTGTAAAGCCCTGTAAGGCAAGTACTCCTAAACCTTTTTTTCGAAATATAATGCAAATATTTCTAAATTCTCTTTTGACATATTGTTACGTATTCAAAATAGCTCTGTTTTATATTGTAAGTACTTTAAATCCTTCATCCTTGAACCTGAGCCATATCATTTGATCTTGGAGCCGTAAGCCTTATTCTTTGTGAACCATTTCTTGTTGGTTTACCAGATATTAAACCACACAAATACGATACTACTCCACAAATATATATCCATCATATACCAAACACTGGAACATAATTGTTTGAACCTATATAAACTTTTATACTCAACCATACCTTGTGACATCAAAGAACTAAACCTTATAAAATCATTGTTCCTTTAATACCCGATTCTCCTACAGGTCGAAGGCCATTTCTTTTATATACTTTGACATACCCTCGTGGTACTCATGAATTTTCACCATGCTCTTATACAAATGTTTTATTGCTGTTAATTATTATTTTGATTTTTTGAGTTATATTGCTTATCCTATTGAACTTCTTTAGAATTGGATAGTTTTCTTTATGTGGACCAGATTCGTGGTCAGACCAGATTCGTGGTCGAATTAGGCCAATGTATGCCTTGGATCCAGTTCGTAGAGCAGAGCTGTGTGCCCTGCTCGGGGTTAGTGCGTGACTGATCAGCAGCCTAACCTTGGTTTTAAAATTTAAAATGAATATCGAATTCTAATGATTAGTTAAAAAGAAACTTGATTCCTCTGAATTATCTCGTTTGATCATTATTTAACCTCAGTTATCGTTATTTTGACTTGTTGAGCTAGTTAGCTCACTCTTGCGAATCTTTTTATATATTTTACAGTTAAAAAGGATATGGATGAGAGTGAAGTCCCTCAGTCCAATGTGCGAGCTAGGATTCCAGCTTGAGTTGGATCGAGCTAGCAGGAGCTTCATATGATAGTAAGATTGTAAGATTGTAAGAATAATTTCATTTTTAGTTGTAAGTTAAATTAGTTTGGGATTTGGTACGTTATAATAAAAGTTAAGGTTTAGGCTTGTTTTCATACTTTAACCTGTTGCGATCCGTGGTTATGTAAAGCATGATCTGGAAAATAATATTTCATATACAGGTTTATATATTGTGTATTTGTTGTGGACCCCAAACTTATGACCCGGGTTTGGAGGGCGCCGCATTAAATGTTCAAATCAGCCAAGTAATAGTTCCAGAAATCACATTACCAAAGCCACCAGTATAGGACATCATTGATCTGATTCAAATAGCAGCTGCTAAGCTGGATTCTAAGTCAAATCTCAAGGAGCTTGATGTTGCAGCTGTTGAAAAGGAATTGGATGACAAGTGGAGGAAAATTGATGAAGAAATTTGGTTAGATACAGAAACCAGACAAGATCTTTCATCACCACTCACAAGTCAAACAAATCTCTGTGAATGAAATGAGTCTAGGTAGCTTGGAAAAGGGCCAACCTTTATGCATAAATTCTCCAAAGGCCAATCTGGTTTTGAAGCCTAAAAAGAACTATCCAAAGTTCTTAGACAAAAAATCATGTGGATCTTATGTTTGAGACACCAAGGCCAGATGAAAAGAAGCTGTTGGCAAGATTAATTGCATTCTTCAAAGATCCAACTAATTCAGTGCTGAAAAGAAGAATTTCCAAGATCTACAGGAATGGTAAGGAAATCTGTATGGTGGCTGGACACCCCCAGTTTGTAGAAGCGGAAGAAAAGGAAAGAATTAAGCAAGAAAAGAAGTAGGCTTCTTTAGATGCTAAAAAGCTCAAACAAAAGAAGAAGCAAGCTGCTATCTTGGCCAAACTTCGAGCTGTGAAAACTACAACTGAGATTTCTGAGAAACCACATGTGATTACTGGAGCTCAAAATCAGAAAATGCTCAATGAACCCCAATAGACAAAGAAACCAAGATACAAACAAAGAATCAAGAGAAAATCGGACTTCAGGGATGAGGAATTGGAAGACTACATTCCCAAACAGTCTACAATTTCAACTCAAACATCCAAGCCCTCAGTGGTACATGAGGAATTCAAGGTGGATCCAACAAAGAATTTTCATAATGAGCCAATAATTCCCAAGGATGAGCCAATAGACTGGGAAAGCTTGCCAATTCCTGAACTCAATTTACCTATCTTCAACAAGCCAAAGAGAACAAAGTCTAGAACAATCAAGAAGGTCAAGCCTGTGACTCTCAGGACCAAAACCTCAGCTAAAATTCAACCAACTGTCAACAAGGGAGATCTACTCTACATCTGTGACATCAAGGAATTTTCAGATATAAATATCTACTTGAATGAATAGGAAGAGGTAAGAGGAATTGATGCTCACAAACATCTTCTTGAAAGTCTGGTGTTTAAGTATAAGGGAGGGAAAGAGATCACATGGCCTCTTTACAGGATTCTTCAAGAAAGCCAATCTATACTGATAAAGATATACTCATCCATCAAAAAAAACTTTGGATTTAATGTGACTGCAAGGAGATTAGTCCTAAAGAAGATTGAAGATCTAAGGAGCAATAAAGCCAAAGATGCACTCCCAAAAACTCTATCAATTCCCTTCACAGGAAATAGAGTGCATTTGAGGCCTTATTGGCTGATGGAATTCATGGATGACAAGGGTGTTAGAAGATTCTTCAGACTGGATGACCAACTGAGTATCTCTAGTAATGAGACTATATTGGAAATGTAAGAAAAGCTGGATCTATCAGACGCTGAAGAACTTGAATTCTACAGAATACTCCAAAATCAAATTGAAGAAAATAACAGGAAGCTTGGGAAGAAATCTAGATAATCAAGGAAATAGAAATCATCTGCTCAGACTAGAGGAGCACCTTGATAATGATTGTGAGAACTTTTTGTACACTTTACTTTGTTCAATTTTCAATTAACTGTAGCACTCATTAGTTTTATCTACTATATTTTAATCTGTAGATTTAGGGTGTTTTGTTATCATCAAGTTTCTCTTAATTTATGGCTACAATTCCAGTTGACATAAATTGGGGGAGATTGTTAGGAGTATGTTGTGAACTTGATGACAAATTAAACAAAACACCTTAGTAGATTTAACTTGGTGAATTTTGTAGCTCTCGACAGATGTTTTATTATAGTCCCGATGGATGAACTTTATAGTCCCGACGAATGACAACTGAACATCCATCGAGAGTGTAGCTTATGTAACAATAAGTATTGTAGCACATTTCTACAAACAATAAAGTTTTAGTCTAGTAGATTCTGTAGGATTCTCTAAGTCAAGTTGACTACTAGATTGATATATAGAATAGGTTGGATAATTGTAAATATGAGATGTCTTGTAATTCTATATAAGTGAAATAGAGTCAGGTGATAGATAGACTCCCGACGGATGATCTACAAGGCTCCCGACGGATGATCAACATATTCCCGACGGATGTTTAACATAATTCTGACAGATGATCATATTCAAAATAGCTGTTGATAGTGACAACACAGTCACATGCGTCGGGTGTTTGTAAAAGGAATGTGGCAGCCTGTTAAGTAGGATTTTGAGAAAAAAGAAGCATTACCATTTTCATGCAAATGTGAAGATATTCAAAGATGTCGGATAGAGTAATGTTGCAGCATGATATTAGACTAGATTCATTTTGTTTTATTGTCTTGTCTTATTATCATGTAACTTGGTGATATATAAACCAAGAGTAGCAAGTAGAACAAATAACTAAGCAAGCATATTTTTCAGAGAGATAGATAAAGCTGTACTTGTTAAGAATTTCTCTGTAGTTTGTTTGTTCACTTGTAAAGCAGCTGTGTGCTATTCAAAGCATCACAAAGTTCTCAATCTGATATATATATATATATATATATATATATATCTGATGGATACATTCAAATCCACCAGAAAGTTTTAAAGCTTTGTGTTTTTTTACTTAGTGTTTTGATTTCTATTATTCTTCTATTCCGCATTACTGCAAATCAAACACTGTTATATATATTAAGTTAGAACATTTTTAAAATCTCAAAAGGTATCCAGAATTACATTAAACCCCCCTTCTGTAATTCTTGTTGTATTGTTTGGGAATAACAGACCTTAGTAACATTTAATTCTAAAGCCTGTGTTGTGACAAATAAGAGAAGCAACAAAGTGGTTCTCACTGGAGTAAGAAAAGGGAATGTCTATTTAGCTGACTTCAACTCATCAAATGCAGAATCTGTCACTTGTGTATTTAGCAAGGAAAGTCAAGATGAAAGTTGGCTATGGCACAAGAAGCTGTCTCACCTTAACTTCAAGACTATGAATGAGCTGGTCAGGAAAGATTTGGTAAGAGGTATTCCTCAAGTGGAATTCTCAAGGGATGGACTGTGTGATGCATGTTAGAAAGGAAAGCAAATAAAGGCATCATTCAGAAAGAAGCTTGATTCAACAATTGAAGAACCTTTGCAACTATTGCACATGGATTTATTTGGACCAGTCAATATATTGTCCATCTCAAAAAAAGATATTGCCTAGTAATTGTGGATGATTTCTCAAAGTTCTCTTAGATATATTTTTTAAAATCCAAAGATGAAGCTAGTAAAATTATCATCAATCACATAAGGCAGGTCAACAATCATCCTGATTTCAAAGTAAGAAGAATCAGGAGTGACAATGGAACGGTGTTCAAGAATTCTGTGATGAGATCATTTTGTTAAGAGAATGGGATCATGCATGAGTTCTTAGTAGCAAGAACCCCACAACAAAATGGTGTGGTGGAAAGGAAAAACAGATCTCTTATTGAAGCTGCAAGGACAATGCTAGAAGAATTAAAGTTACCAACATATTTTTGGGATGAAGCTATAAATACTGTAATATATGGGGTATACCGTGTAATTATTTTGCTAATAAATAATTATTATGTATGTTCAGTATTTATTCTGTGAATTATTTGTTAAGTGTTAAATGTGTTTGGATGTTTAAAAATAATATTAATTGAGTATTTTAATTTTTATATGTCCAAAATAAAATATAAATAATTGTCATATCTTCCTATTTATTTTTATGTTGATTTATGATTTTATAGGAAATATATGGATTTTATAAAATCTTTTTCCGAGTATTTAAAAACTATTTTATACAATCGGGAACCAACCGACGTCATCCGTTTTTATGTTTTTATAACCCAAAACTCTTCCGAGAACTACTTCCTAACCTAATTGCAATATTCCGAACATTTTCTATGTTTCGACTTTTTCGATCCGGCGTACAGTTTGTCATGTGCGGGTCCCGGCGCAACATTTTCGATACATTATTCGTTTCGGTAAATCAATAAAACTCGTATTTTCGATAAACGAGATCTTTTTATTAAACTATCACAATTATCACCTCGTAATACGTGTAACCAGGCGCTGAGACCAATACCGCAGTACAAATTATACTGATTTGGATAATTATCCCGAAAACCGGCACCGTTTGGATCAGTTTTTATAAATAAACGTACCATTTTATATCTGGAATGATCCAACGGGATACTAATTTTCCGTAATTATAAATAGCCTCTATCGTATTTTATTTTGTACTAGAAATCATATGCAAACAATATTTACAGAGTTTTTACAGAGAAAATACTATAATTATATTTTGTTCTTCGTAATCAAACACAAATTCGGAGGTATTATCGATATCCGATTTTGGCGTACATATACTCAAAACGAAGCTACTGAAATCTAGAATCCAAATCTTTCATCAATTTCAACTCAGAAACATCAGGTTATTTCCTATTTAATTATTTATATTCGAATTTCTTGGTATTTAAATTATGAATCTTTGTTCGAGAGATTGTTTGTATGATTTGATGATTGTATGTGGTAGAGCTTGTTTTCCTGATCATTTTGGTATATTATACTCTTGATTTGGAGTTCAATAACATGTTTAATTTTAGGTTTGATCCTCAGAATTTAGAAATTAGGGTTTATATTATTTTGAATATTTTTAATTTGATTTGGGGGAATCTTTGTTAGGGGTTTTCAGTCGATCTTGATGGGTGCTTTGTGTTCCATATCGAATTTGCAATCAAACCATGTATTTAGATATCACAAACGATTCCTGATAAGTTTGGAGTTGTGATTTAAAGTTTTCGCCGGTTTTTAATCGAGTTAACCGGAATTCTGTTGAGTTTTGATCGGATTTCTATTTCCAGTCATGTTTGGTTCAATTGATGCTTGATTTGAACTCTGGGAATGATTTGGAATGCAAACCTCATCTGAATCACACGGGACTGTGCTGTTTTTCCTCAGTTCAGGGCTCGCCGAAGTTGTTTTCCGGTCACCGGAAACTGGGTTCTTCGCGACCCGTTTCTGTTCTTGGTGACCCGGATTTTTGACCCGGTTTGACTCGGTTTTGATCCAAAATTTTGTAAAATCAATTTCTAACTTCTGTTTTTACAGTTTAGTCCCCCACGGTTTCCTAATTTTGCAGAAATAGGATTTCTGTTTCAAAAACTTTTAAAAATCAGATTTCTTTTATAAATTCATTTCCAAAATTGGTTTTTAATTTCTGAAAATTCCAAAAATCATTATTTTAATTCCAAAAATTATTTTTAATTCAAAAATAAATCTGAATTAATTAGTTAATTAATTTTAGTTAATAATAAATTGATTAATTGATCAATTAATTTGGAAATTAATTGATTAATTGATTTAATTAATTGATTAATTGATTTTAATTAATTATTTAATTAGATTTAATTATTTAAAAATGATATAAAAATTCCAAAAAATAGTTTTGAGCTTTAAAATATTATTTTAAATTATTTTCAAGGCTCGATAATTATTATAAAATTGTTTTGAAGCTAGATGAGGCCAACCGAACCCTGTTTATTACTTTGAAATTGATCCAACGACCCGTTTTAATTCTAAAAAATGTTTTAAAAATCATTTTAAATACCCGGAAGCCTGTTTACAACCCGAGACTCCTTTATAAATGATATATCATAGATTGTTTGACGTGTTACGTGTTACATGTGACTTGTTGTTTGACTCTCGATCTATATGTTCGGTGTTTACTTGTTTATAGCGTAACTTTCAATCCGTTAATCAGATTTGGATAAAACGAAGGGTAGATAGAAGTGTGTATCGAATAGAATCGTATGAGTTGAATATTGATAGAAGCTTATGATATGTGAGTAGAAGAGGCAAGGCGTAGGAAAGGGAAATAAATAGTCGAGGAGTAGACCGTTGTAATTGGAAGTTAGTACAGTATAGAAAGCTAGTACCAGGCAAGTGTTCTGAACTTTCTCGAGATATATTATAATTGATTGATAGTCTTGTTTTATATTGCAAGTGCTTTGAAGCACTGAACCCTAAACCTGATTCCAGCTATTGATCTTGAGCCGTAAACCTTACTCTTTCTAAACTATTGATTGTTGTATACCCGAATATGAACCATAAATATACGATACTACTCCACAAATACATACAAACTAAATACCAAACATTGAACCGAATTACTTACATATTCAAACCATTGTACCTTATGCTTTGAAAGACCAAATCCTTGAAACCTTGAAATGTTGATTCCTTTGTTATCCAATTCTTTCATTACCTAACGGCCAAGCTTTGAAATTGCCATATTGGTCCTTGTAAAGATTGAAACCATGTCATTATCGAACATCCAATGTTATTTATGATTCTGTTTATTGCTTTACATTGTTTATTCTGTTATTATGTTAGAATTGGATTGTTTTTATAAAATTGTGGACCAGATTCATGGTCAGGCCATAGTAATGGTCAAGTTAGGCCAATGTGTGCCTTGGATCGAGTATTTAGAGCAGTGATGTGTGCTTTGCTCGGGGTTAGTGCGTGACTGATCAGCAGCCTAACCTTGGTTTTTAAAATAAAAATATAATATCCAATTCTAAATCATAATTCATTGTTCACTTGATATCATAACCCTTTCCACTTGATGATCATTATTATCAGTCTTGTCATTGAGACTTGCTGAGCTAGTTAGCTCATTTGTGCGATATTGTTTATATTCTTTTCCAGTTAAGAAGGAACCAGTTGGTAGCGAGGATCCCCAGACCATCGCGAGAGCTAGGGGTTCAGGTTGATCGAGTTAAGCTAGTAGGCATCTTTTGAGATAATTTAAGTTTGTAAAAGTTTGTAATAATGCTTAATACTCAGTTCTGAGTTTGGATAGTTGGGATTTGGACGGTTTGTAATATAAGTGCGTGTTTGGCTTGTGTACATACTTTAACATGTTGCGGTTCGTGGTAGTTGGTAAGTAGGGTCATTGCATATTATTATATTTATCTTTATTATTGTGATAAGCAGGTTATAAATAAGATGTGTGTGTGTGTGTGGACCACAAACTTCTGACCCGGGTTTGGAGGGCGCCACAAATACTACATGCTACACTCATAATATATCTTTTATTAATCAAGCAAAATGCATGACACCCTATAATTGTTCAAGAATAGGAAGCCAACACTAAACTTTCTTCATGTCTTTGGCTGTAAATGCTATATCTTAAGGAATCAGACTGATCAACATGGGAAGTTTGATGCCAAAGAAGATGCAGACATGTTTGTTGGATATGTAGTTGGAAAAGCGTAAAGTCTAAATCTCAGAACCAACATTGTTATGGAATCTGTACATGTTGTGTTTGATTATAAAAAGATTGAAGGATTGCAAGATGGAGATTTCCATGAAAGCCTCAAATTTGATAATGTTGAGATGATTTATGAAGACAGCGATGATGAAAGTGATCAAGAACAAATATCTAAGGACAATACAGAGAATTCTACAACCAATGAAGCACATAACTCAACATCCGTCGAAAGATCAAGTGCATCATCCTTTGAAAGACAATCTGCATCATCTGTCGAAAGGCAAAACTTAACATCCATTGAACCATCAGTAGAAATTGAGGGCCAGTACAAATCACAATTAGAAAGGACCCCAACTACAAGTCAAAGATCCACAAACTCAGGGGGAGTTTCTTCTAATAAAAACTCTGTCACACATCAAGACAATAATGAGGCCTCTTCATCTAGAGTTAATCTACCACAACTAAGGAAATGGAATAGAGATCACCCATTTGAACTAATTATTGGTGATGTATCTTTTAGAGTGCAGACAAGAAAAGCAACTCAAGAGGAATGTCTATATAACAGCTTTCTATCTCAGGAAGAGCCTAAAAAGGAAGAGGAAGCTCTGTTGGATCCTGATTGGGTTTTAGCTATGCATGAGGAGCTAAACCAATTTTAATGGAATAAAGTTTGGAAACTGGTATCCAAGCCTAAAGGAAAGAATCTTATTGACACTAATTGGGTATTCAGAAACAAGATGGATGAAAATGGCATAATAGTAAGGAACAAAGTTAGACTGGTTGCTAAGGGCTACTGTCAATAAGAAGGAATTGAATTTGATGAAACCTTTGCTCCTGTTGCAAGACTTGAAGCCATCAGAATCTTCTTAGCCTATGCATCCCATGCCAATTTCAAGGTCTATCCAATGGATGTCAAAAGTGCTTTTCTAAATGGAGATTTGGAGGAGGAAGTCTATGTTAGTCAGCCTCCTGGTTTTGAAGAACCAAATTTTCCAGAATATGTCTACTATCTTTTGAAAGCACTTTATGGATTGAAGCAAGCACCTAGAGCCTGGTTTGATACTTTGTCAAAGTTTCTCTTAGAAAATCACTTCACAAGAGGTACTGTTAACAAAACTATATTCTTTAGAAATGTTAATGGCTCTATTATACTTGTTCAAATTTATGTAGGTGGTATTGTATCTGTATCTATATATGAAAAACTTTATAAAAAGTTTGCCAAACTAATGCAAAGTAAATATGAAATGAGCATGATGGGAGAACTAACTTACTTTCTTGGTTTACAAGTTAAGCAAGTTAGTGATGGAATATTCATTAGTCAAACCAAATACATTTATAATCTTTTGAAGAAGTTTGACTTAATGAATTGCACATCTGCAAAAACTCCCATGACCACTGCAACTAAACTTGAATTAAACACTACTGAAAAGTCTGTCGATATTTTAAGTTATAGAGGCATGGTTGGATCACTTTTATATTTAACAGCAAGTAGGCTAGATATAATGTTTGCTACATGTATTTGTGCTGGATTTCAGGATGATCCTAGAGAATCTCATATTTTGCTATTAAGAAAATTTTCAGATATCTCAAAGGAACACCAAAACTTGGTATTTGATATCCTAGAGATTCTGGTTTTGATCTAACTGGCTAATTAGATGCAGATTATGCAGGTTGTAAAATTGATAGAAAAGTACAACAGGAACCTGTCAATTTCTGGGAAATAAGCTAGTATCCTGGTTTAGTAAAAAGCAAAATTCAGTCTCTACTTCTACAACTGAAGGTGAATATATTGCTGCTGGTAGTTGTTGTGCTCAGATTTTATGGATGAACAATCAACTATTGGACTGTGGTCTATAGGTGAATAGGATTCTTATTTTCTGTGACAACACAAGTGCCATTGCAATTACTGAAAATCCAGTACAACATTCAAGGACCAAGCACATTGAAATCAAGTACCACTTCATTAGAGAGCATGTTATGAATGGTACTCTGGAACTTCATTTTGTTCCATGTGTGAAGCAACTTGCAGACATCTTCACCAAGCCACTTGATGAATCCACCTTCACTAGGTTGGTAAATGAGTTAGGTATGCTTAATTACTCTTAATATGTTTTGATGTCTAAGCAGTTCGAATTGCAGCCATAATAATATTTGATATTTCTTGTCAAAAATGTAAATTATGGCCAAGTCAGGATTTACATCTCGACGGATGTTCATCATCCGTTAACAATGAACATCCGTTGAATTTTATTATCCGTAGAAATATCAATTATCACTCTAGGTACTTTTATCATTATCCGTCGAATAACACTCAATCTTAGCCGTTAATTTTAAGCATCATCCGTCGAATTTACTTACAGCCTGTATGTATATTTCAATGGATAATCTTAGAATTTTGTTAGTTTTATTTATTTTTGAAACGACTATTTTGGGCTAATTTGATTGTTACTTTATTTACTTTTTTAATTTTTAACAGTTTATTTCTGAGTAAGTACAACAGCGAATTTCATTTCCATTTTTCACTTTTATCATTCTCAAGCAATTTCTCTAACTCCCTTCTTCCCAAAGCAAATACTCTCTTTCTGCAACTAACTCCAATCACAAAATGGCACACATAGTCAAAATTATGTCCTCAAATTGGTTTATCTATGAAAAGAACAACTTTATGTCTCTGGTGAACAAGCAAATTCCGGCATCTGAAGATTATCACAAGATGATGAACTTCATACTGAATTGCAAATTGAGTTATGCCATGCTTAAGTCTCCAACCATCTACTGTGAAGTTTCGAGGAAATTTAGACTACACCAGTGTTCAACTCTAAGGACAAAATTATTACCTTCACTCTCAAAGGTAATGAACACTGTGTTAACTGTGATGCTATTGAAAAATGCTTTAAATTTCCTGAAAATAACACACTTGTTTCACACACAGACAATTGATGTGAGTAATATGCTAGTTTATATGGGTTATGCTCTTGATGCCCACTAAATTAGGTGATGTTAGGAGAATGGGTCTTAGAAAGGAATGGAGTTTTCTGTGTGATTAATTCATTAAAGTGTTTTCTGGCAAAATTAGCAATTTTGATGTTGTATCTTACTCACTTGTTCACATGTTTTATATGCTCCTTAGTGATAAGTACTTCAATTTTAGCACTTTTGTTATGTATAAGTTAGGGAGTAAATTAAGGATTATTAAGAAGAGGTCTAATAATATCTATTATGCTAGATTCTTCATGATGATAGCTAATTTTTTCTGAGAATCTCTCAATTGAGAACCTAACAAACAAGTTAGATTGTTGGGTCCAAGAGAGTAGAGTTATTGCTGATCTAAACAGGATAAATCATCACAAGGATATTCCACTTGTGTACATTCCAATCATGGAACAGCCTCAGGTAAGTGAGGTAAACATTTATGTTCCTACTACTTCCCTACCTATTATTTCTTTGCAATCAAATGTGGCTATGGCACCTATGACAGTGACCAAACAGGTGCCTACCCAAGCCACAAAACCAAAAATCTCCAAATCCACGTCAAAGAAAGCCCCCTCTAGTTTCTCTCAACAGAAACTAGTTATAAAATCCACTAAAAGCCTAGAGGGAAGTGTGAAGGGAAGTGAGGCTGGTGAGGGACCGGGTGAACATCAAAGAAGCCCTAAGAATAAGGATGGAGAGGTGAGTGCATCCCAGCCTAGCCACACTACAGTTTCCCAACAAACTGTAGTGCTTAACAAGGATATAAGCTCATTGCTAGTTGCATCCTCCCAAAAGGATGTGACCATTGAACAAAGCTCTCAGCCAAGAACACAGGTCAAGAGGGTTAGGGACACAAGCTTACCCCAGGCTTATATCAGAAAGAAGAAATCAAAAACTATTGGGGATACACAGGGTGCACACACAGTGCCTACTGCAGTCAAAGACTCAGTTCATGCACCTTTGATAAGTGGCATTTTGTACCACTTAGAGCATCTTATAACGGCTTGAATTGATGTCTTGAACTTGAGTATTTTGTGTATTTAATGCATTTTTGAGTGTTTTCACATTTCAGGGTATAACTTGTTTAGATAGGAGAATTTCATCAAAATAAGCCTAAGGAAGTACTTGGGATTAGTTGCGGGGAATTGTGCGAAGAATTCATCAAAATTAGAAGCAAACTTTGGATTTTTCCAGAAGGCTTGCAAGCGCCCGCCTGGGTGTGGGAAATTAAATTCTGGATTTTAGAATTCAAGTTCTAATGGGCTTCCATTGGCGCTGGTTCTTGTGGACTCTTATATAAACCTATTGGGGAGATGTTTTCAACAACAAGCAACAAGGAGAGAAGATTAAGAAGACCGTTTTAGCAAGCAACAACGAAGAATAGGAAGCATATGTTTATCTTGTGATTCTTTTAATTCGTTGTAACAGTGGATGCTAGTTTTCTTTACTCTTTGAACCTTAATACTCTTATGACGTACTCTATTTTTATTAAGTATTTTTATTAGTTTATATCGTTGTCTTATTATCATGTTTTCATATGAACCCATGGTGACAATGAGTTCTATCATGGGCTAATCGTGATCATGGGATCATAGCGGATTAACTATGGATTTCTTTAGTTAATTGTTTAATACCTTGGTGTGTGGTGATTGTATGATATATAGCATAGGTTGTGCTTATTCGTCTTATGTGCATCACGAACATGTAAGATAGCCTATTAATCTCTTGTGACGCGAAAGTGAATCTTGAGATTTAGAACTTGCCATGCTAGCATAGGTTCATGTATTGTATGCATGATTCATGGGTAACTCTAACCGTTTTACTTGCCCTGTGTAATCGTAATGAATAACTTACGCTTAAATCGTTATGTTGTCAAATTCTGTAGACATATAGGGTCTCAACATAATTGATGCCTATTCAACTTCTATCTTAATTGTGGATGCTTGGTAGAATGGTATTCGTACAACGAAAGTTGGCATTTATCAGTTTCGTATTGTTCGATTAATATCATCACCATTACATGCTATGGTAATAAAAATAACTATTGAATGAAGTAGTAATGAAGTTATGATCTCATGTGTGTTTAATATTGATAATTTAAGTGTTTAATTCTCGTAGTTAATATTAGTTAATCAACCTTAATTGTTATTGTCTTGACATTGAAGAATAATCATACATTGGTGAGTAAGTGTTAATTAAATATAATTAATCAGAGTCTGTGTGGGAATGAACTAGAAAACATTCTATACTACTTGCGAACATGTATACTTGCGTGATTTATTTAGCGCGTGTTTTCGCCCTAACAAGTTTGTGGCGCCGCTGCCGGGGACTCGGTGTTAATTTCTTTAGTTTATGTACTTATTATAAATGATCATTAGGATTCATTGATTAAGACTTGTTACTTATTGCTTCCAGTTGTGTTTCAGGTACTCTAGCGAGCGTTTATGCAAACATGTTCTCGCACCCGCTAGAGAAATCTAGATACGGCTGAGGAGACAGATTCGGCTCTTGATTTTCCGGAGAAGATAGTTTTTGAAGACTCATATAAAGAGAGTGAAAAGAAAGAACCTGTACTAATGGGTGATCGTATAGTTCAAGTTGATCCAGCTCTTATGGAGTTTTCTCGGCCTAAAATTGATGAAATTCAGTCAAGCATCATTCATCCGGCTATTCAGGACAATACTTTTGAAATCAAACCGGGCACTATTCAGATGGTGCAAAATTCTGTTTCTTTCGGAGGTACTGTGACTGAAGATCCCAACAGGCAAATCAGGAATTTTATCGAGATCTGTAGTACTTTCAAATATAATGGTGAACTGATGAGGCTATCAAGCTGAGGCTTTTCCCATTCTCTCTGAGGGACAAAGCTAAGGACTGGTTACATTCTTTACCAGCTGGGTCCATCACTACTTGGGAAGATCTCGCAAAAAAGTTTCTGGTAAAGTTCTATCTAATGGCCAAGACTGCAGTAAGGAGAATCTATGTGGGAAGCTTACTCGGTTTGTGTAGCAGCAAGGAGAATCTATGTGGGAAGCTTGGGAGCGCTACAAGGAGATGTTGAGAAAGTGTCAACATCATGGTATGCCTGACTGGATGGTGATCACTGGGTTCTATAATGGTTTGGGGGCCCAATCTAGGCCCATGCTCGATGCAGCTTCTGGAGGCGCTTTATGGGCCAAAAGCTATACTAAAGCCTATAATCTCATTAAAACTATGGCTGCAAACGAGTATCAAAACCCAACTCAATGGATGATGCCTGGGAAGGTAGCAGGTATTCTAGAAGTTGTTGCAGCTACAGCTATTGCTGCGCAGCTCCAAGCGCTGTCTATGAAGGTCGATTATTTAGCCAACTATGGAGTCAATCAAATAGCTATTATCTGTGAGTTTTGTGCAGGCTCTCATGCTACGGATCAGTGTTCTCTTGTTAATGAATCTGTTCAGTATGTGAACAATTATCAGCGACCGCAGCAGCCTATGCCAGCGACTTATCATCCTAATAACAGAAAACATCCCAATTTTAGCTGGAGCAATAATCAGAATATTGTTCGGAAACCATATTAGCAAGCTGCAAGTAAACAGTTTAATCCACTTGGATTCCAGCAACCTCAGCAATATGCTCAAAGGCAATTATATCCTCGACAAGGAGGTGCTGCTCCACCTTCTAGTGTTGATTTTGAGGAGTTAAAGCTGTTGTGCAAAAGTCAGGTTGTTTCTATCAAGACCTTGGAAAATCAAATTGGACAAATAGCCAATGCCTTGCTCAATCATCAACCTGGCACACTCCCCAGCGATACTGAAGTGCCAGGCAGGAAGAAAGCTAAAGAGCAAGTCAAAGCTGTCACCTTAAAGTCTGGAAAAGTTGTTGATGCTGAAAAAGCAAAAGATGGAGAAGCTGAAGTTGTAGATGAAGAAGAAAAGCAAAAGGAGAAAGAGGGGGAACCAAGGAAGACTATTGTTGAACACACTCTGCCTGAGGGTAATACAGGGGAAAAAAACTCTATCCTCCACCTCCTTTTCTTAAGAGATTGCAAAAACAAAAGCTGGACAAGCAATTTGGTAAGTTTCTCGAGGTGTTCAAGAAACTTCACATCAACATACCTTTCGCGAAGGCTCTGGAGCAAATGCCTAGTTATGCAAAATTCATGAAAGGTATTCTTTCAAGGAAGGTGAAACTGGATGATCTTGATACCGTTGCTCTGACGGAAGAGTGCAGTGCCATGCTGCAGCAAAAGTTACCTCCAAAGCTTAAGGATCCTGGTAGCTTCACCATTCCTTTTACCATTGGAAAGTTGTCATTCGACAAGTGCCTTTGCAATTTGGGAGCAAGCATCAATCTGATGTCGTTGTCTATCTTTAAAAAGCTGAATTTGCCTGATCTAAAGCCCGCCTACATGTCTCTACAATTGGCTGATCGTTCTATTACATACCCACGAGGCATCGTGGAGGACATGCTAGTTAAGGTGGACAAGATCATCTTTCCTGCAGACTTTGTCATTCTGGATTTCAAGGAAGATAAGAAGATTCCCATAATCTTGGGAAGGCCTTTCTTGGCTACAGGCCGTACCTTGATAGATGTGCAAAAGGGTGAACTTACTATGAGGGTGCAAGATCAGGATGCGACATTTAATGTGTTCAATGTAATGAAATTCCCTACGGAAGATGAGGAGTGCTTCAAGATGGATTTGGTCGATTCTGCAGTTATTTCAGAACTTGATCATGTGCTAAGGTCTGATGCCTTAGAAAAGGCCTTGTTGGGAGAATTTGACAGTGATGATGAGGAAGGCAATGAGCAGTTACAATATCTAAATGCTTCTCCTTGGAAACGAAAGTTAGACATGCCATTTGAATCTCTTGGTAATACTGATCTCAAGAATGCTGAGGGAAAGCTCAAACCATCTATTGAGGAAGCACCTACTTTGGAGCTTAAACCACTGCATGAACACTTGAGGTATGCTTTTTTAGGTGATGCATCTACTTTACATGTTATTATTACATCTGACCTTTCAGGTAGTGATGAGGAAAAGCTCTTGAGGATTTTGAGAGAATTCAAATCGGCCATCGGATGGACTATGAAAGATATAAAAGGGATCAGCCCTTCGTACTGCATGCATAAAATTCTGCTAGAGGAAGGTCGCAAGCCGACTGTTGAGCAACAGCGAAGGCTTAATCCTATTATGAAAGAAGTGGTGAAGAAAGAAATTCTAAAGTGGCTAGATACAGGAATTATATATCCTATTTCTGACAGTTCTTGGGTGGGCCCCATGCAATGTGTACCTAAGAAAGGAGGTATTACTATGGTAGCAAATGAGAAGAACGAGCTCATCCCCACTCGAACAGTCACAGGCTGGAGGGTATGCATGGATCACAGAAAGTTGAATAAAGCCACAATAAAGGATCACTTCCCTCTTCCATTTATTGATCAGATGCTTGATAGGTTGGCTGGTCATGAGTACTACTGTCTTCTGGATGGCTATTCGGGCTACAATCAGATTTGTATTGCACCAGAAGATCAAGAGAAGACTACTTTCACTTATCCATTCCGCACGTTTGCTTTTCGCAGAGTTTTTTTTGGCTTATATGGTGCACCTGCTACTTTTCAGAGATGCATGATGGTTATATTCTCTAATATAATTGGAAATAATGTCAAAGTGTTCATGGATGACTTCTCCGTCTTTGGACATTCGTATGATGAATGCTTGAATAATCTCCGTTTGGTGCTCAAAAGGTGTGTGGAAACCAATCTGGTGCTCAATTGGGAAAAATGTCACTTCATTGTGCAACAAGGCATCATTCTTGGGCATAAGGTCTCTAGTAAGGGTCTTGAGGTGGATAAAGCCAAGGTGTGAGTCATTGAAAATCTTCCGCCACCTATTTATGTGAAAGGAATCCGTAGTTTCTTGGTAATGCGGGTTTTTATCGGCGTTTCATCAAGAACTTCTCTAAGATATCTAAGTCGTTATGCAACTTGCTCGAGAAATATGTGCCTTTCAAATTTGATGATGAATGTTTGGCAGCATTCGAGACTCTCAAGAAGAGTTTGATCACTGCACCAGTTATTATTGTTGGATCTATCAAATCTTGGCCCTGCGTTTTATGATATTAATTTAAAAGAGTACGAATAGAACATTAACCTTAATTGCTATGGCGCAAGTGATTCAAATCCACGTTTTCTACTGTATTCACTGATTCTCCTTGGACGAAGTGTGGGCTTCGATCTCCCAAGGTGTACCTCTCCCAAAGCTCCGAAATTCCAAAACCCTAGCTGGCTCCTTGAGAAAAATGGCTGCCTCTCTCAAACCCTAGGATGTGATTTCGTTTTTTGTGTGTTAACCATAGCTTTAGGAGAATGAGAATATTTATAGGCTACAGTAGGGATCATGGACCATTAGGTCAGGCCTTCTAATGACATTCCGGGCCAAGCCCAATGTCATTAAATATTAATTCAATCCACTAAAGAATTAATATTTGCACTACCTTTCCTAATTCCGTAAATTATTTATTTAATTCGGCTCCCACATTAATTGCTTATAAATTCCCCATGTTTAAGATATCGCATGTCCATTAATTAAATTAATTTCTGACAATTAATTTAATCAATATCTTTTATCCTTGATCATCCACTCAACCTTATAATTATGCAAGAACAAATCTGCCTGTAGGACTAAAGCATATTATCTTTATGAGCTTTCAAGAGGACATCATCACCCGAATAAATTTTTCGGACACGGTTTCCTTTATAATTAATATCCCAATCTGTATATAATGTCATTTCCCAATACATAAATTTGTAATTTAAAATAAATTACTTAATGTATGAATCAAGGCATGTGCATTAAATACAAGTGTCAATTACTACATCCGGATTAAGAACCTAAGCAATAATAATATCGTAGACGGTGACCAATGGTGATCTACAATGTTATTCTTTTACAAATACGATAACATATGTTCTTCTCGAGTTTTGAATACGTATGATCTTCTTCTGTTGATAAATCATATGAGGCGGAAATGAAAGAAAATTCTTGTATTTCTTCTGAAATGTTTTTCTTCTCAAATTCTTGATTCCTAATTGAGACAACAGTGTTGTGATATGACGCTTGGTCGAAATGATGTAGAGTCGGGTGGGACGCCACCTAATCATGTGCTTTATGCCATATAATATGAAAGACTGACCATCTTGAGTACGAATATGGTTGTCTCATTCTTCACTCATTTTTCTTCCTTCAAATTTTCTGAATTGTAGATTCTTCCAACTGTTTGTTGCATTATTATTCCTTATCCTTCTTTTCATTCAAAGTCCTATTCACAAACTCTCCTCTTGCGTATAGTCTGTTCTTTGACGATTACAAAAGAAATAGAATAGTTCTGTGCGACGGGTAGAATTAGGTGGCAAAGGGGAATGTGATTGTAAGTCGATAAATGATGGACATTTACGAGCACGGAAGAATGGATACACCGACAACGTGGTCAGGGCAAGGATATCAAATCAGACAGTTGTTCGTGTTACAAGGATCTCATCAGTATGGTAGATTGCGTTAATGTAATGCACTTCAAACTAGAGGATTTTGACGCAAAATGAATGGTTAGCGAGTCGTACATTAATTACAAAATAAAGAAGTAAGGTGGTGTGCGTCAGACAAAACAAGCGAGGGTAGGGGTGACGATCAAAGATTAAGGAAATTATGAACAATAATTCAGACATACAATTACTACGTGAAGCATCCCTTTGTCGCGGGAAGATATTTGTCGTGAAGATTCAAAATGAAAGAAATCTTAAATGTAATCGAACTTCGAACGTGTTCTTCAAAAAAATTGTGAAGTTCTCTAACTTGCGTAAATAAGTGATGGTGAATTCAATGCTCATACCTGGGTCAGTGACGAAAGTTTGATGCGAAACCATAAGTGGAAATGAAGTAATGGTGACTCGACTGTGAAACCTTTTAAGAAATAACGATATAACGATTAAGTTTCCACCAGAGTGTGACGATAGTAATGAAAACCGGGCGTGATTATTTAAAGATAAACAGATTAGTTAATGAAATTAAATGTGTATCGTCCAAGATAAATGATTGTTGTGATTGGTGGAAGGATGCAGCATAATTCTTAAAAGTAACTGTACACAATTGGTAACGACAAGGAATAAGTTAAGATACTCGCGAAATAAAATTTTGAGAAACGAGACCAATTTTAAAGTTCACTAATAAAATTTTGTAAGATTCTGAAACAACTGGAAAGGGAGTGGTTATATTAATCCTTGTTAATTTAAGACCTTAAGTCTCATTTTAAAAGATATATGATATGCCAGTCAGATGCTGATCAAAGGTGAATTGTGGGAATTGATGATTTTAGTTGATGAAAGTGGGTGGATATGATTATGGATGATTTAGTTGATTGATGGTGTCGGCTTGAGTCCGACTGGTAGTCAATGATGTAGGGGAAGTGCTGCCCAAATTTTCAGAAATTACCCTATAGTTAAAGACAAAGAAGTATATTATCGTTCTCGTCAGTACTCCAAATAATTGCGATCTCGGTTCTTGAGAAAGTTGTTATGACCAAACCGACTTTATATAATTGGTCTTTGATTCCAGTTAGCCAGTCAACACTTGGTTTAAGTGATCAGTTACAGGAGTTAATTGATCAACTTTACCAACTAATGGTTAGTTAAATGGAGATCGATTCCAATTAGATTGAGTCAAGCTCTAACATGATTTCTAGATCCGAAATCAAAGAGATAAGAAATTTGGAAAAAGTAATGGCGTTAACATAAATTGAAGGCTTAGTTTAATTAGCGTGATGTTACTGTCATCAGATGCAAGGTTTGATCCAGAAGAATACGCTCTTTTCGATGAATAAGAGGAACAGGAAGTTACTGGTACACGCTAGTAAGAAGAATATTTTTAAGAACTGAAGGTTCAAGATAAAGTAAAGGGATTATATCATCTGCAATAGAGTTTCAGGAAGAACTTGAATGTATACCCATATCAAATAACGAATTAATGGAAGATTTGAATGTATACTTCTTTTGGAACGGTGATTGAATGGAAGTTGCTGTAGAATAACGGAAAGCTCACAAATTCAAGCACCCAATGAAAGACGGAGATTGATGAAGTCTGCATGTGAACTCAGGAAAAAGAGATGATGGTCAATGAAGAGAAGTCAAACACGCGATCTGTGATACGTCAGGCAAGGTCAAGGAAATAGCTACTGAGGAAATTCGATAATTCTGTTAGTAAGAATTTAAATAGTACAAATAAAAGCCTTCATTCCAGTGTGAACTCCAGAAATGACTTATCCAATGATAAACAGATTAATATTACTAAGAAAAAGAAATTCGCTTTGTTTAAAAGAGATAATAAATAGTGAGAATGAAGAACTAATCAAGACAAGAAGTGGAATCAAAAGGATGCTAAAGAAATTTTATAAAATAATCCAGGAAATATGTAAGTTGGGAATGTCGATTGGGCCCGAACTGTTAGGAGAATGAGGTGAAACGTCGATAGTTGGAGATAGGAATTCGTTCCAAAAATGCGTGTAAACAGGGATGATTAAACAGAGGTATTGATGGCGAACTATTAGAGAAGAACGTTGCAATGAATCTCATGTTGGAATTCTTTAAAATTAAAGTGAAGTCCCGGAGGTTCGAGCAAATGATTTGCCAAGGTTACCTCGAGGAATGAGGTAAGAATTTCTCGTCGGTTACCGCACAGAGTCAAGCTGGTGTCAAAAACCTTGTATAGTATAACTCAATAGGGATGAAATAATAAGTGAAGGAAAACTTCAGAAATATGGAATGAAAGAATAATGAAATAAAGAATATTTTTGCGCTTTGCACGAAAGCGATCATGGAAAAAAAAGATGAAGGTATGAAGTTACGCGTCGATTATCAGAAATTGTAAGTTTGAAGATTAAGTGAACACAATGTACCAGGAATATTGGGATAGTGTGATTGTATTTATTGATAACATCCTCGCTAATTCAAGGACTAAGGAAGACAAAGTTGAACGCCTGAAGATATGCTTGCGAAGAGTTGAAAAAAATATATAGCAGCTAAATTCTCAGCTTCAAAGATATGAATTCTGGTTATAATTGATTATGAGCTCCAGTGTGTGGTTAACTACCAAACAGGAAAGGTCCATTTAGGAACAGATGTTCAAATAGAAAGAAAAGAGTGAATACCGTTAAAATTGTTGGAAAATGGTTAAAAGAATTGGAAAAGTTAGGAATTGAAGAATAGGTTGATCCATCTTCTGGGTTATGCTGATATTTACTTTGTTGTTGGATATCAAATGTGGTATTAATGCAGATGATTGATGTTGACTTCAGTATGGGACGTTGTGAGCATCAAAGTTCGTATTGATATCTAATTTGATATGACAACAAAATGAGTATTAGTACCAAAAGACCGGGTTTTGAATAAAGTTATAATTCATTCCGTTCCAAATTAATGTACTTTCTTTTTAGATAGTAATAGATTCTCGCTCAATGAACATACTTGATGGTGATCGAAAAGAAATTGAAGTATACCGCAAAGTGGTGAGTTAAATGCAATTGTCGAGATTTTCCTTTACTTTTAGTTTTTGAATAAATGTAGAACATTCCGAATTATCAGGCGTCATGAGCTCAGGATATCGGGCGCAGATGGATAGAAAATGCAAGAGACCGATTAAGGATTCTCGCATACGATCGGAAATGCTCATAGGTCAGGCTAACCGAACAAAAGGAGACATGAAAAGTAGAATAGAACAGCCAGTGGAAATAGAAAGTTCATGAACATGAACTATTAGAATTAGAGAGAAAAGAAGATTAGTGTGAATTAAGTTAGCCCTTTGAGATAATGAGACAGATAGAACGATTGTGAATGAGTTGGTCTTGTTGTCACGGGTATAATAAATCTATAAGACATTCATGTGTGTATGACTATGAAAATTCATTTAGCTTCAAATGTATGAAGTAGAGATTGAGATAAGGGTTGCATGAGCAACTAATAGAGTTGATGACGGTAAAAGGACATTGAGTTGTGATTAAGGTGATGAGAACTGAGAAATTATAAGAAAGATACTTGAGAAACATCATGGTTTGTTCCTTAGCATGATTCTGAGGACAGAATCCTTTTAAGGGGGGAGGATGTAACATCCGGGAAATTTATGTAATTAATTTTATCAATAAATAATTATTATGTGATTTTTTGTGAATTTTGGTGAATTATTTGATGATGGATAATAACATTTGGATGTTTATTTCTAATAAAATTGAGATATTTTAATTTCCAATTATCCAGAATTAAATCTAGATAATTTTGGTATTTTTCTGGTAATTTTTTGATTATCATATGATTTTATAAGGATTTGTAGAATTAATGATGATTATTTTACTTAGTTATAAAATTACTTTTTAGAATCAGAAATCGTTTCACTTCAACCGTTTTTGCGTTTTTACAACCCGAAACTCTTCCGAAAACTCCTTCCTAACCTAATATGATAATTCTAACACTTTCCGTGTTTTGACTTTTTCGATCTGGGGGGCGGTTTGACCTGTACGAGTCCCGGTGTGAAATTTTCGATATGTAAATTATTTTATATATCGATAAGGATCCATATTCTCAAAAGGCGAGACATTGTTACCTCATTTTCGTATAATGTATTTTATAAGAGTCTCTATTCGGATAGTTATCCAATTCTGGTATTATAATCGTATCGTCTTTTTAGTTACTTAGCGGCTAAGTAACCTATTTTTTGATCCAAAAGGTAAATGTAATTATCAAATTATTAAGCAAATCAAATGTGTGATGATTCGGTCAGCTATATGATGTGTATTATTTATTGTTTGTGATTTGTTTAATGCAAAGGTTAATTTTATGATTAATTATCGAGTTGTATGAACTTAATTCATTTTTAAAAGGATTTTATTGAATATTTATTCTCATAAATGCTATGATTGCTCCTAAAATTATTTTTGTTATTTTATAATTTTATGTATTATTTTTAAGAGTTTATAAAATTTAGGAATCAATATTTTATTTATTAATTATCTTTAAATGATTTTATGATTCTATTTAATTGTAAAATCAATATTCGATTCCAAGATATTTCAAAAATCATGAAAATTTTATTTTATTAAATTTTAAATATTTCGAGAATTTTAAAATTATTTCAGAAATTTCTGGCTTTTGTTTAACTGCACATTTGTTCGTTAATTGGTTAAATGTGGGTATAAAATTTCAAGAAAAAATTTGTATTATAATTATGAAAATTCTAATTTGTTAATTTTTAATTCTTCCGAGAATTCTAAAAATTAGTTTGACAATTTTTGTGCTTTATTTATCAGCGCATATTTTCGTTTATTACAAATCTCGAGGCGAAACCGGGGTTGCAGGTAAAAGAGAAAAAAATATATAAAAACATAAAAACACCCCCCCCCCCACCGCCTCTCTTCCCTCAATCTTCTCTCCTGATTTCTTTTTCTCTCTCGGGTGATCTCTCTCTACCCTCTCTCTCTCCAATCTCTTTCTACCTCTCTCTTCAATTCTCTCTCTCTCTCTCTCTCAACATCAATCTCTCCAACCCCTCTGTTCTTTTCCTCATTTTCTGGTTGAGCCGCCGCGACTATTTCTAGTTGCCGCCTCTGTTTCCGGCCATCTGTTTTCGGTTGGTTTCGCTTGTGTGCTTTGTTTTGCTCCTGTTTATTCAATATATAAACGTATGTTTATATATATGTGTGTGTATCAATTGTGAGGTGTTGTGTTGAGTCAAGTTCTTAATTCTCTAATTTGTTGCCGCCGGATTCGGTGGTTTTCCGACTATTTTTCTTGTCCTGTTCTGCTTACGTGACGTGTTGTTACAGCGCGTGAGGCGCGTGTGCTGCTTGATATTTTTGTTCGAATATTTATGTAGTTTACTGATTAAAATTTAATTTTACAGAAAAATGTTGATTAATATTTCGTGATATAATGAATTGTACGGGATTATAATAATTAATCGGTGTAATCCGTGTCGGACGCCCGTTAGAAACGGGAACCCAGAATTTTACCGCCATCGGCGATGAGCCTCGGCGAGCCGACGGTGGACGGTGATGTTTTTTATCTGAGTCCTACGAATAAAAATACGAATAAAAAAATAAAATATGAATAAAAGTACGAATAAAAGCATAAAATAATTGAATTGTATCGGTGATTGGGAATTGTGAATTATAGTTGTGGATTGGATGTGATTGTTGATTGTGATTGACGTCGAACTGATTCGACGGGTAGGCCGATAAACAGAGGAGACACTGCCCGATTTTTGGGAAAATTGATTCCGAAAACACGGAAACGTAACCTATAACTATCGGAGACGTCGAATAATCATATATGATTATATTATATAAACTTAATTGCGATTGAAACAAAATAATTTATAAGTAATCGATTACCCTATTTTCGAGATAACAAATATACGTATTTTCCGAAAATAAATACCGAACCGAGTTTCGAAGATGTGAACCATAATTGCTATGTGTATTTCGATAATACATATAAATACAAGTTGGGTTATGAAATCGTATGGGTAGAACAGGATTGTGGTGTTATGTTAAGCGGTTATCTGAATTAGGGTATTCAAACCCTGTAGGTCTTAGTCGGAAGACCCGAGACGTGACGTTGGGCTATGATTGATCTAGTGATTAGACGTTGGGATCAATGAAGTTCCAATCGAAGAACCTGAGTGTCGGGATCGAATCCAGAATGGAATAGTAGTTTGACGATAAAGCCAAACGATCGAGTCGAATCAAAGTCAACTAGTAATAGCGATTGAAGTTTATTGAGGTAAGTATTCTTGATTTTCTTTTAAATACTGCAAGTATTCCCGAACTTTCCTTTTAGTACTGCAAATATTTATTCGTTCCTATTCTAAGTTCAGAATAGTTAACTATTTTATATTTCTCTACAATTACTCTTATTATGCATGTTCTTTTATTCTTGTTCCTATAATTCGATTGCTCTCTTGAGCAAATACCCATTCTTTCGGGTTATTTGCGAACCCTGAATTGGGATGTTTTGAATTCAAAATGATTTGATATCAAAATACTCCACGGGCTGGATAGTGATACTTTGGGGATTAATTTTACTTAATCCTAAGGACTGAAACATAACCGGTGCCTTGAGATGGGCCGTAGTGTCTGGGGACCCGACTGGATCTATACATGTAGGTATAGATCTGCACTGTATCCTGACTGATCAGCAAGATATAGATGTGAACTAGTGTCCAGTCTAATTTGTTGTTGATCGCCATGAACGGCATTCTCTCTCGAAAGTTTTATGATTCCAAAAATCGGACAAAACCCTGCTTCAGGAGATGAAGCTGGGAATCGCTTGTCACTTTTGGATTTATAAGTACAGGCTGGTAACAGCCAAGGTTTAGTCGCTCAACTTCCTCAAATAATTAAAACTGTTTAAAATTGTTTAGAGATTTTGTCCGGGAATTTTTCTTTGTTATTGATATTTGAAACTCAGATTATATACTTGCTGGGCATTTTTGGCTCACTCTTGCTTTGTAAATTCTTATTTCTGCCAGAAACAGATAAGGATAAAAGTGAATAGCTTTGATAGACAGCAGGAGTTAGAGAAATTTCCGCTGTGAGATGTTGAAGATGTTAGAAGAATGTGACAAGAACATTAGTTCAAAGGTATTTATAATTGTATTCTAGTTATTGTGAGTGGTAAAAGGGTTATATTCTTGTTTCATACCATAACCTGTAAACGATCCGGATTCAAGGGGTTAATTGAATATTCTTTTATTTTATGTAAAGATTGTTTAGTGACACCAAATCTTGACCCCGGATTTGGGTTGTTACAAGTTGGCATCAGAGCTGCAGGTTATTGGTCACTGAAATAAGAAACTAAGTGAGAGTAAAATAGGAATGATAGGTCGTACAAGATATAAAAGACTCTAGGCATACTCAGGATAAATTGAGTTGAGTGCGAATTAGGGTTAGTAGATCCAAGATGGAGTTGCTAAGATAGGATCGTTGAGAAAGTGTAAGGCGAATATCACAACATTATAGGTATATTGAGTTCTCAGATCATAGAATAATGAGGAATCGACAAATCGACGGAGATGGGGTATGTTACCCTACTTTTCATGTGGTTTTGAAAAAAATATGAGATCGATTCTTGTGAGAATTTGTAATAACCCCAAAAATTTTGAACTTTTTATAAACCTTATGAATAGTGTTTTTGCTGATTATGCTGAATAAGAAAATTTTTCATACCACACCTTGTAGGGGTTCTTTTATTGTTATTCTGAGATCTTATTAGTACTCTATATGGTATATAAATGTATGTAAAGATCGTCATAATCCAAATTCGAACACTTTGATTTTTCCCGAAAATCCACCAGATACCGAAAGAATTGAGTATAAGGTACAGGATAAAAAGGATTTAAATTCAAGAATTATAAGAGAGGATCATAAAAGGAATATAATGTATTGTGAAAGGTTAAGGGAACCCAAGTAATAAGATCCCGGGTATGATCCCTCAAACGATAAATGAAAACGAAAGTTAAGCGAACCGTATAACAGATCAACGATCATTAGCCAAGTAATTAGGATTTAATCAAAGAGGTTAGTGATGATGATGTCATCACACCAACAAGAAGAAGACAAGTGTGGGAAGATGACATAAGAGGATGACGTAAGCATGATACAATGGGAAGGAATTGTTGGTTGATTATAAGCCACACAAATTTTACCATGGTAAAAGGTTAATTAACAACAAAAACAAAGCAACCAAGCAAACAAATTCATTTCTCTTCCCCCCATCTCCTTGCTCACGATTTTTTGAAGAAAAACAAGAAGAAAAATTTCCAAACCCAAGCTCCACTCAATCATAATTCAAGAGGTTTGTTTATTTGGATCCTATATTTCATAATTAAGAAGAGCAAGTAGTTTGAGTGCTTGAATCAAAGGTTTTCTATCTCAAACAAATCATTTTAGTTTAGGGTGAATAGTAACTTTCAAGAACAAATTTTTTATTCTTGATTTTATTTGTAAGGTCAAGGTAGCTTAAGCATAGATAAAGGCTTCCATGGGCATTCCAAGGATCTTTCATGGATTAAAAGCTTCAAGAAAGGTATAAAACTTCAAACCCTAGTTTTACTTTGAATATTTAGGATTAGTTTTGATTAATATAGTTCATGAGAAGCATGATGCTTGTGTGTTTAAAGTTTGGTTGGGTTTGTAGCGATTTGGATGATTGAATCTTGTTTGTAGTTAATGAAACCTAAGTATAAGCTTTTAGTTCATGATTGAGAGTAGTATAAATTGGAAATCTTGAGATGTTGGGGCTGTTGTAGTAGAGTATGGATAGAGTTTGGTTGAAGTAATGATTGTGTTGATTGATTGTGGATTGATTTGGAGTTGTACAAATTTGGTAATCGCGTAAACATAGCCGTCGTAATGCCCGATTTACCTTAGACTGCTTTTGTTCTTAACATCAGGACCCGTGAACTCACTGTTAGGTTTTGACCATTTCCATGATTAGATATTTCATGTTACGAGCTTCGTTTTGATATGTGGTTCTCTTAAATCCGATGTACGGTTTAGGAGAAACGACCGTTTTAAGTAACGGCGTTTCGCGACCGAACCATTACCCCTCGCCTTACTTTGAAACCTTGGTTAAGGCCCTTAAATGACTAATTGGAATATGAAACAATTATGTAAAGTGGATTAGGCAGTTTGTAGCGTACTCGCGAAAGAATCGCCTTAAAATTCCTAATGGTTAATTTATTAAAAATGGTGGAGCCGAGGGTACTCGAGCGACTTAAGTGAATCGTTAAGCGCGAAAGCGAACGTTATGGTCTAATTGGTTAAAGTATAGATTCTTAAGCGACTTTGGTTTAATTCCAACTTATATGTTGTTTATAGGTTACCAGACTCATCCCAGGACTTTTACCACCCCCAGTCGCTCATGCAAGTTTTCTACCCGTTATACTGTTGTTGTGATGTATATATGTATATACATTATCTTGTGATAAGTGCATGATTGTTATTAGCAAATCTTGCGATATATTGGAGCATGCTGATATGGTATATATGCATATCTGTTTCATAATCTTGATATCTAATTTTTGATTCAAATGCTTATAAGTTGCATAATACCTATGCTAGAGATAAGCAGTAGTTGCGTATACCCTTAGTATAGGGGACCCAAAGGTGAACATATTTCTAAACCGGGAGTCGATGTTCCCGAGTATAATATATATATATATATTTATATATATATAGGTATAGTTTTCAAAACTATTAATCGAATAAGGTTTGTTCGATAACTTTATTTTAATTAATGAATATTAGTTTGAATATTCATTCTAGGACTTATGACTCCGTTTATTTTATTTAATGAATATTAGTTTGAATATTCATTCAAGGACTTATGACTCCGTTTATTTTATTTAATGAATATTATTTTGAATATTCATTCAAGGACTTATGACTCCGTTTATTTTATTTAATGAATATTATTTTGAATATTCATTCGAGGACTTATGACTCCGCTTCTTTTATTAAATAATATTCTTTATTTTATTAAAGAATAATGTTTCGATAATCAAACTTATTTTCGATTATTCAAATAAAGATCGTACTTTCGTATAAGTATATCTTTGGTTATTTATTATTAATTTCAAGTATAAGTTTTAAAACTTCTACTTCAGTTATTTTTATAAGGAATATCCTTATGGGAATATTATTTAAATAATAATATTCAGATATTTTCTAATATATTGGGACTGATTTATTTTATTAAATCAGCATTACTCCAAACATTCTTAAAAATGTTTTCGAGTCTTCAAAATGATTTTAAAAGTTAGAGCGGATCCCAAAACTCGTTTTCAAATTTAAGATCTTCCTTTCGAAGGGGATTTAAATACTCGCTTAAAAATTGAGGGATCCGGCTCTGTGGTGTATTTGATATTCGCAACGAGGTTGTTGTTTTGATAAATGAATTGATTACTTACCCAACATTCGGGAAGTAAGTCCATCTAATTGAGTCGGCATAAGCGACAGGCCGGGGTACTGTCTATCAAAGTGTATGTGGCTGGGTGACAGTCCATCAACGCGTAAGAGGCCGGGTGGCGGTCCAGCACAAGGTCCTAATGAGGCCAGGGTGATGACCGGTGGGGAATTCATCCATCTACTAGTAGAAAAGGTTACTTATTGGCATCTTTGCCTGATCAGCAAGATATCAGGTTTATGCCAAGGTTTTCTCCTTTCCAAATTCATTGGATATTGCAACTCTGTTTATAATTTTCATAACAGAGGTTTTCAAGGAGTGTATGAAATGTATATATATATAGGTGTATATATATATATCGGGACTTAATGAAGTATCTCGTAACTTCATTTCTTTCAAATGATATTTCAAAGATTGAATCTATTCAAGTCTTATCTTGTAGTCTCATCAGTGTGATGAACTTTTGAAACTAATTATAACTTGAACGGTGGTAGTTCAAGTAGTATTCAGAAAAGATATAAGTATATTGGAGTATCTTGTAACTTCATCTTTTAAACGTATTTCTAGTAAATGATTATCTTATGCATGTCAAAGATTTTTAGAAAAACGTTGAGACAAGGTTAGATATATGAGATCACCTTGCAATGATATTTTATACAGTTATAAACTGGAACTCTGTGTATATTATACATGTCAGAGGATTTCAAAGATTTGAGAAGTATATATGTATATATATACTGAATATTTTATGACTTCGTCATGTTAAGATATCAAACTTGGTTCATTTCTTCTTGACCAAGACTTTCATGAGTACTATGAGAATGGTCATATATTGTTAATTATTATACATATTATTTCGGTGGGCTTGTTGCTCACCCTTGCTTTCTTCTTCATCACACAACAACAGATAGACATGATGAACAGGACCAAGCTCCCAATTCGTGAGCGGATAGGAAACGTTCCGCAGTTTCCTGTAGGCGTTGATGCCGTTGTAGCTGAGGTAGGAACTACCAATAGGCTAGGCTTTCAACTTTTGTTGTACCAGACTTATGTAAATTTATAAATTGTAATAATGGCAAAAAATATGTAAATTTATTCAGAAACCATTTTGAGGTGTAATGACTTATAATTGTGGAATAAAATGACTTGTGTTATTTTTGGTAATCATCTCTGAGACTATAACTTGTGGTATGTGTGTATATTGTGGGGTCACAGTACGCAGTAGATGATTGTTTATTAAGAATTAGGTGTTATTAAGGGAAATGGAACTCGTGACAACCCGGATCCCCGACCCCGGATTTGGGGGTGTTACAGAAATGGTATCAGAGCCAAGCATTATAAACCTCAGAGATGATGTGACGTTAAAATAATTTCACTAAGATAATAAGAACTCTTGCCAAGTTCATAGTCGGACTACCTAACGTAGTACTGACAGTTAAAACCCTTATGGGAACCCTTATAAATATCGTGATAGAAGCGTAGTTCGTTATTGTATATGGTAGGGGGACTCCGAACCCTGAGGTTGAGGAGCAACAATGCGATGATATTTTATTAGGTATTGGAGATCAGATTGTGGATCCGATAGAGCGTCCTAACACGGGACCGGATGATGTTCATATTGAGGATGTAGCGGTTGAGGATGTTGTCCTAGAAGGGATTATTGTTGAGAAGGATGTCGTGAAGGATCCTGACAAGAATGAATAAAGGACCACTGAGGAATTGATGACCATGGTTAGGGCGACTACCAGAGGTAGGATTGGTCGGTCACTACCGGAGGTTCGTTCAAGTTTGTAAAGAGAGTAGCCTTTTTAACGCGGCTTACTCGTAAGACTGAGAAGTTCGAATGGATAGAGAAATGCGAGAACAACTCTTAAGAACTGAAGCAATGGTTGGTGATGGCCCCTATGTTGGCGTTGCCGGATGGAAAAGGAGATTTTTTTTTTGATTTGTAGTGACGCTTTGCATAAGGAATTAGGTTGCTTCTTATATAGCACAGCAAGGTAATCACATACGCGTCAAGACAACTAAGGGAATATAAATTTCGATATCCCCACCCATGAGCTTGGGCTCGTGGCAATAGTTTTGCCCTAAAGATTGGAGGCACTACTTTTATGGAGAGAAGTGCGAGATTTACACAAGCCATAAGTGCTCTAGTGCATTTTCACGCAGAAAGAGCTCAACATGCGCCAGAGGAGGTGGTTAGAGGTAATCAAGGATTACGATTATGAGATTCTTTATCATCCAGGGAAAGCCAAAATGGCGGCTAATGCCCTTAGTATAAAGGAGAGACTCAAGATGAAAATGTCTTTGGGAGAGTTGATAAGAGATTTTGAGAAAATGGAAATAGAAGTGAAGATAACCAGAGCCGGTACCGAAACGCCGTTTGAGATTGCAATACAGTGCGAATTATCAAAAAAGATCATCTTGTGCCAAAAAAAAGTGATGAATGAAGGCATAGAGTCAATGACTAGAGAAGAGATTAATACCAAGAAAGATGATAAGGGAATAACAAGGTATTCCTACAGAATTTGGGTTCCAAACGTTTAAGAGCTTAAGGACTGGATCTTAGATGAAATCCATAACTCGAGGAATAAGATTTAGGGAAAACCCCGAATGTGATAGTCAGGGAGGTTGCCATTAAGAAAGAAGGAGCCCATAACATAATGAAGTGGAAAACAAGGATTTTAACGTATAAGATAACCCCAAGTATGGGAGAAGGATGAAACATTTCATACTAAGGAAACAGAAAGTCGAGTAAGGAAAGGAGACCCGAGACGGTACTCCTATACGGCAATTCATGGACCTGTCTAAAAAGAACTTAGACTATTATCCCCAAACACCACCCTAAGGAAATAATGTAGTGGGAAATTCTTTCAGGACCTTTAAGTCGCTAAGCTCTCAGAGTTCCAAGGAACAAGTTGACCCAGTCGAGGCAAGAGCCTGGCTAAAAGAAATAGAGGAATTAATTGAGATTCTAAATGATTGACGAAGTACAAAAGACTATTTTTCCACTTACCTTCCTTAGAGAGAGGCCACCCGCTGGTGGAAGGCTAAGGAAGATAGAGAAATAGTGAAGAAGTTTTAGAGCCAGACCAGAGGCGGAAAAGTATGATGAATCTAGGTTGTGAAAGCCGTCAAGGTTCGTCTGAAGGACACGAATCCAGAATGATGGGATGTTTGAAATCAATGCTTATGTGGTGTTGGTTCATGAAATGGTTGTAATAGAAACGAAAATAAACGACTGAAAGGGGAAGGAGTATAAAGGGATATAAAGGAAATAGAGTTGAGAAGTGATAAGGGAGTTAGGTATGGGAAACCCTAAGAAACTCTTGCAATAAATATAGAGAAGTATGTCATCATCAGCGCGATGGTGACTGCCCATGAGATAAATTCAAGGTTTGAAGGCATAAGCGATATGTATAGTTAATTCCCTTGAAGTTGACAGTATTCGATGAAAATTTGAGATAGATCGATTGATTAATAAGGAAACATGGATGGACTGAGGAGACAAGAAAGTAAGAAATTAGAAAAATTGGATGAAGGAAGTGACCTTCAAGAATGTGAAGTGTAAGTAACGCATGTGAATTGATACCCAAAAAGGGGGACGCCGGACATAAAAGATATCCCAACGTTGAGATGACTGTTGAGATAAATAAAAGAAGTAAATGAGTAGTTAGAACAAAAAGGTTCACGTTGAACACGACCAATATCTTCTAGAACATCCCTGTTATCATTACTGAATCAGGAAAGAAAAGCGGATAACCGTTGTTATCTTTTGGAGGCCATATTGATTGACCTCATTTTGAATACAGATGTTATTGTGAAATTAGGCATATACTATCGAGGTGGGAATGATTGAATAAGACACTCTTATCAGGGATATATGACTTGATTTATCCATGGAATGATGCATGTACCTTTTTAAAGGTGGAATTAAGGATAGAACATTAGTAACTTAAAATGAATCCTAGGGGAATGCATAAAGGTTGGCATTTCACCCTTAATAGGGACAGTATGAGTTTTGACAGTATGAATTGGAAAGGATTAAGGTAACAACAACCTTTAAGGATCAGTGGAGAAATTTTTCAGAAGTATATAGACAATGATTCTGGTATTAGTAAATGGTATCTTGATATGCCCTGTACCTAGGGAGTACCGGATGAAGAATTTAAGGATAACCTTAGAGTTTTACAAGGAAAAAGGTAATATTCAAAGTTCTCAAGAATATAAATTTTGATAAAGAAAATATGACATAATTTTAATAATTCCAGGTGGGCACGTGTTGAACCATAAGAAAGTATAGATCGACCCAATGAAGGGTGAGATTGGTGAAAACGAGAAGGACCCAAAATAAGAGACGTCCTAAGTATGATCGAGAGTCAGTCGTGACAATGTTCACATCTAAAGACTAAGGCAATGACTTATGGAAAAATGGTGATTTTTTTTTCTCACCAGGATTTAAGAAAAGCATTTTTACATAAGCAGTGTTTGAAATGAGGTAGAAAATTTAGTTGGAGGTGGTTAAAATGACATTGATTGTAAGGAAATTTTACTATCAGGAAAGGCCAAAGAGGTGGCTGACACTTCAAATGTAAGAGGATAATTATGGGCTCTCGTGCCAGAGGAATACAGTGATGATGGTTGAAGCCGTGAAGGTTGTATTATGGTTTGGAAGATTGACATTCCTTCTGATGACTGTGCAATACTCAACCGTGATAGTAGTTTGGTAAAGATTTAATTTATGTAATCGCCGTGAGCGGGCAATCTATCTTATAAGGACATATCTTGAGATAAGCCAGGACCATGTTACGAAAGGACTAAATGAACCTTTGAGCTTCATGTCTCCTGATAAAGACATATGATTAAGAATGGTATTAACCTGCTATCGTTGCTTTGATTGAAACTCTTCTTCAGTTTTATCGGCTTCATATCATGTGTACGTCAGGATCTGGAGTGTTCTTCATGAATCATGAATGGTGATTATGTTAACTCCTTAAAAGATTTTGATACGGCAGATATGGACTCCGTATGATTAGATATTAAGATTCTGAGGAAAACAAATGACTACAGTAGGTCAGCGATGGACCATAGTAATACAACAATGATTCTGCGAGTAATGAGTCGATTACAACCGTAAGAGTTGAATTAGAATGGATGTTGAGATTGAGTACCACTAATCGGGTCGTGGTGATGTATAAGTTATCATTGATAGACTAATTAATTCGATTATCTACCTATTGATTATTTATTCCTTCTTATGAATAGAGAGCTGTATTACTATTCGAGGAAGGTTGCAGTGCAAGCATAGAATTCTAGTAACGATGATGTCTAGAATGAACTCCCAGATTCAATTTTCGCTGTCGAGGGAGTTTCAACGGTGATTGTTTATAAGCTCGAGCGAGAGCACGGGTCCATAGGACGATGGACGGAATAGTAAATATTCAGGCACGTGAATTGTGATGTTATAATACTTGATGTGGATATATACACATATGTTTTGTTCTCCTATGACAAACCTCTATAGTTCAGAGGTAGATTCCAAGCCAGATATTTGTGGCAGTATTTTTTTTCATATACAATTCTCTTCAATTCGTTCTTTTCTCTCCTTTTCATTTTGTATAAGCTGGGAAGAACAGCCCTTCCAGAAGGGGAGGTATTGCCGAATGACTATCTATCTGTGTGATAGAAGGCTAGTTGGATACCACATGTTGTTTAAATTGCTTGTCAAGTACTAAAGGCTGGCCACCTTCTGTACTAACTATGCAATAGAACAAGTGTTCATGATCATAGTGATCTCTCAATAAATTCTTTTACTTTTACGCGAAGGACCAAGCTTTCGAAGATGGAGGCAGCTAGAGATGAAGTGGTACCAAGTATGGTGGTATTCGGAATGGAAACGCATTCGTGATACTAAGGTTGACGCGGTTATTAAAAAGGTTATAGAATACTAACGAGCAAAAGTGTAACCAGTATAGTATTATGTACGGAAGATAGTAATGACTACGGACAAGAAAATAGTGCTAGAAGCTATGATGAGAGTCTGTGCAATAGACTTGAAAGAATTTGGAATGATCACTTAACGCGGATTGAGTTTTCTTACCATAATAGATCATATGTTAGGTATCGAGATGTCGCCTTATGAGATCCTTGAGGGAAGACAATGTCGATCTCCCTTATGGTAGGATGAAGTTGTAGAGCGCAAGATGCTCGGACCAGCAGTAGTCCAAAGGACCAAGGATATTATAAATCTAATCAGAGGACGGCTGGTAGTAACCCAAGATGGACATAAGAAGTATGTTGAATTGACACGAAAGGACAAAGAATAGGAAGTAGGGGACCTAGTGCTGTTATAAGTATTACCTTGGAAAGGATGAATGAGGTTCGGAAAGAAAGGAAAGTTAAGCCCACGAATTGTTGGCCCCTTTGAGGTATTAAGACATAGTGGGAAGTTAACATATGAGCTAGCCCTACCCCCCCCCCCCCGAAACTGTAGCAAGTTTAAAATGTGTTCCATGTGTCAATGCTAAGGAAGTATCATCGGGATGCCAGACACATAGTGGAGTACGAGCAGGTGGATATGCAACCAGATCTGACTTACGTGGAGAAACTAGTAAAGATTATAGATAAGAAGGAACAGGTGCTTCGGAACAAAGTGATCAAGCTAGTCAGAGTGCTATGGCAGAATCATAATGTGGAGGAATCAACTTGGGGACTAGAGAGCGTAATGCTAGAAAAGTACCCCCAATTGTTTTCTATCTGATTCAGGGACGAAATCCTTTTAAGGAGGGGAGACTCTAATAACCCCAAAAATTTTGAACTTTTTATAACCCTTATGAATAGTATTTTTGCTGATTATGCTGAATAAGAAAACTTTTCATACCACACCTTGTAGGGGTTCTTTTATTATTATTCTGAGATCTTATTAGTACTCTATATGGTATATAAGTGTATGTAAAGATCGTCAGAATCCAAATTCGAACACTTTGATTTTTCCCGAAAATCCACCAGATACCGAAAGAATTGAGTATAAGGTAACATGATAAAAAGGATTTAAATTCAAGGATTATAAGAGAGGATCAAAAAAGGAATATAATGTATTGAGAAAGGTTAAGGGAACCCAAGTAATAAGATCCCGGGTATGATCCCTCAAACGATAAACGAAAACGAAAGTTAAGCGAACCGTATAACAGATCAGCGATCATTAGCCAAGTAATTAGGATTTAATCAAAGAGGTTAGTGATGATGATGTCATCACACCAACAAGAAGAAGACAAGTGTGGGAAGATGACATAAGAGGATGACATAAGCATGACACAATGGGAAGGAATTGTTGGTTGATTATAAGCCACACAAATTTTACCATGGTAAAAGGTTAGTTAACAACAAAAACAAAGCAACCAAGCAAACAAATTCATTTCTCTTCCCCCCATCTCCTTGCTCACGGTTTTTTGAAGAAAAACAAGAAGAAAAATTTCCAAACCCAAGCTCTACTCAATCATAATTCAAGAGGTTTGTTTCTTTGGATCCTATATTTCATAACTAAGAAGAGCAAGTAGTTTGAGTGCTTAAATCAAAGGTTTTCTATCTCAAACAAATCATTTTAGTTTAGGGTGAATAGTAACTTTCAAGAACAAATTTTTTATTCTTGATTTTATTTGTAAGGTCAAGGTAGCTTAAGCATAGATAAAGGCTTCCATGGGCATTCCAAGGATCTTTCATGGATTAAAAGCTTCAAGAAAGGTATAAAACTTCAAACCCTAGTTTTACTTTGAATATTTAGGATTGGTTTGGATTAATATAGTTCATGAGAAGCATGATGCTTGTGTGTTTAAAGTTTGGTTGGGTTTGTAGCGATTTGGATGATTGAATCTTGTTTGTAGTTAATGAAACTTACGTATAAGCTTTTAGTTCATGATTGAGAGTAGTATAAATTGGAAATCTTGAGATGTTGGGGCTGTTGTAGTAGAGTATGGATAGAGTTTGGTTGAAGTAATGATTGCGTTGATTGATTGTGGATTGATTTGGAGTTGTACAAATTTGGTAATCGCGTAAACATAGCCGTCGTAATGCCCGATTTACCTTAGACTGCTTTTGTTCTTAACATCAGAACCCGTGAACTCACTTTTAGGTTTTGACCATTTCCATGATTAGATATTTCATGTTACGAGCTTCGTTTTGATATGTGGTTCTCTTGAATCCGATGTACGGTTTAGGAGAAACAGCCGTTTTAAGTAACGGCGTTTCGCAACCGAACCATTACCCCTCGCCTTACTTTGAAACCTTGGTTAAGGCCCTTAAATGACTAATTGCAATATGAAACAATTATATAAAGTGTATTAGGCAGTTGGTAGGGTCCTCGCGAAAGAATTGCCTTAAAATTCCTAATGGTTAATTTATTAAAAATGGTGGAGTTGAGGGTACTCGAGCGACTTAAGTCAATCGTTAAGCGCGAAAGCGAACGTTAGGGTCTAATTGGTTAAAGTAAAGATTCTTAAGCGACTTTGGTTTAATTCCAACTTATATGTTGTTTATAGGTTACAAGACTCATCCCAGTACTTTTACCACCCCCAGTCGCTCAGGCAAGTTTTCTACCCGTTATACTGTTGTTGTGATGTATATATGTATATGCATTATCTTGTGAGAAGTGCATGATTGTTATTAGCAAATCTTGCGATATATTGGAGCATGCTGATATGGTATATATGCATGTCTGTTTCGTAATCTTGATATCTAATTGTTGATTCAAATGCTTATAAGTTGCATAATACCTATGCTAGAGATAAGCAGTAGTTGTGTATACCCTTAGTATAGGGGACCCAAAGGTGAACATATTTCTAAACCGGGAGTCGATGTTCCCGAGTATAATATATATATATATTTATATATATATAGGTATAGTTTTCAAAACTATTAATCGAATAAGGTTTTTTTGATAACTTTATTTTAATTAATGAATATTAGTTTGAATATTCATTCAAGGACTTATGACTCCGTTTATTTTATTTAATGAATATTAGTTTGAATATTCATTCAAGGACTTATGACTCTGTTTATTTTATTTAATGAATATTATTTTGAATATTCATTCAAGGACTTATGACTCCGTTTATTTTATTTAAAGAATATTATTTTGAATATTAATTCGAGGACTTATGACTCCGCTTCTTTTATTAAATAATATTCTTTATTTTATTAAATAATAATGTTTCGATAATCAAACTTATTTTCGATTATTCAAATAAAGATCATACTTTCGTATAAGTATATCTTTGGTTATTTTTTATTCATTTCAAGTATAAGTTTTAAAACTTCTACTTCAATTATTTTTATAAGGATTATCCTTATGGGAATATTATTTAAATAATAATATTCAGATATTTTCTAATATATTGGGACTGATTTATTTTATTAAATCAGCATTACTCCAAACATTCTTAAAAATATTTTCGAGTCTTCAAAATGATTTTAAAAGTTAGAGCAGATCCCAAAACTCGTTTTCAAATTTAAGATCTTCCTTTCGAAGGGGATTTAAATACTCACTTAAAAATTGAGGGATCCGGCTCTGTGATGTATTTGATATTCGCAACGAGATTGTTGTTTTGATAAATGAATTGATTACTTACCCAACATTCAGGAAGTAAGTCCATCTAATTGAGTCGGCATAAGCGACAGGCCGGGGTACTGTCTATCAAAGTGTAAGTGGCTAGGTGGCAGTCCATCAACGCGTAAGAGGTCGGGTGGCGGTCCAGCACAAGGTCCTAATGCGGCCAGGGTGATGACCGGTGGGGGATTCATCCATCTACTAGTAGAAAAGGTTACTTATTGGTATCTTTGCCTGATCAGCAAGATATCAGGTTTATGCCAAGGTTTTCTCCTTTCCAAATTCATTGGATATTACAAATCTGTTTATAATTTTCATAACAGAGGTTTTCAAGGAGTGTATGAAATGTATATATATATATATAGGTGTATATATATATCGGGACTTAATGAAGTATCTCGTAACTTCATTTTTTTAAATGATATTTCAAAGATTGAATCTATTCAAGTCTTATCTTGTAGTCTCATCAGTGTGATGAACTTTTGAAACTAATTATAACTTGAACGGTGGTAGTTCAAGTAGTATTCGGAAAAGATATAAGTATATTGGAGTATCTTGTAACTTCATCTTTTAAACGTATATCTAGTAAATGATTATCTTATGCATGTCAAAGATTTTTAGAAAAACGTTGAGACAAGGTTAGATATATGAGATCACCTTGCAACGATATTTTATACAGTTATAAACTGGAACTCTGTGTATATTATACATGTCAGAGGATTTCAAAGATTTGAGAAGTATATATGTATATATATACTGGATATTTTGTGACTTCTTCGCGTTAAGATATCAAACTTGGTTCATTTCTTCTTGACCAAGACTTTCATGAGTACTATGAAAATGGTCATATATTTTTAATTATTATACATATTATTTCGGTGGGCTTGTTGCTCACCCTTACTTTCTTCTTCATCACACAACAACAGATAGACATGATGAACAGGACCAAGCTCCCAATTCGTGAGCGGATAGGAAACGTTCCGCAGTTTCCTGTAGGCGTTATGCCGTTGTAGCTGAGGTAGGAACTACCAATAGGCTAGGCTTTCAACTTTTGTTGTACCAGACTTATGTACATTTATGAATTGTAATAATGGCAAATAATATGTAAATTTATTCAGAAACCCTTTTGAGGTGTAATGACTTATAATTGTGGAATAAAATGACTTGTGTTATTTTTGGTAATCATCTCTGAGACTATAACTTGTAGTATGTGTGTATATTGTGGGGTCACAGTACGCAGTAGATGATTGTTTATTAAGAATTAGGTGTTATTAAGGGAAATGGAACTCGTGACAACCCGGATCCCCGACCCCGGATTTGGGGGTGTTACAGAATTTGTGTAAGAGAAGCTACGATTTAAATTAGAATTAGGTAGTAGGACGAGCTTCACGCCGAAGGAAACCAGTTGAAGGAAGCTGTGGTGCCCTCCAAACTCGGGTTAGAAGTTTGGGATCCACAACATATGCACAATATAAACCTGTATAGGAAATATTATTTGTAATGACCCTGTTTCACATAACCACGGATCGCAATAGGTTAAAGTATGAAAACAAGCCACAATCTTAACCTTTATTACAACGTACCAAATCCCAACTAATTTAACTTACAATTGATAATAAAATCATTCTTACAATTTGACTATCTCTATACCGCATGAAGCTTCTGCTAGCTCGATTCAACTCGACTGGAACCTTAGCCCGCACTTTGGACTGAGGAACTTCACTATCATCCATATTCTTTTAAACTGTAAAATATATAAAAGAATCACAAGGGTGAGCTAAGTAGCTCAGCAAGTCATAATAGTGATAACTGAGGTTAAACAATGATCAAATGAGATGATTCAAAGGAATCAAGTTTCTTTTTAACTCATCATTAGAATTGGATATTCATTTTAAGTTTTAAAAAACCAAGGTTAGGCTGCTGATCAGTCACGCACTAACCCCGAGCAAGCACACAACACTGCTCTAATTACTGGATCCAAGGCACACATTGGCCTAACTTGACCATTGGTATGGTCTAACCATGAATCTGGTCCACATATATATAAAAACTATCCAATCCTAAAGCAGTTCAATATGATAACAATATGATTCAATAAAACAAGATCAAAATCAATAATGGTTAAACATTTGCATAAAAACATAAGAAAACTCATGGATATCACAAGGGTATATCAGGTTATGTATAAGAACAGTTTTCCAGTTTGTAAAATGATCAGGTATTTGACCAGTAATGATTTTTTAGGATATGGTTCTTTGATGTTATAAAGAATGGTTGAGATATAGAAATTTATGTGTTCTTAAAACAATTTTGTTCCAGTGTTTGGTGTTTGGGGGCTATACATTTGGGGAGTAGTATCATATTTGTGTGATTTGGTATCTGAGGTTCAATAAAGGATAGTTTACAAAGAACAATGCTTACAGCTCAAGATTAAGAAAATCAGGGTTCAAGGGTAAATAGTTTAAAATACTTACAATACAAAACATGAGTTGTTTTAAATAATAGCGACATGTTATGAAACAGTTCACAAATAATTGCAATATATCTTGAAGAAAAGTTCAGAAGTACTTGCCTTACAAGGCTTTACAACTACTACTGATCAACTCTGGGCCAACTCTGCCGCTTAGGCTTTTACGTCCAACCACTATATCACTCTGGATTCGACCTCAACACTCAAGTCCTTTGATTGGGACCTTCCTGAGCTTTTCGACTCACCATCAACTATCTTTCGTCCAATTCCAATTCTCGGGCATTCCGACTAGAACCTACAAGTTCGAAACATCCTAACTTAGACATTCGATTATGCTTGACATATCCTCGCTAACAGTCTACCCGAACGTTAACAAAATCTGACTCGTAACATACTTCATATAATAATACACGTATTACTTAGGGTTCACGTTCTCGAAAATCAGTTCAGTGTTCATTTTCGGAAAATACTTATATTCTTTATTTTACGAAATCAGGGTTATCGATTTAGAAAAATATTTCATCACATTATACAATCAAGTTTCGTATAAAATACACACACATATATATATAGCCTCTCGACGTCCCGATATTCATCGGATACGTTTCGGTGTTTGAGTTATTCAGTTTTCCTAAAATCGGACAACATTTCCTTCGTTTATCGGACTACCCGTCGAATACAATCGACGTCAATTCACCACAACAATCCATGATTACAACAATCAACATCCATAAATTTTCCCAACCACCAATTTAGTACTATTTTTAATTATTATTCGCATTTTACATTTATTTAATTATTAAGTTAGGACTCATAATGTAATCATCACGGTCCACCGTCGGCTCACCGAGGCTCATCGCCGACGGCGGCAAAACTCGTCGGTACCCAATAAACTTTGGATTTCCACACGAACTTCACCGATTAGCAACAAAATTTTCCCCGTACAAAAAATTTATTTCATGGACATTAATCAAATATTTTCCTGCGGAAATAATAATATTCAAATCAGAACTGTTTTGAATCATAGCAGCACAGCAAGGAAATTAATCACAGGAACTCACGCGCGCACCCACGCGCCAATAACCACACACACAAACCCAATCGCACATACACACACGAATTTATACACAACACACACAAAATGCACACTGCAACTGCATGTATACATATATATATACCAGAGACTGAACAAATGATTTAGTACAGGGAAGATAGAAGCAAGAAAGTAACGGTGCCGAAAGAACAGGCGGCGGAGTCGCCGGAAAATAGAAGCACAAGGCGGCGGAACAACAGAGATGGGCGGAACTGGAGGCTGTCGGAAAAGAAAAACAGACCGGAAATCGGGCGAGCAAATTTCATAGGAAGAAAGAAAGAAAAAGGAAGTGATCGAGGAAGGAGATAAGAGAGACTGAGATGATAATAGTAATTTTCCCCATTTACACACGTGTTAACTGGACAGGGGAAAACAGATACGTGTCATTTTAAGTGCAAGACATGTATATTGATTTCCCGAATAGCCCCATTTTTTGTAACGATTTATTTGATATAACGAAATAGAGTATGAATTAATAGTAACCAGAATAATTTCAAATTAATTTTAAAATGATAAAAATATCCCGAAATTAATAAAAATGTAACTTTTGGAATTTTAAAACAATTTCTAAAACGCAACTTATACCCGCTTTTATTAATAACACAAAACAACGAGCGCATGAAATTAATCTCGAAAATTTCCAAAATAATTTTAAAATTCCTGGAATATTCCCCACTTAAATAAATATGAGTTTCATAATTTTTTGAAGAATTTTAGAATTAAATATGGATTTTACCATTAAACATACTCAGAAAATCATTTAAAGATAAATAATTAATGAAATATTGATTTCTCAATTTTATAAAATCCTAAAAATAATTATTATAATTATAAAACCATAAAAACAATTTTAGAGACACTTCAAATATTTATACAAATAAATTTGCATTAAATCCAATTTTAAAATTGAAACAATTCAATATGATCGCATAATTAATCGCGCGGACAATCCGATACACTATAAATCACATATGGATAATAATCAAACAACACATAGCGGTCAAAACCAACACACATATTTTATTTATTTAATAATTTCCATAATTGCATAATTAAATAATTCAAAAAGATTACACGAGTCGTTATATCTTTCCCCCCTTAAAAAGATTATGTTCTCAGAATCTGTTCTAGTTACACAAGTGAGGATATTTGTCAAGCATATCTGACTCAAATTTCTAAGTAGACTCTTCTACTCGAAGATTCAAACGTACTCAAAATAGGTATGCACTCATTTCCAAGGACTTGCCTTTAACGATCAAGAATTTGGATTGATCACTATATGCAGAACAACTTAGACAAGAGCCCAATTGGCTTCTGATCTATTACTTAATTTAAACCCAATATTTATCACTTTAATATTGACAAGTAAAATACATTAGGTATGCACACTGGTGTGACAGTCATATCATTTATGAACAACTTTACCTATATTTATCAGTACCTCAAATGGTTTACTAATTTTAGGACTTAGCTTGTCCCTTCTATTCAAACTTTATCCAATCTCTTGTAAGATGACCCTTTTTCTAACACTACTGGTCCTATCTCTATACTCATACTTTCTCTCAATACAATTTCATTTTCTTTCTTTGTCTACTCCGAGCTGCTTCACCTCACTACGCTCTTGGCGTGCCAATTTAACTTAGGATTTAACAACTTTCTTCCTCCCACTTTATTCTAATAGAAATGGGGACCTACACTTGCGTTCACACGAAACTTGATACAGTGGCATTTTAAAGCTGACATTGCTGATAAATGATTGTTCCAGTGTTTCCTTAAAACTCCACCTCTCAACATATTTTACCTTTCCTGAATCACTTCCGTACTTTGACTCTCCGCAAAAGGATGTTAGACGGTGCTCGGTTTCCACTTGGTTCCTAAACGTTTAAGCATCTCTTATCATTTTTTCATCAGTTAAGGCTGAAAGGTAGTCTTATATATTCACGTATTATCACCTTTAAGTATTTAAGCTTCAGATTCCACTTTTTCCCATTTGTCTATAAATTTCTCGGTGGTCTTATTTACATCTAATCCTTTTTGTCGGCATAAGGCATCTGTTACCATACGGCTTTGCTTAGGTAGTTGTTAATGGATTAATTCAGAACCTTTTGTTAACCTTAGTCAAAATTTCATTCTTGAAAACTTAACGCATATTTGCTTTCCTTCTGATCCTTGGAGAAAATTTTTTGGGCATTCCATGCAGGCTTTCTTATTCTTTGAATAACTGAGGATGTTATCAATAAATACAATTTGCTTATCCAAGTACTCCTTATACACCACTTTCCTTAATTCCTTGTAGTCACCTGATACACATGTCATTTCACATAATATCATCAGAGCTTGCAATGCTCTGAACTCACTTTGATCGTAATCTCTGATATTTCCTCAGGTCAGATCTTAAGTTAATTCTCAGTACATAACACACTTCTTAAATTAAGTCTTATAAGTAATCAATTCTTTATAGGGTCTCACTTTTTCTTATTCATTGTTTTATTAAATTCCCGATAATCAGTACATACTCTTATAATTTCATTCCTTTTCTCCATGAACATCACTAGTACTCTTCACGGTTCACTTCTTGTAAAACCATTCCCTGGGTCTGCCTTATCCATTAAGCATCCAATAGTTCACCTTAATTCTTTGACATGTCCAACACTTTCTAATCCATTTGAAATATCCTTCTTATACCTGGTTATCGCAGTTTTTCTTTTATTTCCATATATTTTGGCATCTCTTCAATAGAGTATATACTTTATACTATGAATTCCCTGTGGCATTTCATTTCTTAATTTTTCTACTTGTAACTTCCAAGTACTGGAAGAGAACCTGGGGTAATCGTGATCATTCTCCTGGGCGCATAAATTTCCTCTCACTACTACTAACAGCGTGATCCATTATCTTCTTTTGACATCTCCTTATCTTTCTCTTAACAACTACGACTGAAAGGTCATACTATTCATCCTTGCTCCTGTTTGAATTATAAACTCTGACTCCCAATTCCAACTTCTAAAATTCCATAGAAAATTCTTCCGGTATAGTTTCTATGTCCGTTATTGCTTTCCTCTATCTTTGCTTTTCCTCGTGAATACATACTTCAACCTCTTATGGCCCATATAGTTCTTACACCTTTCTCCATACATATCATGTCTCCCCATTTTTCAAAACAAATATTATTACTGTTAGTCTCAATGATAAGTAGGATACTTCTGCTCATAAGATTTCGGTTGTCTAGGTGCATATACAATAACTTTATTGAGCTGCATCATCACACATCCTATTCCCTTATGAGAAGCATCACTATGACTACCAAATCTCCTTGATACTTTCAAAATAATAAAACAGGTGCTGTAACCATTCTTTCACTTAACTCTGTAAAACTTTCTTTACCCTTCTTTACTTCATATAAACTTCTTACTTTTGTTGGTGTTTTTGGTCTCTTTTCATTCATAGTAACTTTAACTTCTACTGAATCTCTTTTAATCTTTTCTACATTGACTATTTATGCTAAGAACTATATTTCATACAACTTCTTTCTTCTCCAACTTCCCAGTCATCATTAAATGCTTTGCATGGTCCTCTGTTGACTTTAAGTATCACAACTATAGTTTACTCGGATATTCCTTATAGGTGCTTTCCATCCAGTTCAAATATTACTAGTATATTGGTTAATCCAATTGATGATACGAGAACAGTACTTAGTTCTGATAATTATCTTTGATATATCCATAAGTTTAATCTTCAGTTGGTGAAATACTAAGTCTTAAATCAATCTCATGATAGTACTTTGCTTCTTTCGTTTGATCAGAAAAATCATTGGGTTGAGGTAACAGATGCTTGCTTTTGATAGTAAACTTTGTTGAGCTCTCGTTAGTCGATGCACAATCACATACTTCCATCTTTCTTATTAACATTTAATACCGGTGCATCTTATGGGGTACACTAGGTCTAATCGCTTCTTCTTCTAGCATTTCTTGCATTTACTTTGCTAACTCCTTTACTTTAACTGGCGCCATTCTGTGCGGGGCCTTGGACACTAGCTTCATTTCAGGTGCTAAGTCAGTCACGAACTCAATTTCTATATCCGGAGGAAATGTTAATAACTCATTCAAAGACATATCTTGAAACTCCTTAATTACTATAAAATCTTTAAACTTTGTTTGCTTCCGACTTTTATGTATTCCATAATCACCATAATGCTCATATCTTGATCACCGTAATCATCATTAACAAATTTGTTACCTTCTTTCATCTTCTGAACCTTCTCACCTTCTCATTTGGCATCCTCAGAATTATCTTTTCGTCACGACGGTCTGTCTGGACATCACTCCTTAGTAGTCAATCCATTCCTTAGAATAATATCAAATCCTCTTATCTTCCAGGATATCAATTCTACACAACTTATTGTCAGGAAACTTAATTTCACTATTGGTACTCACTTATTTAACAACTACACGTTCTTGACTTGCTAATCCTTTAATCACAATCTTATCAATTCAAAGGGTAATTCATCTTATCAACAAAACTTTGAGAGATAAACAATTAAGTTTCTCTCACATCTTTTAATATTTTCACGCTTAAGGTATTCACCATAATCATTCACGTCATCGCATACGTATTCGGAATAACCTATTTCACAGACAATTCATAAACTATCGTTCTTGGAGACGTATTCCTTATTGGAGTAGATTTCCTTGACTCTTAGTGGATCCTTGACGGGGTTAGTGATTTGCAATCCTCGTCATGTGCCCGTGTTTCCTTTCCATGCATAAGAGGTAGATGGAACTTCGTCCGCTTGACTCAGGATACGTTGATTTCTACTTGAAAACCTCTTGCAAAGAACAACAGTACAATGAAACGACTAGAAGGATTCAGAACTCACAGAAATTAGGGTTGAAAAGAAAGAAGAAGTAAGGATTTGAATATGAATGAGACAACCACATTGGTACTTAAGATGGCCAGTCTTTCGTACCATATGGCACACAGCATATGATTAGGTGGCGTCCCACCCGGCTCTTCGTCATTCTGAAAAAGTGTCTCACCATAACACTGCTTGTCCCCATCAGAAAGCAAAACTTGAGGGAAACAATTAAATTTGAAAGAAATGGAATATCCTCCTTTTCGATATCATTGAAAAGAGTTTATTTGAGAAAAGAAGTTCATATATTTTTAGGAATTGAGAAGGAATATACGCTGTAATATTGAAAACTAGAACGATACCATTGGTCACCATCCACATTTCACTTGTATTCATCTTTCGAGCTTGTTCGATCACATCCCAATTGTAATATCCCATATTTTTAAATATTATTATTATAATTATTTGGAATTATTTATGTGATTTTAGGTGAATTTTAGTGAATTATCTGATAAGTGGAATTGATGTTTGGGGTGTTTAGATGTGATATTATTTGAGTATTTGAATTTTTATATGTCCAAAATAAAATATAGATAATTGTGATATTTTTCTGGTAATTTTTGGACTGTTAGATGATTTTATATTGAGTTATGAATTAATAATTATTTTCTGAGTAATTACCAAAATTATTTTATAAAGCCGGGGATCGTCCAACTTCAACCGTTTTTACGTTTTTACAACTCGAAACTCTTCCGAAAACTCCTTCCTAACCTAATCTGGTAATTCCGGACATTTTCCGTGTTTTGACTTTTTCAATCCGGATTACGGTTTGACCCGTACGCGGCCCGGCGCAAGATTTTCGATACGATAGTTATTTCGGTAATCAACAAAATCCGTATTCTCGAGAGACGGGATATTTTTACATTATTTTCGTATATGGTGTTTTATAAAAAGCTGGATTTTGATGATTATCCAAATATGGTATTAAATTGTATCATTTTTATAGTTACTTAGCAGCTAAGTAATCTATTTTCGGATATTTATTTGCATAAATACTTGGATTGTCTCTAAAATTGTTTTTATGGTTTTATAATTACAATAATTATATTTGGGATTTTATAAAATTTAGAAATCAATATTTCATCAATTATTTACCCCTGTATGATTTTCTGATTGCATTTATTTGTAAAATCCATATTTAATTCCAAAATTCTTCAAAAATTATGAAACTCATATTTATTTAAGTTTGCAATATTCTGATAATTTTAAAATTATTTTGGGAAATTTTAGGATTAATTTTACCCGCGCGTTAAATCGTTTAATTGATAAAAGCGGGTATAAATTGCGTTTCAAAAATTATTTTAAAATTTCAAAATTTATGTTTTTGTAAAATTCGGGATATTTTTAACATTTTAAGACTATTTTCGTGATTTTCTGAATTTGTTTCAAGTGGAGCTCGGTTCGTTAAATTGTGTAATGCGGGTATAACGCGCAAGTCAAAAATGCTTTAAAAATTATGAAAATTTTATTTTATTAGTTTTTAATTATTCTGAGAATTTTAGAATTTGTTTGGTACTTTTTCTGGTTTTATTTACCAGCGCGTTTATTCGATAAGTTGAGAAATGCGGGGCAAAACAAAATTTTCAGGTATAAATAAGGATATGCTGATGTGCTCTGTTAAAAAAAAAAGAAAAAAAAAAAGAAAAAAAAACGTGTCAAAACCCCCCAACCCCACCTGGTCCCCACGCACCCCCCACCACCCGTACCCGTGCGTCGCCCCCTCCCTTTTTATTTCTTCACCCCTTCCCCGTTTACACACAATACTCCTTCTCTTCTGTTTATATACTTTTAATTTTCAAAAATACATATCTTCTCAACCGTTCATCCAAATTTCAATTTTTATATATATAAACGATCAGCGCTTCGATACCTACGCATAGGTATATATATTGCGAGGTTTTGAGAAGAAAATTTGCGGGGCATATTTCCGTTATATTTCCGTTTTAATTATTTTCGGGGCATAGAAAAGGAGTTTGAAGGCGTTGATTACTCCACATGGCATCTCAGCATGTATATGTCTATGACCATTAATTTCGGATTTTTCTGGAGATATTTTCCGGACATCAGATATTCTTCTCGGGGTGAGCAGAATTTATTTTGGGTAACGATTCCGAAATTCCGCCTTCGTACTTGTGTATATTATAGCATGTTAGTGTTAATATATTTATTTCATAATTTTTAGAAATATTTGAAGAAGTCACTTTTGGTCCGAGTTTTGGTTCAGGTGGCCGTGTTATTCATTTCTGGAGTGTTTATACGCGTAAATATAAATTATTGTGTTGATTGTTGTTGGTTGTGTAGATATGATATCGACTGACAGTCCGAGAAATAGAGGAGGTGCTGTCCGATTTCCAAGAAAATATTATTTTAAATTATTTTCCAGGCTCGATAATTCTTATAAAATTATTTTCGGGTGTTCGAGCCCTATTATTTAGTTATAAAATAATTCAGAGACCCGTTTTAATTCCGAAAAATATTCAAAAATTCATAATAAATAAACCGTTCGTCCGTTTAATACGAAACGAACGCGTACAGACTCAGAAAAATATTTTGCTTTCATTAAAAATACTTTCGAGACCCAAATCCTTTTGTTTCGAAAGGTCGTTTGTTTTACGAATCATTCCAAGTCGATTATTGATCGATAAATCATATTTTTGACCCGATTTCAGTTTTAAACGTATCAAGTCGAACCTTTTGACGAATCGAGGGATGTGTGTTATAAATTATGTGATACATGAGTTATGTGCATAAGTGCTATGTGAATTATGTGCGTACGTGGGTCAAAAGTCTTGTGTTTGACTGTTTCCTTTATGTGTGGGCTATCGTATGGGTAGACATTAGGGTTTTGACGCGCAGTTCGTCGAGTTATTATCGTTTAGACGATTAAAGTTATATTTTTTTAATTATAGATGCGGATCTCTCGAGTTGATCAGGACAAGGTGTTGGATAAAGAATGAAATGTAATGGTATTGGATATTTGGCTTCTAGCAATCGCAGGAGCAGCATATCGGTAAAGTGTTGAAAAGAAAGACGGTGACGTTTTGAGACAGAATGTCAGAATAAATGTGTCGTTGCGAGTGTGACTAACTACTAAAACCCAAAGGCAAGTACCCCTGACTTTACTTATCGTTCAAGTGATGTTTATTTCAAATCATATTATGCAAGTATCCCTATCATCACTTATTATTCAAGTGATATTTATTTTGAATCTTATCATGCAAGTATTGCTTTCCCTATTCTCAGTTCGTAATAGATAAATGTTTTACATATCGCTGAATTAAATAATTCTGTTTATGCAAATGCTCGTCTGCTGTTCTATGTTAAGAATAGTCAAGTGATTTTACTTATCCAATTATCGTATTTATATATGTTTTGGATTTTGAGAAAAGTGATTTGATTGCGAATATTCCTACCCAAGAATTGGGGGAATAAAATTATTTCGGGTGTCAATTATTATGACCCCATTTCAATAAAAGGTTTTAAGATTGGATCATAATTGCGTAAGTGACCGGGACGGACGGTCCAGTGGAGGGCTATTTCTAAGTGCCATATCCTGAATTGGGATGTTTTGAATTCAAAATGGTTTGACATCAAAACACTCTACGGGCTGGATAGTGATATTTTGGGGATTGAGTTTTACTTAATCCTGAGGACCGGGATGACTGGTGCCTCGAGATGGGCCGTAGTGCCTGGGGACCCGACTAGATCTATATATTGAGATATAGATCTGCATTATATTCTGACTGATCAGCAGAATATAGATGCGAACTAGTGTCCAGTCTATTTTATTGTTGATTGCCATTAACGGCATTCTCTCTCGAAAATTTTATGATTATGGATTTGTTAGGTCACACACACTGTAGAGGGGGTGAATACAGTGTATAGTACACTCAAATCGAACTTTAAGAACTTAAGTAACAGAAAAACAAACTTTATTGAAACAATAAACTCTGTTACAGTATGGAACTGTTACCTCTCAGTGATGAATAAATATCACGAGAGCTGCTAGGGTTACAATGAATAATCTTTTCTAATAATGATAACACTTATAGTATAAACCCTATGTCTATGTTTATATACTACACAGTTACAAGATAATCGCTAATTGATATGGAATATAATTCTGCTTCCTAAAAATATATCAATCAGATATCTTTTCTTCCAAGTATTCCATTCTTCACGGAATTCCTTCTTCATGCATATCTCTTCTTATGTTTATCTCGATCTTCTTTCCTTTAATCAGCTACTATCCTTATCTGATTGTCCTTCAGCACTTAAGTTCTGATATCTATCTTCTGATGATTATCTCCTGATAATATAAGTACTGATATCCTTAAGTCCTGACTTCCAGTATAAGTACTGATCAACAGTTAAGTACTGATTTATCCTGTTCACGTAAGATCTGAAAGCTAAACATAAAACATATTAGCCATGACATTATCAAATATATCTAACAATCTCCCCCAACTTGTAAATTAACAAAATATACAAGTTTAACAGATATTTGATGATGTCAAAAACATTAAGTACAAATGCATGAGAAATAGACTAGATAACTACAACTTACAGTCCTTAAAGTTTTTACCAATTTCAGCTTCTGATAACAACTTCAATCTGTATAAATATCAGAATTTAAGGAGTTGTAGATCTTCGACTTGGCTTCTTCATTTTCTAATCTCTCTGATGTCAGGAGTTATTCTGAGATAGTTCTTCAACAAACATTTCTCAGCATATCTTAGTTCATCAATCATTCTCCTTTTAACACCTTTAAGCTCTGCAGTATCTTCACCAGTTTGAAAGATTGCAGCTCTGAGATCATTAATCTTTGCTTTTCTCAAATCCTGATCTAGTCTTATGACATAAGCTTTGTCAGACTCAAGATTGAATTCAAGTCCCTTAATACCAAGATACGTTCTGATCTGTGCAGTATTAGGCTTCATATCAACAATATCACCATTGTGATCTATGTACTTTGGAACATATATGCTGTCAGACTTAACAGAATAAAGCCTTTTCTGTCTCTGAATCTGTTCTTTTAAGTAGTTTGCAGCAGTCTCTGTTATTCTGTCATCCACTTGAAGTAAGAAAAGTACATGCTCCAATTCTTCAAAATACTTCAAAGGAATGGCATTTTGTCTTATATGATAAACCCTACCATCTGTCATGAAATACAACATGATGTATTCTTTCAAGTAGGTATGGTAAACCATCTGTACAGATTCTAGTTGATTCAATCTCTCAGGAGTTGCTGCAATACCTGGTTCACTCAAGGAAGTTGGATCATTGGTAGTGTTGTGTACTCTTCTTTCATCAGCACTTCCCAATCCAGTTTTATCTCTAGCTTCCTTTCCAGTAACTACTCTTGCTTCAAAACCACTTGCAGTAGTCTTCAAAGATTGAGTCTGTTTTGCTCTAGTGAATCCTGGTATGAGTGTCTTTGATCTATTTTCTGATATCAAGTTAACTTGAGCTCTGTCAGAGGTTACTTGCTTCTTCTGAATATCAGAACTTACAATTTCTTGACTCTGAACAACTTGAGCCATGTCAGAGGTTGTTTTAAGAACTTTTCTTGAAGTCAGAGCAAGATCAACTTTTTCATCAGCAATTTCTTCTTTCTTAGGAGGTACATAAGCCTTGATAGGTTCACCAACCTTTTCTTTACCCTTGGATCTTGGATCTATCTGTGGTTGTGATCTAACCAATGTTGCTTCAGTATGTGTCCTTTCTTTGATCACAATGCCTTTAGGTTTTGGAAGTGACTTTTTACCAGAAGCTTCAGATTTAGATGTGACTTTCTCTGATTTAAGTCTGGCTTCTTCTTCCTTTAAACTTTCCAAGTCCATTCCTGGATTTTCTTGAAGAAATAACTGTCTTGACATTTCCTCATCAAGATCTAGAAGTTCATCAGAACTTATCCTTTTACCAGCAGCAGAACTTATTCTTTTCCCAGTATCAGAACTTGTTCTGTGACTAGCTTGTCTTGATGTAAACCTTCTCCCTTGACTATGACCACTACCCATTCCAGAGTTTCCTTGGTCATCTTTTCCATCATCCTTTCCTTGCAGTGTCTTGTTGGTTTTGCATTTGGACTTAATTACCTTCTCCCCCTTTTTGGCATCAGCAGGTAGTAGAAGAGAGATAAGTAGTTCCACTGAGGTCTGGATTTCAGTAAGTTGCGATTGCTGAGAAGCTTGATTTTTCAGAATTTGATCAATCTGAGCTTGTTGTTTCTCTTGAGTTTTCTCAATATAAGCAATCCTGTCAATGGTAAGTTGAAAGAACTTTTTCTTATCAATTTTCCAAACTTGTTCCTGTTTGATAAAGTTCTCCTGAATCTTGTGTAGCTCTGCATGAGTAGTTGAATGAAGACCTTGTAGATGTTTAGTACTCAATGCAGTGACTCTAAGCTAGGTTTTAAAATCATCAGAATTTAACATCTCATCAGCTTTAGTCAAGTGCTCAGCAAGATGTAAAGTATTTGGAACACATGAAACTGAGTTCCATTCCTTAGTCCACTCCTGACCTGCAGGAGTTTCATTCCAAGGCACTGGTGCATCCCTGATAACAAACTCCTTTACCAGTTCAGACTTAGGAAGAGTCGGTGGAGGAGTATGTCCTGAAGGACCTGCTTCATCAGCATCTACAGTTGTAGCAGCTTCACCAGTATCTCCAACATTTGCAGCATCAGAACTTAAAGAATCAGTATCTTCTGATAAGACAACAGTGTGAGTAGAAATGGAGGCTTCAGCATCCTCTAATTGCTGATCTGATACTAAGTTCTGATCAACAGCCATATCCTGATGCTCACCTAAAATCTGATCATCAACATCTTGATGCAGAGAAGGTGTTGTTGATAACTCTGGAGTTTGAATAGCATCAGTAACAGGTGTTGTGGAAGGATTATTTGTTGTTGGAGCTTCTAAGAAAAGTATTTCAGGCACAACCAGGTTCTGAATATCAATTTCAGCACTTATGCCTGGATCAACAAGAGACACAGATGGTGAGTTAGCCTTGTCAGATACAGCTTCCTGAGATGGAGTTGATGGAGAAGAAGTGACTGGAGCAAATTCCTTGTCTTGTGAGATCAGAGATTCCTGATCCCCTTCCTTAGCTGCTTCCTCCTCATCATCTGAAACTGGCATTTGTGCCCTCTGTTTCTTGTACTTCCTTGTTGATTTGGATTTCTTGGGAGTTTCAAGAACTATCATACGTCTAAGCCTCTTGAGAAGCATAGAACCCCCAATTTCAGAATCCTTCTGAGAAGTTGCTTTCTCAGCTTCATTCACCACAGGTTCTGAAGAAGGAACCTGTTCCTCAGAATCTGATTCATCTCTCAAAGTAATTCTCCTCCTCTTTTGAGGTGTTTGAGGAACAGTCTTTGTTCTCTTTGGCTTAGAGGATGTAGACTTCACAGTAGGTGCTGAAGAAGAAGGTTGAGCAGTCTGTGAAGTGGAGAGATAGGATTTGAGATAAGTTCTGAGGGTAGGTTGAGTAGAATGAGAGGTAGGTACTGAGGTTGATGGATTTTGGGTGGTTGGACATCAGAGTAAACAGATCTATAAGTATCAGGATCAGCATTTACCAGGATCTGTTTTACAGACTTAGGAATCTGTAATGGTCTAACCACTTTCTTCTTAGTATCAGCATTTACCAGGTCATTAAAGTATCGTTTTGCAACCTTAAAAGGTGGGGTTTGAGTGCTGACTAAATGAGGTTCATCAGTACAGTAAGTGTAAATAAGTTGACAGAATCTAGCAAAATAAACAACATCTCGATCCTCTGTCATCCTATCCCCAATAAAACCAATCATTCCAGTTGCAAAATCAAAATGAGTTTGATGGATAATAGCATACCCTATGTGCTGACTCAGAATTGGGATATCATCAAAATTTGAACATTTGTTCCCAAAAGCTTTGGTGATGCAATCAAAGAAGAAACTCCATTCTCTTCTAATATTAGCCCGTTTCAACTGTCCAAGTTTTGTCAGACTCTTTTCATATCCCAATTCAGCCATTAACTCCCGAAGGGCTGAGTCCTCTGGAATTGAGAAAGTACAATCTTCTGGAAGATGTAAAGCCCTGCGTACTGTACCAGGAGTGACTACTAAGGATGAATCACCCACTTGGAAGATAATACTGGGAGTTCCATGTTTGCCACCATCATCAAAAACTCCAGTCCTCCATAACCTCAGAACTTGTTTACTTGAAAATAATTCAGGCTGAGTTAAGGCGTACCCAACCTCACTATGTGCAAGAAGATCTTGCACAAAGTGCAATTCAGATGGAGCTTCAGCATGATCAAGAATTGCAGCATAGTTGTTTGGAACAAACTTTGCTCCATCAATGATTAAATCCTTTGGTGCCATGTGAAAAATATTGAGATTCAAGTATGCCTGTTAGGTGTTTGAGATAATGTCTGTATGAAAAACCAACGTGAGAAAGAAGGAGAAAGAGAGTAAAAGTAAGGAGAGATATAAAGTATAAAGAAAATAAAAGATTAAAGAAATCTTCTCTCTGTTGTACTTATACTCTGAAAAGAAATGTTACCGTTGGACACCTGTCAGACATGCAGTAATAACGGTCAGTTACTGGGCTCGAGAAAATAGGAATCATTACTTACCCAGTTGCCTTGTTTCAAGGAAAAACCGTTCCATTAATCAAGAGAAACAGTTTTAATTCAAAATTGAAACCATTAGTACCGATTGAATTATTTTTCACTGTATCATTGATATTCTGAAAATACATCACATGAAAATGACCAAGATAAATTAAAGGAGTAAGTGCTGAAAATGAATCAGAATTTAATATGAAACACAATATATATGGTCATCAGAACATCAATCAGGATTTATCAACACAAGATGAAATAACTCAGAGACAAAATCTTGAAGTAAAAACAACTTTCATTAATATATCAAGACAATACATTTATGAAATGGAAATTACATCAATATTTATATAAGATTTTCCCTAAGCTCCTAATCCTAACATCAACAGCTTTAGTCCTAGCTAAGAAGCTTGACAAAGCTGAGGATGAAGAAGAACAGGAAGAAGACAAGATTAAGTCATCTTCCTCTTCCTATCTTCGACGAACAAGATGGTGAGTCGTATGATTCGCTCTTGCTGACGGATTGCTTCCCGCCTTTCCTCCTCCAATCGCTCCAGATGGCGATGGTAATCCATATAGAAGAATAGAAGGTGAGTCAGCACCTCCTGTGGGACAAAATCCCAGATCTCCTCAGGAATGGCTGTTACATGCCACTCCTGCTGCCATCTCCATAAGAAACACTTGGGCCAGCTTTCTCCACAAAGTCTGATAGCAGGGCCTTATTTCCAGTCATATGTCCTGAACATCCACTGTCCAGAACTAGAATATTTTTCCTGTTGCCCTGCAATCACAAAGACCACTAATTATTAGTTTTAAGGACCCAGACTTGCTTGGATCCTTTGGCCTTATTAAGTTTGTTAACATTTGCAGCGGATTTAGCATCAGAGTTTATGTTAACATTTTTCTTATCAGAACTTACACTATCAGACTTTGAATCAGAATTTACACTAGAAGGAACAATGGAAACTTTCTTCAAAGAAGGTTTTATTTGATAATAATCATAGTACAAACTATGATATTCCTTACAAGTATAAATGGAATGTCATAAACTACCACAATGAAAACAAGGATTTTGTGGTTTGTATCTAACAGACTGACTCTTAACTCCTGATTTTGAAGGTAAGGAGTTAATATTTTTATTCTTCCTGCAAAAAGAAGCCAGATGGTTAGAAATTCCACAGTTATGACATGTTTTCCTAGGAGCATCAGGAACAGGTTTATAATCATTGCTTTTATTCACACCTTCCTTTCCATTCCTATTTTTCCTAGGTGATTTTACCTTGTTTGCATTCTTGACATCTTTCAGCTTATGCTTAAGCTGCTTCTTTGTCATTAAGCCTATGTTCACTTCAGCTTTCTTTTCCTGTTTTAGTTTATCAGAAGTTAATTCCTCTTTAACTTCTGATTTCTCATTTTCAGACTTTACAGTTACAAACTTAACAGGTTTAAACTTTGGATTTTGCTTAACAACAGGCTTAATTTCTTCAGTTCCTTTATCATTCTTATCTTTTCCATAACCTAAGCCCTCTTTCCAGTTTCCACTACTTAGCAAATTTTGAGTTGTTTTGCCAGAGTTAGTCCAAGTCCTGATAATCTCTCTTTCCTTTTCTAACTCAGTTTTTAGAGATTCATTTAATTTTAGCACTTCATTCCTAACATAAAAAGCATCATCTCTATCCTTCTGAGTTTGATGGAACATGATTAACTCTTTTTCTAAGAAATCATTCCTTTTCTTAAATGCAAGATTTTCAGAAGTTAATCTTTCACATGTTAAAGTTTGGTCTCTATAGCTAACAAACATGGTTTTAAGATATCTTCTCAACTCATTAATATCATCAGTATGAAAAGCATAAGTAGTCTGAGGTACCTTTGTTTCAGCAGCTTCAGAACTGCTCTCAGCACTTTCTTTATCAGCATTTGCCATCAATGCATAGTTCTCCTCACTTTCAGAGTCTGAGGTGTCTGTCCAGCTTTTCTGCTTTGTGACAAGAGCCTTGCCTCTGTCACCCTTTACCTTCTTGCAGTCAGGAGATATGTGGCCTTTCTCACCACAGTTATAGCATTTAACATTGGTGTAATCTCCTCTGTCAGACTTTCCTCCTCTGCCTTCAGATCTTCTAAAATTCTTCTTATCAGAACTTATGCTTTTCCTGGAAAACTTCTTTCCCTTCCTGAACTTCCTGTATGCAATCTTTGTGATTCCTTTCACCATAAGAGCACACAGCTTCATCATCTCCTCATCAGCATCAGTCTCAGGCAAGCTTTCAGAATCTGAGTCATCATCACTCTCACAACTTGATGACTCAGTATCAGACTTTATGAAAAGAGCTTTACCCTTGTCTTTCTTTGAGGAAGCTGCTTTGGGGAATTCTTCTTCAGCCTTAAGAGCAACTGTCCTTGACTTTCCTCCTTTCCTCTTGCTTCTTTGTTCCATCTCCAGCTCATGAGTCTTGAGCATTTCATAGATTTCGTCAAGAGTTGTTTTATCAAGATTGTAGTTGTCTCTTATTGTCGTTGCCTTCAAATCCCAGCATTCAGGAAGAGCTAACAGGAACTTAAGGTTTGAATCTTCAAGATCATACTCTTTATCAACCAATGACAAATCATTCAAAAGTTTGACAAATCTATCATATAAATCATTCAATGACTCATTAGTCTTTGAGTCAAAGTGTTCATACTCTTGAGTGAGTATTGTCTTCCTGTTCTTCTTAATTATGTCAGTTCCCTGACACCTTGTTTTCAGAGCATCCCATATCTCCTTAGCAGTCTTGCAGTTGATTACCCTGTTTGACATTACATTATCAATGGCACTATGCAGTAAGTGTCGTACCTTAGCATCCTTAGCAATTGATGCTATGTCCTCAGCAGTATAATCACTCTTCTCCTTTGGTACGGTCTTTGCTGCTTCACCTGCAACTGCAACAGCGAGTTTGGTTGGTTTGTGAGGACCTTCCTTGATTCTATCCAGGTATTCTGGATCTGTTGCTTCCAGGAACATGGTCATCCTTACCTTCCATATGGGATATTCAGATGGTCTCAGTATGGGGACTCTGATGGTCTCATACCGACTCTGAATTTGTGTCTTTGGTGGTTCCTCAGTTGTGGTAGGCTTAGTTGGAGTTTCTGTGTCCGACATGATTGTGTTTGGATCTTTAACTGTATGTAAGTTAACAGATAGGCTCTGATACCAATTGTTAGGTCACACACACACACTGTAGAGGGGGTGAATACAGTGTATAGTACACTCAAATCGAACTTTAAGAACTTAAGTAACAGAAAAACAAACTTTATTGAAACAATAAACTCTGTTACAGTATGGAACTGTTATCTCTCAGTGATGAATAAATATCACGAGAGCTGCTAGGGTTACAATGAATAATCTTTTCTAATAATGATAACACCTATAGTGTAAACCCTATGTCTGTGTTTATATACTACACAGTAACAAGATAATCGCTAATTGATATGTAATATAATTCTGCTTCCTAAAATATATCAATCAGATATCTTTTCTTCCAAGTATTCCATTCTTCACGGAATTCCTTCTTCATGCATATCTCTTCTTATGTTTATCTCGATCTTCTTTCCTTTAATCAGCTACTATCCTTATCTGATTGTCCTTCAGCACTTAAGTTCTGATATCTATCTTCTGATGATTATCTCCTGATAATATAAGTACTGATATCCTTAAGTCCTGACTTCCAGTATAAGTACTGATCAACAGTTAAGTACTGATTTATCCTGTTCACGTAAGATCTGAAAGCTAAACATAAAACATATTAGCCATGACATTATCAAATATATCTAACAGGATTAATGCTATTCTTTCTTAGCATTAAGTTTCGGGAAACTACAGTGTTTATAAATGAATTCGAAGTTCAGATTGTTGCTGCAGCATTAGTTGCTCAGTGATAATTAGAATCTTGAATGAATTGGGATCTTCTTAATTATTCAACCCGTCCTTATCAGGCTGGTTTAGCAGGCTAAGTCTATGGAAACTTAGTCGATAATGATAGATACTGAATAGTTAGGAATTTCTTGAACGTTGTTTTATGGATAGTTGATGCATTCGTTGCTTAGATATGAAAGTGTTACCAGAAGCTATTTTGAAAACACATAATACTGAAGCTCTTACAAAAATGTCATTATTTCCTATGTGATTTATAGCAATGCAAATCAAATTGATTTTTAAGTTGTTGAAGTATATCCTCTAAATGATTTCGTATTTCGCTCTTCAAAATATTTCAGGAATTGCTTTTACTTTAATGATACTTGCTGAGCATTTCTTTCGCTCATACTTGCCTGTTTTCAAATTTAACCTCCAGTGAGGATTAGTTTCGCTGTTTAGCTGCGTAATTCGAGGAAGCAAAGAAGAAGCTCTCGGAAGGTGGTTGGTCCAGGGTTTGTGGACTAGTGTAAGTTTTATTGTATAAAGTTGTTTATATTATATTATATAATAATTGTGTATTTTATAGTTGGGCCTAGTATACTTCTTTTCGAAGTTATACTAGCGGGTTAAGTTTTGAGATTGAGAATTGTTGTAAAGAAATGTAAAAGAAAGTGAAAAATTTATTGATGGAATTTGGAATTCTTGTTTCTAGAACTGTAACCTTAAAAGATCTTGGATTAGTTGGGGTCATTTATGCTAAATATCTTCCGCTGGCATTTATTTATTGATTAAACAGGTTAATTTGGATTGAGATTTTATAGTGACGACCAAATCCTCTGACCCCGGATTTGGGGGTGTTACAGGTTGGTATCAGAGTTGAGGTTATAGTAAACTAGAAACGAGAGTGTGTAGGAGTGTGTATAGCTATGTGAGGACGCTTGAGCTCATATCGAGTTCCTGTTGGACTATTGGATATAGTACCAACGAATAAGTTAAGATAGGCGCATTCGTTTGAGATGGTTGTGTTGAGATGGACAAAACTCTTGGCAGTTGCAAACTTCTATTGTGGAATCTTTCGAGGCTACTACGTTTTGACGACGATGAAGATTATCGATGTCCTTGGAACATGAAGAAGCGTCTAGAATCAGATGGCGAGTCAACTGGAGAGTTCAAATTGAAGATAAATATTAAGACTTTGGCAATACCTTTTCTTTCTATAATTTCTTTTGGCCTCTCTCAAAAGAAGTAATTGTTAGAGGATATATTCCCTAACACTCATTTTCAATCATAACTGTGTTTTAAATGTGCCAGAGGCTGTCATGAAGCCTATTTTTCAGGTTTTGATAGCTCTGTTAAGTTATGATAATTTAATTCCACTTTTCTTATTTGGTGGATAGTTTCTTGATGATGTGACACCATTTGCTCATTTGGTGACATAATTTTGTTATCTGGATTTCATTTCCTTCAGAAATATCAGCTTTGAAATCTTTTCAGTTTTATTCATTTGATTTTCGATCCCTTTGATATTCTTTTATTCTGACTGAGATGAACAACCCTAACTATAGGGGACACAAGGTATACATGTCTGTGTGATAGGAGTTGGATGGGACACCATCACTTGTGTGTATTGTGAATACATGAAGGTTAACAACCTTTAGTAGTGTCTTAATTTGGACACGCAATACAAAGTTTATTTGATCATATTGATCTCTCAGTTATTCTTTCATTTCAACAACACTTTCTCATAAATTCAGACTTTGGTACCCACAATGGTGAGACATCTGTTATGATATCGAATTCTTTTCTTTTTGAAATTCCATGCTTTTATCATCTCAAACATTCGAAGGTATGCCAATTAAGTTAAGCCGAGTTTTCCTGGTCAAGTCAAAGCAGGGTTATGTGATGGGATTATCAAGAGCAACAGTAGATTGCAATGCGATTAAAATATCAGGGGTGTATAGCGAAGTCAATCTGTTTCTTTATTTCTCTATCTTTCTTTTCTTCTCTCTATCCTTCTTTCTATTCTTCTTTCTCGCGATCAGTAAAAAGTGATTCTATTGAAGAATTGGTCAAAGGGTATGAATGGAACAGTGGTGCACAGTGAAACTCCTGTAAAAGTTTTATTATACAAGGAATACAAGATTTATTTGAGATTATGGAAAATTGAGTTTATTTGGAAATGGAAAATTTGTGATAAGATCCCTTAGTGCTTTCTTCTGCTGATTCTGAGGTCGGAATCCTTATAAGGAGGGTAGATTGTAATATCCCATATTTTTAAATATTATTATTATAATTATTTGGAATTATTTATGTGATTTTAGGTGAATTTTAGTGAATTATCTGATAAGTGGAATTGATGTTTGGGTGTTTAGATGTAATATTATTTGAGTATTTGAATTTTTATATGTCCAAAATAAAATATAGATAATTGTGATATTTTTCTGGTAATTTTTGGACTGTTAGATGATTTTATATTGAGTTATGAATTATTAATTATTTTCTGAGTAATTACCAAAATTATTTTATAAAGCCGGGGATCGTCCAACTTCAACCTTTTTTCCTTTTTACAACTCGAAACTCTTCCGAAAACTCCTTCCTAACCTAATCTGGGAATTCCGGACATTTTTCGTGTTTTGACTTTTTCAATCCGGATTACGGTTTGACCCGTGCGCGGCCCGGCGCTAGATTTTCGATACGATAGTTATTTCGGTAATCAACAAAATCCGTATTCTCGAGAGACGGGATATGTTTACATTATTTTCGTATATGGTGTTTTATAAAAAGCTGGGTTTTGATGATTATCCAAATATGGTATTAAATTGTATCATTTTTATAGTTACTTAGCAGCTAAGTAATCTATTTTCGGATATTTATTTGCATAAATACTTGGATTGTCTCTAAAATTGTTTTTATGGTTTTATAATTACAATAATTATATTTGGGATTTTATAAAATTTAAAAATCAATATTTCATCAATTATTTACCCCTATATGATTTTCTGATTGCATTTATTTGTAAAATCCATATTTAATTCCAAAATTCTTCAAAAATTATGAAACTCATATTTATTTAAGTTTGGAATATTCTGAGAATTTTAAAATTATTTTGGGAATTTTTAGGATTAATTTTACCCGCGCGTTGAATCGTTTAATTGATAAAAGTGGGTATAAATTGCGTTTCAAAAATTATTTTAAAATTTCGAAATTTATGTTTTTATAAACTTCGGGATATTTTTAACATTTTAAGACTATTTTCGTGATTTTCTGAATTTGTTTCAAGTGCAGCTCGGTTCGTTAAATTGTGTAATGCGGGTATAACGCGCAAGTCAAAAATGCTTTAAAAATTATGAAAATTTTATTTTATTAGTTTTTAATTATTCTGAGAATTTTAGAATTTGTTTGGTACTTTTTTTGGTTTTATTTACCGGCGCGTTTATTCGATAAGTTGAGAAATGCGGGGCAAAACAAAATTTTCAGGTATAAATAAGGATATGCTGATGTGCTCTGTTAAAAAAAAGAAAAAAAAAAGAAAAAAAAAACATGTCAAAACCCCCCAACCCCACCTGGCTCCCCACGCACCCCCCACCACCCGTACCCGTGCGTCGCCCCCTCCCTTTTTATTTCTTCTCCCCTTCCCCGTTTACACACAATACTCCTTCTCTTCTGTCTCTCTCCCTGTTTATATACTTTTAATTTTCAAAAATACATATCTTCTCAACCGTTCATCCAAATTTCAATTGTTATATATATAAACGATCAGCGCTTCGATACCTACGCATAGGTATATATATTGCGAGGTTTTGAGAAGAAAATTTGCGGGGCATATTTCCGTTATATTTCCGTTTTAATTATTTTCGGGTCATAGAAAAGGAGTTTGAAGGCGTTGATTACTCCACATGGCATCTCAGCGTGTATATGTCTATGACCATTAATTTCGGATTTTTCTGGAGATATTTTCCGGACATCAGATATTCTCCTCGGGGTGAGCAGAATTTATTTTGGGTAACGATTCCGAAATTCCGCCTTCGTACTTGTGTATATTATAGCATGTTAGTGTTTATATATTTATTTCATAATTTTTAGAAATATTTGGAGAAGTCACTTTTGGTCCGAGTTTTGGTTCAGCTGGCTGTGTTATTCATTTCTCGAGTGTTTATACGCGTAAATATAAATTATTGTGTTGATTGTTGTTGGTTGTGTAGATATGATATCGACTGGCAGTCCGAGAAATAGAGGAGGTGCTGTCGGATTTCCAAGAAAATATTATTTTAAATTATTTTCCAGGCTCGATAATTCTTATAAAATTATTATCGGGTGTTCGAGCCCTATTATTTAGTTATAAAATAATTCAGAGACCCGTTTTAATTCCGAAAAATGTTCAAAAATTCATAATAAATAAACCGTTCGTCCGTTTAATACGAAACGAACGCGTACAGACTCAGAAAAATATTTTGCTTTCATTAAAAATACTTTCGAGACCCAAATACTTTTGTTTCGAAAGGTCGTTTATTTTACGAATCATTCCAAGTCGATTATTGATCGATAAATCATATTTTTGACCCGATTTCAGTTTTAAACGTATCGAGTCGAACCTTTTGACGAATCGAGGGATGTGTGTTATAAATTATGTGATACATGAGTTATGTGCATAAGTGCTATGTGAATTATGTGCGTACGTGGGTCAAGAGTCTTGTGTTTGACTGTTTCCTTTATGTGTGGGCTATCGTATGGGTAGACATTAGGGTTTTGACGCGCAGTTCGTCGAGTTATTTTCATTTAGACGATTAAAGTTATATTTTTTTTAATTATAGATGCGGATCTCTCGAGTTGATCAGGACAAGGTGTTGGATAAAGAATGAAATGGAATGGTATTGGATATTTGGCTTCTAGCAATCGCAGGAGCAGCATATCGGTGAAGTGTTGAAAAGAAAGACGGTGACGTTTTGAGACAGAATGTCAGAATAAATGTGTCGTTGCGAGTGTGACTAACTACTAAAACCCAAAGGCAAGTACCCCTGACTTTACTTATCGTTCAAGTGATGTTTATTTCAAATCATATTATGCAAGTATCCCTATCATCAATTATTATTCAAGTGATATTTATTTTGAATCTTATCATGCAAGTATTGCTTTCCCTATTCTCAGTTCGTAATAGATAAATGTTTTACATATCGCTGAATTAAATAATTCTGTTTATGCAAATGCTCGTCTGCTGTTCTATGTTAAGAATAGTCAAGTGATTTTACTTATCCAATTATCGTATTTATAAATGTTTTGGATTTTGAGAAAAGTGATTTGGTTGCGAATATTCCTACCCAAGAATTGGGGGAATAAAATTATTTCGGGTGTCAATTATTATGACCCCATTTCAATAAAAGGTTTTAAGATTGGATCATAATTGCGTAAGTGACCGGGACGGACGGTCCAGTGGAGGGCTATTTCTAAGTGCCATATCCTGAATTGGGATGTTTTGAATTCAAAATGGTTTGACATCAAAACACTCTACGGGCTGGATAGTGATATTTTGGGGATTGAGTTTTACTTAATCCTGAGGACCGGGATGACTGGTGCCTCGAGATGGGCCGTAGTGCCTGGGGACCCGACTAGATCTATATATTGAGATATAGATATGCATTATATTCTGACTGATCAGCAGAATATAGATGCGAACTAGTGTCCAGTCTATTTTATTGTTGATTGCCATTAACGGCATTCTCTTTCGAAAATTTAATATTATGGATTAATGCTATTCTTTCTTAGCATTAAGTTTCGGGAAACTACAGTGTTTATAAATGAATTCGAAGTTCAGATTGTTGCTGCAGCATTAGTTGCTCAGTGATAATTAGAATCTTGAATGAATTGGGATCTTCTTAATTATTCAACCCGTCCTTATCAGGCTGGTTTAGCAGGCTAAGTCTATGGAAACTTAGTCGATAATGATAGATACTGAATAGTTAGGAATTTCTTGAACGTTGTTTTATGGATAGTTGATGCATTTGTTGCTTAGATATGAAAGTGTTACCAGAAGCTATTTTGAAAACACGTAATACTGAAGCTCTTACAAAAATGTCATTATTTCCTATGTGATTTATAGCAATGCAAATCAAATTGATTTTTAAGTTGTTGAAGTATATCCTCTAAATGATTTCGTATTTCGCTCTTCAAAATATTTCAGGATTTGCTTTTACTTTAATGATACTTGCTGAGCATTTCTTTCGCTCATACTTGCCTGTTTTCAAATTTAACCTCCAGTGAGGATTAGTTTCGCTGTTTAGCTGCGTAATTCGAGGAAGCAAAAAAGAAGCTCTCGGAAGGTGGTTGGTCCAGGGTTTGTGGACTAGTGTAAGTTTTATTGTATAAAGTTGTTTATATTATATTATATAATAATTGTGTATTTTATAGTTGGGCCTAGTATACTTCTTTTCGAAGTTATACTAGCGGGTTAAGTTTTGAGATTGAGAATTGTTGTAAAGAAATGTAAAAGAAAGTGAAAAATTTATTGATGGAATTTGGAATTCTTGTTTCTAGAACTGTAACCTTAAAAGATCTTGGATTAGTTGGGGTCATTTATGCTAAATATCTTCCGCTGGCATTTATTTATTGATTAAACAGGTTAATTTGGATTGAGATTTTATAGTGACGACCAAATCCTCTGACCCCGGATTTGGGGGCGTTACACCAATTGCATCATATAGCCACTTTAGAGGGTACACTGAAATGCTTTTGCAAATTAAGCATTATGGTAGATTCCTACTTGTCACGTCATGCGTCTTTAATATCGCACCCACACGGATAATACTTAAACAATTTGATCATAATGGCGTTCCTTACCAGGTAACTTCAAGATTCCTCTTTTAATTTAGAATAACCACATACCATTCGACATAACGATCCTTTTGTTAATAATACTCTGCTTTTAGAGAGGTCTGGAAAATTTTTCCAATCTTCTGCGATCACGCTCCGGCTACTGCTAAATCAATGAATTCTTCAAACTCTGATAGTCCTAGTAATTGAATGTGTAGTTACTCCGTACGCTGATTCTGTTGTAAATTTTCTCAAACAATACTTGCACTTTACTGTTAAGAATAATCAACTTCTTCATAATCATAGGTTACTTCGTTCTCGAAATTAGCAATACTAAGTCTGAAATAGCATCCTTCCAGGTAATCCGGGCTTTCTAACAAACAAGAAACTAAAATAGTAACTTGACAACCAATGTTTTAAAAAGAAACATTTTATTCGAAAAGGCCTTTAGAAATTTGTAATGAAAATTCTTTTTCGAAAACTTGTTTAAAAAGGTTTGGAAAATCACAAACCTGGTTATTTTTACCATATGAGTTGGTTATTGTCCTTCCGACCTATAACAAGGTACCATAGTAAAGAAACAATTACATAAAAGTTCATTCACTCCAACCTACCGCTTTCTCCTTTATCGGGTCCATTTGCCTTCCTTAATTAACGAAAACTTCAATTGTCGTTGCATGTTATCTTATTCATAGCTTCACGTCAAAGCTTCCATACTGGTAATACTCCCGACATTACCGTTGCAGTGGTTAAGTAAAACAGGCTATCCAATGGTCAACAAGTCTATTTCATAGAACAAAGTTTGCTCGTATCATATCACATCACTACTTTACATATCGCATTCATCATAGCACCATCATTTAATTCCACCAAAAATTCCAGATTTTTACCTTTCTTTCTAACTCTTTCAAAATTCATCTAATTCATCCCATAATTATTCACGGGTGGCTTAGTCACTAATGACTTCTTTTAACCCGATAACATCTATCCTTTGAAACACTTAAATCTTCCCTCTAAACTTCTTCTCACCTTTATTTATCTCTCAAGCGCTCCCCATTTACTATAACTCTCGAATCCATCCTCGTAGATACAATCACTTCATAGGACAGGATATAGGGTAAACTGAAGAGATAGACTCACAACTGAATGTTCAGTAAAATAAAAATAAACAAATGAAGGTTCTTAAATAGATAGTCTCACAACAAGAGGTGGTAGAGTAGCGTAGAATAGCTTGAAGAAGTGCAATCGTTATAACAGAAGGTAATGCATTAATATTAGTGGAGAAACAAGGTGCAATTCCAATCTGAGAGAAGATGACGATCCTCGAACGGAAAGCTCCAAATGATCAAATGACACCGGGAAATCAAGATCTGCCATTGCCATTGTCTGGAAATCACGTCACAAGTTGGGAATCCCAAATCGCAACACGAACCGTGTCGAAGACTTGCTATATAGTCGCACTCATCCTCACAACGTCTTATCTATATATTTCCTATTCCTAATCCTAACCCTCTACCCAATCCCAACAATCTAGATTTGTTTCAGTGACTTATAACCTATAGCTCTGATACCAACCTGTGACGCCCTCCAAACTCGGGTCAGAAGTTTGGGGTCCACAACATATGCACAATATAAACCTGTATAGGAAATATTATTTATAATGACCCTGTTTCACATAACCACGGATCGCAACACGTTAAAGTATGAAAACAAGCCACAATCTTAACCTTTATTACAACGTACCAAATCCCAACTAATTTAACTTACAATTGATAATAAAATCATTCTTACAATCTGACTATCTCTATACCGCATGAAGCTTCTGCTAGCTCGATTCAACTCGACTGGAACCTTAGTCCGCACTTTGGACTAAGGAACTTCACTATCATCCATATTCTTTTCAACTGTAAAATATATAAAAAAATCGCAAGGGTGAGCTAACTAGCTCAGCAAGTCATAATAGTGATAACTGAGGTTAAACAATGATCAAATGAGATGATTCAAAGGAATCTAGTTTCTTTTTAACTCATCATTAGAATTGGATATTCATTTTAAGTTTAAAAAAACTAAGGTTAGGCTGCTGATTAGTCACGCACTAACCCCGAGCAAGCACACAACACTGCTCTAATTACTGGATCCAAGGCACACATTGGCCTAACTTGACCACTGGTATGGTCTGACCACGAATCTGGTCCACATATATATAAAAACTATCCAATCCTAAAGCAGTTCAATATGATAACAATATGATTCAATAAAACAAGATCAAAATCAATAATGGTTAAACATTTGCATAAAAACGTAAGGAAACTCATGGATATCACAAGGGTATATCAGGTTATGTATAAGAACATTTTTCCAGTTTGTAAAATGATCAGGTATTTGACCAGTAATGATTTTTCAGGATATGGTTCTTTGATGTTATAAAGAATGGTTGAGATATAGAAATTTATGTGTTCTTAAAATAATTTTGTTCCAGTGTTTGGTGTTTGGGGGCTATACATTTGGGGAGTAGTATCATATTTGTGTGTTTTGGTATCTGAGGTTCAACAAAGGATAGTTTACAAAGAACAAGGCTTACGGCTCAAGATTAAGAAAATCAGGGTTCAAGGGTAAATAGTTTAAAATACTTACAATACAAAACAGGAGTTGTTTTAAATAATAGCGACATGTTATGAAACAGTTCGCAAATAATTGCAATATATCTTGAAGAAAAGTTCAGAAGTACTTGCCTTACAAGGCTCTACAACTACTACTGATCAATTCTGGGCCAACTCTGCCGCTTAGGCTTTTACGTCCAACCACTATATCACTCTGGATTCGATCTCAACACTCAAGTCCTTTGATTGGGACCTTCCTGAGCTTTTCGACTCACCATCAAGTATCTTTCGTCCAATTCCAATTCTCGGGCATTCCGATTGGAACCTACAAGGTCGAAACATCCTAACTTAGACATTCGATTATGCTTGACATATCCTCGCTAACAGTCCACCCGAACGTTAACAAAATCCGACTCGTAACATACTTCATATAATAATACACGTATTACTTAGGGTTCACGTTCTCGAAAATCAGTTCAGTGTTCGTTTTCGGAAAATACTTATATTCTTTATTTTACGAAATCAGGGTTATCGATTTAGAAAAATATTTCATCACATTATACAATCAAGTTTCGTATAAAATATACACACATATATATATATAGCCTCTCGACGTCCTGATATTCATCGGATACGTTTCTGTGTTTGAGTTATTCAGTTTTCCTAAAATCGGACAGTATTTCCTTCATTTATCGGACTTCCCGTCGAATATAATTGATGTCAATTCACCACAACAATCCATGATTACAACAATCAACATCCATAATTTTTCCCAACCACCAATTTAGTACTATTTTTAATTATTATTCGCATTTTACATTTATTTAATTATTAAGTTAGGACTCAGAATATAATCATCACGGTCCACCGTCGGCTCGCCGAGGCTCATCGCCGACGGCGGCAAAACTCGTCGGTACCCAATAAACTTTGGATTTCCACACGAACTTCACCGATTAGCAACAAAATTTTCCCCGTACAAAAAATTTATTTCATGGACATTAATCAAATATTTTCCTGCGGAGATAATAATATTCAAATCAGAACTGTTTTGAATCATAGCAGCACAGCAAGGAAATTAATCACAGGAACTCATGCGCGCACCCACGCGCCAATAACCAAACACACAAACCCAATCGCACATACACACACGAATTTATACACAACACACACAAAATGCACACTGCAACTGCATGTATACATAAATATATACCAGAGACTGGACAAATGATTTAGTACAGGGAAGATAGAAGCAAGACAGTAACGGTGCCGAAAGAACAGGCGGCGGAGTCGCCAAAAAATAGAAGCACAAGGCGGCGGAACAACAGAGATGGGCGTAACCGGAGGCTGTCGAAAAAGAAAAACCGACCGGAAATCGGGCGAGCAAATTCCATAGGAAGAAAGAAAGAAAAAGGAAGTGATCGAGGAAGGAGATAAGAGAGACTGAGATGATAATAGTAATTTTCCCCCTTTACACACGTGTTAACTGGACAGGGGAAAACAGATACATGTCATTTTAAGTGCAAGACACGTATATTGATTTCCCGAATAGCCCCATTTTTCGTAACGATTTATTTGATATAACGAAATAGAGTATGAATTAATAGTAACCAGAATAATTTCAAATTAATTTTAAAATGATAAAAATATCTCGAAGTTAATAAAAATGTAACTTTTGGAATTTTAAAATAATTTCTAAAACGCAACTTGTACCCGCTTTTATTAATAACACGAAACAACGAGCGCGTGAAATTAATCCCGAAAATTTCCAAAATAATTTTAAAATTCCCGGAATATTCCCCACTTAAATAAATATGAGTTTCATAATTTTTTGAAGAATTTTAGAAGTAAATATGGATTTTACCATTAAACATACTCAGAAAATCATTTAAAGATAAATAATTAATGAAATATTGATTTCTCAATTTTATAAAATCCTAAAAATAATTATTATAATTATAAAACCATAAAAACAATTTTAGAGACACTTCAAATATTTATACAAATAAATTTGCATTAAATCCACTTTTAAAATTGAAACAATTCAATATGATCGCATAATTAATCGCGCGGACAACCCGATACATTATAAATCACATATGGATAATAATCAAACAACACATAGCGGTCAAAACCAACACACATATTTTATTTATTTAATAATTTCCTTAATTGCATAATTAAATAATTCAAAAAGATTACACGAGTCGTTATAGAAGCTGATGAAGAGCTAACGTTGCGCGATTCGAAGGCTCCACCGTTGCGAGAGGATTCTTATCACTTATCGAGAGCTGCACGAGGAATGATATTTAGCTCACTAGGTATAGTTAAGACTAGCAAGAATGTGCGCCTTTATCTAAAGACGGAACACCGAATCACATGCGTGGGTGTGAGCATAATGTCAAGGACGATGACAAGAATGTTAAAGATAGTACTAAATGGCAGCGTTGCGATAGAGTTGCGAATAAAATGATTTACGACAGTGAATGAAGTTTCGGCGACTAATCAGTGCGAGCTGAATCCGAGGAAATGTGGAAGAGGTACCAAAGTGAAGAGACCCTTATATGGACATTCTTTTAATTAGACATTTCATTGGTAAATCAGGAAAATAGCAAGTAATTTATATAGTAATGACGACCAAAAATTTGATTTCCAAAATTTTAAAATGAGATTCCAAAAGGGATTTCTTAATCAACTTTCAGAAGATTTTTGGCATAAAATGAGTTTTACAAATTGGTTGTCAAATTAATATTTATGTTCTTGTTATTATAAACAGAAAATGACCTAAAAAGAAGAATAGAATTAGGCTCAGTGTTGTTAATTCGAAGAGCCAAGTAAACCCCAGTAGGGAGAAGGTTTAAAGTTTGCTGTGAAAAATGAAAGTAAACGTTGTTTAATAAAATCAATAATTAAATCAACATATTAAAATATTATTTACCCAATTTATAAAATTATTAAAATTTATCAAGATTCGTGATTCGAACGAACAGAGGGTGATTGAAGGAAATGGCAGAATCTTCTAGATGGTGATCGATGGATATTTTATGCGACATGGATGAAATCTGAAGCCGTGATTCTAAATTTTGGAACGACGTGATTAAGATCAAATTATTGAAGCATTTGGTGTGAAGGAATTTCCAGACATAATTTCGAAGCAATGATGTGACTTAAATTGTAAACCGGTATTCGAACGATCCTGAAGGCAGATGTTGGCGAAGCATGGAAAGTGATCGACACTGACATCCTTTCTTCTAATAAGATAGCTTACGTTTTCTTGATTCTTGAATGCGACTGGAAGCAATGATTGTAAACTTTATAAGGACGCGATATGATCGAATTATTAAAGCTTTGAATATGGAGGTATTTCCAGAAGACAATCTGAAGTTATAACGTGACCTAAACGGTGAATCTCTCATCCGAATGATCCCTGAAGGCATATGTAAATGGAGCGTGGATGGTGACCAATGGTGATCTACAATGTTATTCTTTTACAAATACGATAGCATATGTTCTTCTCGAGTTTTGAATACGTATGAGCTTCTTTTGTTGATAAATCATATGAGGCGGAAACGAAAGAAAATTCTTGTATTTCTTCTGAAATGTTTTTCTTCTCAAATTCTCGATTCCTGATTGAGACAACAGTGTTGTGATATGACGCTTGGTCGAAATGACGAAGAGTCGGGTGGGACGCCACCTAATCATGTGTTGTATGCCATATAGTATGAAAGACTGGCCATCTTGAGTACGAATATGGTTGTCTCATTCTTCACTCATTTTTCTTCCTTCAAATTTTTTGAATTGCAGATTCTTCTAACTGTTTGTTGCATTGTTATTCCTTATCCTTCTTTTCATTCAAAGTCCTATTCACAAACTCTCCTCTTGTGTAGAGTCTGTTCTTTGACGATTACAAAAGAAATAGAATAGTTCCGTGCGACAGGTAGAATTAGGTGGCAAAGGGGAATGTGATTGCAAGTCGATAAATGATGGACATTTACGAGCAGGGAAGAATGGATACACCGACTACGTGGTCAGGGCAAGGATATCAAATCAGACAGTTGTTCGTGTTACGAGGATCTCATCAGTATGGTAGATTGCGTTAACGTAATGCACTTCAAACTAGAGGATTTCGACGCGAAATGAATGGTTAGAGAGTCGTACATTAATTACAAAATAAAGAAGTAAGGTGGTGTGCGTCAGACAAAACAAGCGAGGGTCGGGGTGACGATCAAAGATTAAGGAAATTCTGAACAATGATTCAGACATACAATTACTACGTGAAGCATCCCTTTGTCGTGGGAAGATATTTGTCGTGAAGATTCAAAATGAAAGAAATCTTAAATGTAATCGAACTTCGAACGTGTTCTTCAAAAAATTGTGAAGTTCTCTAACTTGCGTAAATAAGTGATGGTGAATTCAATGCTCATACCTGGGTCAGTGACGAAAGTTTGATGCGAAACCATAAGTGGAAATGAAGTAATGGTGACTCGACTGTGAAACCTTTTAAGAAATAACGATATAACGATTAAGTTTCCACCAGAGTGAGACGATAGTAATGAAAACCGGACGTGATTATTAAAAGATAAACAGATTAGTTAATAAAATTAAATGTGTATCGTCCAAGATAAATGATTGTTGTTGTAACACCCCCAAATCCGGGGTCAGGGATCCGGGTTGTCACGAGTTCCATTTCCCTTAATAATACTTAATCTTAACAATCAACCAACTACTGCGTACTATGACCCCATAATACACACACACACACCACAAGTTATACTCTCAGAGATGAATACCAAAAATAACACAAGTCATTTTATTCCACAATTATAAGTCATTACACCTCAAAAGGGTTTCTGAATAAATTTACATATTCTTTGATATTATTACAATTCATAATATTCATAAGTCTGGTACATCAATAGTTGAAAACCTAGCCTATTGGTAGTTCATACCTCAGCTACGGCGGCATCAACGCCTACAGGAAACTGCGGAACGTTTCCTCTCCACTTTCGAATTGGGAGCTTGATCATGTTCATCTTGTCTATTTGTTGTTGTGTGATGAAAGAAGAAAGCAAGGGTGAGTAACAAGCCCACCGAAATAATATGTATAATAATTAACAATATATGAGCATTCTCATAGTACTCATGAAAGTCTTGGTCAAGAAGAAATGAGCCAAGTTTGATATCTTAACGCGACCAAGTCGCAAAATATTCAGTATATAAGTATATATACTTTTCAAAATCTTAGAATCCTCTTCCATGCATAATATACATAGAGTTCCAGTTTATAACTTGTATAAAAATATCGTTGCAAGGTGATCTCATATATCTAACCTTGTCTCAACATTTTTCTGAAAATCTTTGTTATGCATAAGATAATCATTAACTAGATATAAGTTGAAAAGATGAAGTTACAAGATACTCCAATATACTTATATCTTTTCCAAATACTACTTGAACTACCACCGTTCAAGTTATAATCAGTTTCAAAAGTTCATCACATAGATGAGACTACAAGATAAGATTTGAATAGATTCAATCTTTGAAATATCATTCAAAAGAAATAAAGTTACGAGATACTTCATTAAGTCCTGATATATATATCCATATATATCTCTCATACATTTCCTGAAAACCTCTGTCATGTAAAGTATGAACAGAGTTGTAATATCCAATAAATTTGGAAAGAAAAGAATTTTGTCATAAACCCGATATCTTGCTGATCAGGCAAAGATACCAATAAGTAACCTTTTCTGCTGTAGATGGATGAATTCCTCGCCGGTTGTAACACCCCCAGATCCGGGGTCGGGGATCCGGGTCGTCACGGTCTTTCTTTCCACAATATCACTTCACTTAATTAATAATAAATAACCTTATGCTGTGACCCCACACTAACACACACCACAACCCGTTATAGTCTCAGAGATGAAATTTAAATAAGTACAAGTCTTTGAATCCACAATTTAAAAGTTATTACAACCCAAAATGATTACTTGATAAATTTACAGTTAATTGCCATTATCTGCCACAGGTTATAATTATACATAATTGATTCTCAAAAGTAGATGGTCTGATCTACAATAGATCTACCTCTGCAGCTATAGCAGCTACAACATCAACGGGAAGACGCGGGACGCTTCCCACGCGCTTGCACTGGGTCTGCTGGAGTCTGGCCATCTTTCCTAACTGTTGTTGTGTGATGAAGAAATAAAGCAAGGGTGAGCAGCAAGCCCACCAAAATAATATGTATAATGATTTACAATATATGAGCCTACTCATAATACTCATGAAAGTCTTGGTCAAAAGAATTGAACCAAGTTTGATATCTTAATGCGATGAAGTCGCAAAATATTCAGTATATATACATATATACTTTTCAAAATATTGGAAGTCCTCTTCCATGCATAATATACACAAAGTCCCAGTGTATAACTGTATAAAAAAATATCGTTGCAAGGTGATCTCATATATCTAACCTTGTCTCAACGTTTTTCTGAAAATCTTTGTCATTCATAAGACAATTATTAATTAGATATAAGTTTAAAAGATGAGGTTACCAAATACCCCAATATACTTATATCTTTCCCAATACTACTTGAACTACCACCGTTCAAGTTATAATCAGTTTCAAAAGTTCATCCCACTGATGAGACCACAAGATAAGACTTGAATAGATTCAATCTTTGAAATATTATTGAATGAAATAAAGTTACGAGATACTTTATTTAGTCCCGATATATATATATCAACATATATATATATATCTCTTAAACATTTCCTGGAACCTCTGTTATGTAAAGTATGAACAGAGTTTGAAACATCCAATGAATTTTGGAAAGGAAAAGAATTTTGGCATAAACCCGATATCTCGCTGATCAGGCAAAGATACCAATAAGTAACCTTTTCTACTGTAGATGGATGAATTCCTCACCGGTCATCACCCTGGCCGCATTAGGACCTCGCGCTCGACCGTACCCCGGTCCCTCACGCGTTGATGGACTGCCACCCAGCCACTTACACAATAATAGACCGTACCCCGGCCTGTCGCTTATGCCGACTCAATCAAATGGACTTACTTCCCGAACATTGGGCAAGTAATCAAATTGTTTTCTCAAAACAGCAACCTCGTTGCGAATATAAAATACACCACAGAGCCGGATTCCCCAGGTTTTGAGCGAGTATTTAAATCCCCTTAAAAGGAAGATCTTAAATATAAAAAAAAGAGTTTTGGGATCCGCTCTGACTTTTAAAAATCATTTTGAAGACTCGAAAACACTTTAAAGAGTGTTTGGAGTAAAGCTGATTTAATGAAGTAAATCAGTCCCCAGAATATTTAGAAAATGACTGAATATTATTATTTAAATAATATTCCCATAAAGAATAATCTTTATTAAAATAATTGAAGTAGAAGTATTAAAACTTATACTTGAAACGAGTATTAAATAACCCAAGATATACTTATATAAAAGTATTATCTTTAATTGAATAATCGAAAATAAGTTTGATTATTTACACCTTATTCTTTAATAAAATAAAGAATATATTTCAGCAAATAATCGGAGTCATAGATCCTCAAATGAATATTCAAATAATATTCAATAAATAATATAAACTGAGTCATAAACCCTCGAATGAATATTCAAATAATATTCAATAAATAATATAAAAGGAGTCATAAGCCCTCGAATGAATATTCAAATAATATTCAAATAATAGAATAAAGGTATCGAATAAACCTTATTCGATCCATAGTTTTAAAAACTATATCCATATATATATATATATATATAAATATATATATATAATATACTCGGGAACATCGACTCCCGGTTTAGAAATATGTTCACCTTTTATCCCCTATACTAAGGGTATACGCAACTACTTGCTTATTTCTAGCATAGGTATTATGCAACTATAAGCATTGAAATCAACAGATAGATAACCAGATTACGAAACAGACATGCATATATACCATATTAGCATGCTCCAATATATCGCAAAATTTGCTAATAACAATCATGCAATATCACAAGATAATGCATATACATATATTTACATCACAACAACAGTATAACGGGTAGAAAACTTGCCTGAGCGACTGGGGGTTACGAATGGCTCGGGACGAGTCTGGTAACCTATAAGCAACAAGTAAGTTGGAATTAAACCAAGGTCACTTGTAAATCTATACTTTAACTAACTTAGACTCTAACGCTCGTTTTGCGCTCACTGATTCGCTTAAGTCACTCGGGTACCCTCGGCTCCACCATTTTTAATAATTTAACCTTTACGAGTTTTAAGGCGATTCCTTCGCGAGTGTCTTACCAACTGCCTAACACACTTACCAAAAATGTTTCATACTTCAATTAGTCCATTTTGGTCTTTAACCTATGTTTCAAAGTAAGGCGAGGGAAAAAGTTTCGTTCGCGAAACGCCGTTACTTGAAACGGTCGTTTCTCCTAAACCGTGCATCGGAATCGAACGAACTACATATCAAAACGAAGCTCGTAACATGAGCTATCTAAACATGGCAGTGGTCATAATCTAGCAGGGGGTTCTCGGGTCCTAATGTTATGCACAAAACAGTCTAAAGAAAATCGGACGTTACGACGGCTATGTTTACGCGATTACCAATATTTATACCACTCCAATTCTTTACCAATTCACTACAAACCACCCAACCATCATCAATACCTCAAACACAACTTATATCAAGGCAAAGTCAGTCCATAATCTCAAGGTTTTCCAACTTATTCAACCACAAACATGATCTACTAACCATAACTTAAGATTCATTAACCATTAACCAAGATTCATATCCAAAATCACCACAAATCCAACCAAACCATCTATCATACATGGATCTTGCTATACATACATGGATATTTCTATATATACATTAATCCATCCATAAACTCATCAAAACTCAAAGTTCAAACTATAAGTTAAAGGTGAAAGTTGTTTATACCTCCTTGAAGCTTCCTAACACAACCCAAGAGCTTTGAATGCCTAAAAGAACCTTGATCCTTGCTTGTATAACCTTAATCTTTCATAAAAATTCAAGAAAACTAAAGTTATTTCTTGAAGGTTACTATTCACCATCTTCTTCCTTGATTTATAGAAAAAGATTGGCTTGGAATTAGAAGCTTAAACTTATAGGAAGTATGTAACTATCCATGGGGAAGCTTAGATAATTACCTTGCTAAATAGTAAGTGGTGGAGCTTGGATCTTCAAATTTTAAGAAATGGGCCGAGAGCTAGCTTGGGAAGAAAGATATTTTTGTGTTTTGTTTGATGAAAATGAAATGATTTGCTTGGTTGGTTGATTTTTGTGTTGTTTTTGGTTAATGACTTAATTAACCTTGATTTTGTGTGGTTATAATTCAACCACACTTCCTTCCCTTCTATGTCATGCTTGTGTCACCTTGCACATGTCATTATGCTCCCACTTGTCCACACCTTGTGGTTTGATGATGTCACAATCCCTGGCTTCTTGTACAAGCTTGTCTCTTGGTCACTTATTTGTTTTACGGTTCGCTTATCTTTCGTTCTCGTTTATCGTTTGAGGGATCATACCCGGGATCTTATTACTTAGGTTCCCTTAACCTTTCTCAATATATTATATTCCTTTTATGATCCTCTCCTATAATCCTTTAATTTCAATCCTTTTTATCCTGTTACCTTATACTCAATTCTCTCCGTATCTTGTGGATTTCCGGGAAAAATCAAAGTGTTCGGAATTGGATTCTGACGATCTTTACATACACTTATATACCACATAGAGTACTAATAATATCCCATAAGATCAATAACAGAACCCCTACATAGCGTGGCATGAAAAGTTTTCTCGTTCAGCAAAAACACTATTCATAAGGGTTTCAAAATTTCTCAAAAATTGGGGTTATTACAGTCTCCCCTCCTTAAAAGGATTCCGTCCCGGAATCAGATAGAAAACAAATGGGGATACTTTCTTAGCATTACACTTTCTAACTCTCGAGTCAATTTTCCACATTGTGGTTCTACCACCAAAGTCTGCCTAGTTTGATAATCCTTCTCCTAAGCACTTGTTCCTTTTCACTCTATAACCCTTCCTGGTTGCTCCATATAGGTTACGTCGGGTTGCATATCTATGCGCTCATATGCCCCTATTTGACTGGCATCCGAATTACACTTCCTTAACATTGATACGTGGAACACGTTATGAACTTGCTACATATTCGGGGTTAGGGCTAGCTTATATGCTAACTTCCCAAACATCTTAATATATCCAAGGGTCCAACAAATTGTAGACTTAGCTTTCCTTTCTTTCCGAACCTCATCAATCCTTTCCAAGGGATACCTATAACATTACTAGGTCCCCTATTTCATACTCTTTATCCTTTCGTGTCAAATCAACATACTTATCATGTCCATCTTGGGCTACTACCAGCCGTCCTCTGATTAGATCTATCATATCCTTGGTCCTTTGGACTACTGCGGGTCCGAGCATCTTACGCTCTAAAACTTCATCCTAACATAAGGGAGATCGACATTATCTTCCCTCAAGAATCTCATAAGGCGACATCTCGATAATGACATATGATCTATTGTCGTAAGATAACTCAATCCGAATTAAGTGATCATTCCAAATTCTTTCAAGTCTATTGCACAGACTCTCATTATAGCTTTTATCATTAGAGCTTCTGCTTCTCAATACCCATTCTTTTCCAGTTCGAAATCGCTACTACCTTCCGTTCCTAATATTATACTGGTTATACTTTTGCTCGTTAGCGTTCTATAACCTTTTTAATAACCACGTCAACCTTAGTATTACGAATGTGTTCCCATTCCGCATACTACCACCACTTTATTACTCCTTTTTCAGTTGTTTCTATTTTCCAAAATTTGATCAATCAAATAGAAGTAAAGGAATTTGTTGAGAGATCACTATGATCATGAACACTTGTTATATCGCATAGTTAGTACAGAAGGTGGCCAGCCTTTAGTACTTGACAAGCAATTAAACAACATGTGGTATCCTACTAGGCTTCTATCACAAAGATAGATAGTCATTCGGCAATACCTCCCCTTCTGGAAGGGTTGTTCTTCTCAGCTTACATGAAATGAAAAGAAGAGAAAAGAACGAACTGAAGAGAATTGTATATATGAAAAAAAAAATATATACTGCCACAAAATATCTGGCTTGGAATCTACCTCTGAACTATAGAGGTTTGTCATAGGAGAACAAAACATATACGTATTTATATCAGCATCGAGCATTATAGCCTCGCATTTTGCATGCTTAAATATTTTCGCTATCCCGTCCATCATTCTATGGACCCACACTCTTCCTCGAGCTTATACATAATCACCTTTGAAACTCCCTCGACATCGAAAATCGAATCTGGGATCTCATTCTATACATCATCGTTACTAGAATTCTATGCTTGCACCGCATCCTTCCTCGTATAATAATACGACTCTCTATTGATAAGAAAGAATAATTATTCACTAGGTAGACACTCTACTTAATTAGTCTATCAATGATAACTTATACACTACCACGACCCGGTTAGTGGTACTCAATCTCAACACCCATTCCAATACAACTCTCACGGTTGTAATCAGCTCATTACTCGCAGAATCATTGCTGCCTTACTATGGTCCACCACTGACCCACTGTAGTCATTCATTTTCCATGAAGTCTTAATAGCTAACCATACGGAGTCTATCCATGTCGTATCAAATCCTTCTAAGGAGGTAACATAATCACCATTCCTGATTCATGAAGAACACTCCTGATCCTGACATACATACATGACATGAAGCATATAAAATTTGCAGAAGAGTTTCGCTCAAAGCAACGATAGCAGGTTAATACCATTCTTAATCATATGCCTTCAATAGAAGACTTAACTCAAAGGTTTGTTTAGTCCTTTTTGAACTATGGTCCTGGCTTATCTCAAGATAGTATCTTCTGAGATAGATAGCCCGCTCATGGCGATTACACAATTTAAACCTTTACCAACTACTATTACGGTTGGGTATTGCACAGTCATCAGAAGGAATGTCAATCTTCCAAACCATAATTCAACCTTCACATTTTTAACCATCATCACTGTATTCTTTTGGCACACGCGCCTATAATTTTTCCTTTTACCGTTAAAGTGTCGGCCACCTCTTTGGCCTTTCCTGATAGTAATAGTTCCTTACAGTCAATGTCATTTTAACCACCTCCAAATAAATTTTCTACCTTATTTCAATCACAGCTTATGTGAAAATACTTTTCTTTAATATCTGATGAGTAAAAAAAAATTTTCCATTTTTCCATAAGTTATCCCCTCAGTCTTTAGAGGTTAATCACTGTCATGACTGACTCTCAATCATAATTAGAACATCTTTTATCTTAAGTCCTAATTGCCCTGAACAATTTCGACCATTACTGGTTCGATCCATACTTTCTCGTGGTTTAACACGTGCCCCATTTGGCATCATTATAATTACGTCATATTTCCTTTATCCACATTTCTATTCTTGAGAATTTTGAATATTACCTTTTTCCTTATAAAACCTCTAAGGTTATCCTTCAATCGTTCCTCCTGTATTCCCTAGATACAGGGCATATCACAATACCATTTACTAATAGTAGAACCATTGTCTATATACTTCTGCAAAATTTCTCCACTGATTCTTAAAGGTTGTTGTTACCTTAACCCTTTCCCAATCATACTGTCAAAACTCATACTATCCCTATCAAGGGTGAAATGCCAACCTTTATGCATTCCCCTAGGATTCGTTTTAAGTTACCGATGTTCTATCCTTAATTCCACCTTTAAAAAGGTACAAGCATCCTTCCATGGATAAATAAAGTCATATATCCCTAATATGGGTATCTTATTCAATCATTCCCACCTCGATAGTAAATGCCTAATTTCACAATAAAATCTGTATACAAAATGAGGTTAATCAAAATGGCCTCCAAAAGATAACAACGGTTATCCGCTTTTCTTGCCTAATCTGGTAACGATAACACGGATGTTCTGGAAGATATTGGTCGTGTTCAACGTGAACTTCTTCTTAATAATTCCTTATTTACTTTTGTTGTTTATCTCAACAGTCACCTCAATGTTGGGATATCTTTCATATCTGGCGTCTCCCTTTCTGGGTATCATGCCACCGGTCTTACACTTCACCTTCTTGAAGGTCACTTCCTTCATCCAATTTTCTTAATTTCTTACTTTCTTATCCCCTTAGTCTATCCGCGTCTCATTATTTATCCTTCGAATTATCTCAAGGTTTCCTCGAATCCTCCCAACTTACAGGGGATAAACTATATGCATCTCTTATGCCTTCAACCGTCAACTTTAACTCATGGTGAATCACCCTCATCCTGACGATCATATACTTTTCTATTTCTATTAATAGGAGTCTTTAGGGTTTCCTCATACCCAACTCCCTTATCATTCCTCAAACTCTGTTGCCTTTTTATTCCTTTCCACTTCAATTCCTTTTTATTTTCCTTTCTCTTATCATTATTTCATGAACCAACACAACATAAGCATTGATTTCAAATATCCCGTCATTCTGGATTCGCGTCTTCAGAACGAATCTTAACAACTTTTACAGCTTAGATTCATAATTCATCATACTCGTCTGCCTTTGTTCTGGCTCTAAAGCTTTTACACTATTCCATAACCTTGGCAATTACGATCCCGAAAACAATTGGCTGAACTTTAATCAGTTTATTATAATCTCTTGCTCCGTGCCTTCCTTGGCCTTTCACCAGCGGGTGGTCTCTCTCTTGGGAGGGTAAGTGACAAAACAGTCTTTTGTGGTTCGTCAATCATTTAGAATCTCAAATGATTCATCTATTTCCTTTAGCCAGGCTCTTGCCTCGACTGGGTCAGCTTGTTCCTTGGAACTCTGAGAGCTTAGCGACTTAAAGGTCATGAAGAATTTCCCACCGCACTGTCTCCTCAGGGTGGTGGTTGGGGATAATAGTCTAAGTTCTGTCTAGACAGGTCCATGAATTGCCGTATAGGGGTACCATTTCGGGTCTCCTTTCCTTACTCGACTTTTTGTTTCCTTAGTATGAAATGTTTCATCCTACTCCCCATAACTGGGGTCATCTTTTAATTTAAAATCCTCATTTTCCACTCCATTATGTCATGGGTTCCTTCTATCTTGATGGCGACCTCCCTGACTATCACGTTCAGGGTTTGCTCTAAATCTTATTCCTCAAACTAGCTTTCATCTAAGATCTCATCTTTAAGCTCTTGAACATTTGGAACCCAAATTCTGTAGGAATACCTCATTATTCCCTTATCATCTTTCTCGATATTAATCTTTTATCTAATTGTTGGCTCTCTGCCTTCATTCATAACTTTTTCTGGCACAATATGATCTTTTCCAATAATTCGGGCTGTATTGCAATCTCAAACAGCTTTTCGGTACCGGCTCCGGTTACCTTCACTTCTATTTCCATTTTCTCAAAATCTCTTATAAACTCTCCAAAAGGCATTATCATCTTGGGTCTCTCCTTTTTACTAAGGGCATCAGCCACCATATTGGCTTTCCCCGAATGATAAAGAATCTCCCAATCATTATTCTTGGTTAGCTCTAACTGCCTCTTCTGGCATATGTTGAGCTCTTTCTACGTGAAAATGTACTAGAGCACTTATGGCTTAGGTAATTCTCGCATTTCTCTCCATACAAGTAGTGCCTCCAATCTTTAGGGTAAAACTATTGCAACGAGCCTAAGCTCATGGGCGGGGATATCGAATTTCATATTACCTTAATTGTCTTGACGCAGACGCGATTATCTTGCTGCGCTAAGAAGCACCCTAATTCCTTATGCGAAGCGTCACTTACAAATCACAAAATCTCCTTTTTCCATCCGGCAACGCCAACATAGGGGCCGTCACCAACCTTTGCTTCAGTTCTTAAAAGCTGTTCTCGCATTTCTCTGTCTATTCGAACTTCTCAGTCTTATGAGTAAGCCGCGTTAAAGGGGGCTACTATCTTTACAAATTTGAACGAACCTCCGGTAGTGATCGACCAATCCTACCTCTGGTAGTTGACCTAACCATGGTCATCAATTCATCAATGGTCCTTTATCCATTCTTGTCAGGATCCTCCATGGGATCCTCCTCAGCAACTATCCCTTCTAGAACAACATCCTTAATATCAACATCATCCGGTCCTGCATTAGGACACTCTATCGGATCCACAATCCGATCTCCAATTAGTAATAAAATATCATCGCGCTGTTGCTCCTCAACCTCAGGGTTCGGAGTCCCGCTACTCTATATGATAACGAACTACGCTTCTATCGCTACATTTATAAGGGTTCCCATAAGGGTTTTAACTGTCAGTACTACGTTAGGTAGTCCGACTATGAACTTGGCAAGAGTTCTTATTATCTTAGTGAACTTATTATCTTAACGTCCCATCATCTCTGAGGTTTATAACGCTTAGCTCTGATACCATTTCTGTAACACCCCCAGATCCGGGGTCGGGGATCCGGGTCGTCACGATCTTTCTTTCCACAATATCACTTCACTTAATTAATAATAAATAACCTTATGCTGTGACCCCACACTAACACACACCACAACCCGTTATAGTCTCAGAGATGAAATTTAAATAAGTACAAGTCTTTGAATCCACAATTTAAAAGTTATTACAACCCAAAATGATTACTTGATAAATTTACAGTTAATTGCCATTATCTGCCACAAGTTATAACTATACATAATTGATTCTCAAAAGTAGATGGTCTGATCTACAATAGATCTACCTCTGCAGCTATAGCAGCTACAACATCAACGGGAAGACGCGGGACGCTTCCCACGCGCTTGCACTGGGTCTGCTGGAGTCTGGCCATCTTTCCTAACTGTTGTTGTGTGATGAAGAAATAAAGCAAGGGTGAGCAGCAAGCCCACCAAAATAATATGTATAATGATTTACAATATATGAGCCTACTCATAATACTCATGAAAGTCTTGGTCAAAAGAATTGAACCAAGTTTGATATCTTAATGCGATGAAGTCGCAAAATATTCAGTATATATACATATATACTTTTCAAAATATTGGAAGTCCTCTTCCATGCATAATATACACAAAGTCCCAGTGTATAACTGTATAAAAAAATATCGTTGCAAGGTGATCTCATATATCTAACCTTGTCTCAACGTTTTTCTGAAAATCTTTGTCATTCATAAGACAATTATTAATTAGATATAAGTTTAAAAGATGAGGTTACCAAATACCCCAATATACTTATATCTTTCCCAATACTACTTGAACTACCACCGTTCAAGTTATAATCAGTTTCAAAAGTTCATCCCACTGATGAGACCACAAGATAAGACTTGAATAGATTCAATCTTTGAAATATTATTGAATGAAATAAAGTTACGAGATACTTTATTTAGTCCCGATATATATATATCCACATATATATATATCTCTTAAACATTTCCTGGAACCTCTGTTATGTAAAGTATGAACAGAGTTTGAAACATCCAATGAATTTTGGAAAGGAAAAGAATTTTGGCATAAACCCGATATCTCGCTGATCAGGCAAAGATACCAATAAGTAACCTTTTCTACTGTAGATGGATGAATTCCTCACCGGTCATCACCCTGGCCGCATTAGGACCTCGCGCTCGACCGTACCCCGGTCCCTCACGCGTTGATGGACTGCCACCCAGCCACTTACACAATAATAGACCGTACCCCGGCCTGTCGCTTATGCCGACTCAATCAAATGGACTTACTTCCCGAACATTGGGCAAGTAATCAAATTGTTTTCTCAAAACAGCAACCTCGTTGCGAATATAAAATACACCACAGAGCCGGATTCCCCAGGTTTTGAGCGAGTATTTAAATCCCCTTAAAAGGAAGATCTTAAATATAAAAAAAGAGTTTTGGGATCCGCTCTGACTTTTAAAAATCATTTTGAAGACTCGAAAACACTTTAAAGAGTGTTTGGAGTAAAGCTGATTTAATGAAGTAAATCAGTCCCCAGAATATTTAGAAAATGACTGAATATTATTATTTAAATAATATTCCCATAAAGAATAATCTTTATTAAAATAATTGAAGTAGAAGTATTAAAACTTATACTTGAAACGAGTATTAAATAACCCAAGATATACTTATATAAAAGTATTATCTTTAATTGAATAATCGAAAATAAGTTTGATTATTTACACCTTATTCTTTAATAAAATAAAGAATATATTTCAGCAAATAATCGGAGTCATAGATCCTCAAATGAATATTCAAATAATATTCAATAAATAATATAAACTGAGTCATAAACCCTCGAATGAATATTCAAATAATATTCAATAAATAATATAAAAGGAGTCATAAGCCCTCGAATGAATATTCAAATAATATTCAAATAATAGAATAAAGGTATCGAATAAACCTTATTCGATCCATAGTTTTAAAAACTATATCCATATATATATATATATATATAAATATATATATATAATATACTCGGGAACATCGACTCCCGGTTTAGAAATATGTTCACCTTTTATCCCCTATACTAAGGGTATACGCAACTACTTGCTTATTTCTAGCATAGGTATTATGCAACTATAAGCATTGAAATCAACAGATAGATAACCAGATTACGAAACAGACATGCATATATACCATATTAGCATGCTCCAATATATCGCAAAATTTGCTAATAACAATCATGCAATATCACAAGATAATGCATATACATATATTTACATCACAACAACAGTATAACGGGTAGAAAACTTGCCTGAGCGACTGGGGGTTACGAATGGCTCGGGATGAGTCTGGTAACCTATAAGCAACAAGTAAGTTGGAATTAAACCAAGGTCACTTGTAAATCTATACTTTAACTAACTTAGACTCTAACGCTCGTTTTGCGCTCACTGATTCGCTTAAGTCACTCGGGTACCCTCGGCTCCACCATTTTTAATAATTTAACCTTTACGAGTTTTAAGGCGATTCCTTCGCGAGTGTCTTACCAACTGCCTAACACACTTACCAAAAATGTTTCATACTTCAATTAGTCCTTTTTGGTCTTTAACCTATGTTTCAAAGTAAGGCGAGGGAAAAAGTTTCGTTCGCGAAACGCCGTTACTTGAAACGGTCGTTTCTCCTAAACCGTGCATCGGAATCGAACGAACTACATATCAAAACGAAGCTCGTAACATGAGCTATCTAAACATGGCAGTGGTCATAATCTAGCAGGGGGTTCTCGGGTCCTAATGTTATGCACAAAACAGTCTAAAGAAAATCGGACGTTACGACGGCTATGTTTACGCGATTACCAATATTTATACCACTCCAATTCTTTACCAATTCACTACAAACCACCCAACCATCATCAATACCTCAAACACAACTTATATCAAGGCAAAGTCAGTCCATAATCTCAAGGTTTTCCAACTTATTCAACCACAAACATGATCTACTAACCATAACTTAAGATTCATTAACCATTAACCAAGATTCATATCCAAAATCACCACAAATCCAACCAAACCATCTATCATACATGGATCTTGCTATACATACATGGATATTTCTATATATACATTAATCCATCCATAAACTCATCAAAACTCAAAGTTCAAACTATAAGTTAAAGGTGAAAGTTGTTTATACCTCCTTGAAGCTTCCTAACACAACCCAAGAGCTTTGAATGCCTAAAAGAACCTTGATCCTTGCTTGTATAACCTTAATCTTTCATAAAAATTCAAGAAAACTAAAGTTATTTCTTGAAGGTTACTATTCACCATCTTCTTCCTTGATTTATAGAAAAAGATTGGCTTGGAATTAGAAGCTTAAACTTATAGGAAGTATGTAACTATCCATGGGGAAGCTTAGATAATTACCTTGCTAAATAGTAAGTGGTGGAGCTTGGATCTTCAAATTTTAAGAAATGGGCCGAGAGCTAGCTTGGGAAGAAAGATATTTTTGTGTTTTGTTTGATGAAAATGAAATGATTTGCTTGGTTGGTTGATTTTTGTGTTGTTTTTGGTTAATGACTTAATTAACCTTGATTTTGTGTGGTTATAATTCAACCACACTTCCTTCCCTTCTATGTCATGCTTGTGTCACCTTGCACATGTCATTATGCTCCCACTTGTCCACACCTTGTGGTTTGATGATGTCACAATCCCTGGCTTCTTGTACAAGCTTGTCTCTTGGTCACTTATTTGTTTTACGGTTCGCTTATCTTTCGTTCTCGTTTATCGTTTGAGGGATCATACCCGGGATCTTATTACTTAGGTTCCCTTAACCTTTCTCAATATATTATATTCCTTTTATGATCCTCTCCTATAATCCTTTAATTTCAATCCTTTTTATCCTGTTACCTTATACTCAATTCTCTCCGTATCTTGTGGATTTCCGGGAAAAATCAAAGTGTTCGGAATTGGATTCTGACGATCTTTACATACACTTATATACCACATAGAGTACTAATAATATCCCATAAGATCAATAACAGAACCCCTACATAGCGTGGCATGAAAAGTTTTCTCGTTCAGCAAAAACACTATTCATAAGGGTTTCAAAATTTCTCAAAAATTGGGGTTATTACACCGGTCATCACCCTGGCCGCATTAGGAACTCGCGCTAGACCGTTACCCGGCCACTCAGGCATGGATGGACTTTCACCCAGCCTCGTACACCTTCATAGACCGTACCCCGGCCTGTCGCTTATGCCGACTCAATTAGATGGACTTACTTCCCGAACATTGGGCAAGTGATCAAATTGTTTTCTCAAAATAGCAATCACGTTGCGAATATAAAATACACCACATAGCCGGATCCCTCAGATTTTTGAGTGAGTATTCAAGTCCCCTTCGAAAGGAAGATCTTAAATTTGAAAACGAGTTTTGGGATCCGCTTTAACTTTTAAAATCATTTTGAAGACTCGAAAATATTTTTGAGAATGTTTGGAGTAATGCTGATTTAATAAAATAAATCAGTCCCGATATGTTGGAGAATATCTTAATATTATTATTTAAATAATATTCCCATAAAGGATAATCTTTATAAAAATAATTAAAGTAGAAGTTTTAAAACTCATACTTGAAATGAATAATAAATAACCAAAGATATACTTATACGAAAGTACTATCTTTATTTGAATAATCGAAAATAAGTTTGATTATCGAAACATTATTCTTAATCGTATCGTCTTTGTAGTTACTTAGCGGCTAAGTAACCTATTTTCGGATCTAAAAGGTAAATGTAATTATCGAATTATTAAACAAATCAAATGTGCGATGATTCGGTCAGCTATGTGATGTGTATTATTTATTGTTTGTGATTTGTTGAATGCAAAGGTTAATTTTATGATTAATTATCGAGTTGTATGAACTTAATTCATTTTTAAAATGATTTTATTAAATATTTATTCTCATAAATGCTAAAATTGCTCTTAAAATTATTTTTGTTGTTTTATAATTTTATGTATTATTTTTAAGAGTTTATAAAATTTAGGAATCAATATTTTATTTATTAATTATCTTTAAATGATTATCTGATTCCATTTAATTGTAAAATCAATATTTGATTCCAAGATATTTCAAAAATCATGAAAATTTTATTTTTTTAACTTTTAAATATTTTGAGAATTTTAAACTTATTTCAGAAACTTTCTGGCTTTTGTTTAACTGCACATTTGTTCGTTAATTGGTTAAATGTGGGTATAAAATTTCAAGAAAAATTTTGTATTAAAATTATGGAAATTTTAATTTGTTAATTTTAATTCTTCCGAGAATTCTAAAAATTAGTTTGACAATTTTCGTGCTTTATTTATCAGCGCACATTTTTTTTTTATTAAAAATCTCGAGGCGAAACCGGGGTTGAAGGTAAAAGAGAAAAAAATATATAAAAACATAAAAACACCCCCCCCACCGCCTCTCTTCCCTTAATTCTCTCCTGATTTCTTTTTCTCTCTCTCGGGTGATCTCTCTCTACCCTCTATCTCCCCAATCTCTTTCTATCTCTCTCTTCCATTCTCTCTCTCTCTCTCAACATCAATCTCTCCAACCCCTCTTTTCTTGACCCCCATTTTCTGGTTGAGCCGCCGCGACTATTTCCAGTTGCCGCCTCTGTTTCCGGTTGGTTTCGCTTGTGTGCTTTGTTTTGCTCCTGTTTATTCAATTTATAAATGTATGTTTATATATATATATATATATATATGTGTGTGTGTATCAATTGTGAGGTGTTGTGTTGAGTCCAGTTCTTAATTCTCTAATTTGTTGCCGCCGGATTCGGTGGTTTTCCATCTATGTTTCTTGTCCTGTTCTGCTTACGTGATGTGTTGTTGCAACGCGTGAGGCGCGTGTGCTGCTTGATATTTTTGTTCGAATATTTATGTAGTTTACTGATTAAACTTTTAATTTTGCAGAAAAATGTTGATTAATGTTTCTTGATATAATGAATTGCACGGTGTTATAATAATTAATCGGTGAAATCCGTGTCGGACGCCCGTAAGAAACGAGAACCCACGAATTTTACCGCCATCGGCGAGCCGACGGTGGACGGTGATGATTTTTATGTGAGTCCTACGAATAAAAATACGAATAAAAATAAATAAAATAGGAATAAAAAGTACGAATAAAAACATAAAAATAATTGAATTGTATCGGTGATTGGGAATTGTGAATTATAGTTGTGGATTGGATGTGATTGTTGATTGTGATTGATGTCGAACTGATTCGACGGGTAGGCCGATAAACAGAGGAGACGCTGCCCGATTTTTGGGAAAATTGATTCCGAAAACACGGGAATGTAACCTATAACTATCGGAGACGTCAAATAATCATATACGACTATACTATATAAACTTAATTGCGATTAAAACAAAATAATTTATAAGTAATCGATTACCCTATTTTTGAGATAACAAATATTCGTATTTTCCAAAAATAAATACCGAACCGAGTTTCGAAGATGTGAACCATAATTGCTTTGTGTATTTTGATAATACATATAAATACAAGTTGGGTTATGAAATCGTATGGGTATAATAGGATTGTGGTGTTATGTTAAGCGGTTATCTGAATTAGGGTATTCTAACCCTGTAGTTCTTAGTCGGAAGACCCGAGACGTGACGTTGGGCTAGGATTGATCTAGTGATTAGACGTTGGGATCAACGAAGTTCCAATCGAAGAACCTAAGTGTCGGGATCGAATCCAGAATGGAATAGTAGTTTGACGATAAAGCCAAACGATCAAGTCGAATCAAAGTCAACTAGTAATAGCGATTGAAGTTTATTGAGGCAAGTATTCTTGATTTTCTTTTAAATACTGCTAGTATTCCTGAACTTTCCTTAAATACTGCAAATATTTATTCATTCCTATTCTAAGTTCAGAACAGTTATCTGTTTTATATTTCGCTGCAATTCCTTTTATTATGCATGTTCTTTTATTCTTGTTCCTATAATTCGATTGCTCTCTTGAGAAAATACCCATTCTTTCGGGTTATTTGCGAACCCTGAATTGGGATGTTTTGAATTCAAAATGATTTGATATCAAAATACTCCATGGGCTGGATAGTGATACTTTGGGGGTTAAGTTTTACTTAATCCTAAGGACCGAAACATAACCGGTGCCTTGAGATGGGCCGTAGTGCCTGGGGACCCAATTGGATCTATACAGGTAGGTATAGATCTGCACTGTATCCTGACTGATCAGCAGGATATAGATGCGAACTAGTGTCCAGTCTAATTTGTTGTTGATCGCCAAGAACGGCATTCTCTCTCGAAAGTTTTATGATTCCAAAAACCGGACAAAACCCTGCTTCAGGAGATGAAGCTGGGAATCGCTTGTCACTTTTGGATTTATAACTACAGGCTGGTAACAGCCAAGGTTTAGTCGCTCAACTTCCTCAAATAATTAAAACTTTTTAAAATTGTTTAGAGATTTTGTCCGGGAATTTTCCTTTGTTATTGATATTTGAAACTCAAATTATATACTTGCTGGGCATTTTTGGCTCACTCTTGCTTTGTAAATTCTTATTTCTTCCAGAAACATATAAGGATAAAAGTGAATAGCTTTGATAGACAGCAGGAGTTAGAAAAATTTCCGCTGGGAGATGTTGAAGATGTTAGAAGAATGTGACAAGAGCATTAGTTGAAAGGTATTTATAATTGTATCCTAGTTATTGTGAGTGGTAAAAGGGTTAGATTCTTATTTCATACCATAACTTGTAAACGATCCGGATTCAAGGGGTTAATTGAATATTCTTTTATTTTATGTAAAGATCGTTTAGTGACACTAAATCTTGACCCCGAATTTAGGTTGTTATAATTTTGATCTCGTTCAATATACACAAAGTATACAAGTATTATTCAATAGTCAAGATAAACTATTTCTAAATAATAGTTCTTCCATTCCAGTGGTTTTTCTAATACCACTTAGACTGTGAACCTTTATTATATTATATAAGGAGTTCGACAATCTAATCTTTTGCTATCCCATTCGATACTAGATTGTCTATAATATATAATATACAGACTATATGAAAACATGCATTCAAGATTCTCAAATAATTTATTATTAAAGTATATACTTCAAACGAATATTTCAGTATAAACCCTAACAATCTCTAACTTATACTCAAGATATTCTTTGAGTATATCAGCATTTATTACAAGCAATCCACTACCAACTATATAACTATATGACCAAGTATCTGACTCCTAGTGCTTCCACGTGCTCCTGAAAAGCCTTAGCTGGTAAGCTCTTCGTGAAAGGATCTACCCGGTTATCCTTTGATGCTATATCAGCCACAATGATATCTCCTCGCTTAACGAACTTCCGTATAAGGTGATACTTATGCTCTATGTGTTTTGCTGCCTTATGGGCCCGTGGTTCCTTGGTATTTGCCACAGCACCGGTATTATCACAATAAATCATGATTTTCCGTGGTAAATTAGGAAACACATCCAAATCCAACAGGAAGTTTCAGAACCATATAGCCTCTTTGGCTGCCTCAGAGGCTGCCACATATTCGGCTTCCATGGTTGAGTCTGTAATGCTTTTCTGCTTCACACTCCTCCATATTACGGCTCCACCTCCCAAAGTAAAAACACATCCGAAGGTGGATTTTCTCTTATCCTTATCTGTCTGGAAATCTGAATCAGTATATCCCAGAGGCAATAAATCAGAGGACTTGTAAACTAACATATACTCCTTAGTCCTTCGCATGTACTTGAGTATTATTTTTACTGCACTCCAATATTCCTGTCCTGGGTTTGACTGGTATCAGCTAACCATGCCCACGGAAATGCAGATATCAGGCCTCGTACATAACATAGCATACATTAGGCTTCCACATGCCGAAGCATAAGGAACTGCCTTCATGTTCTCTATCTCCTTAGGTGTCGAAGGGCACTGACTCTTTGATAGAGAAATTCTATGTCTGAAAGGTAAATTACCCTTATTGGAGTCCTGCATGTTAAAATGAGCTAATACGTCATCTATATAGGGCTCCTGAGATAAAGCCAACATCCTTTTCTTGCGATCCCTTATAACTTTGATCCCAAGGATGTATGCTGCTTCACCTAAGTCCTTCATTTCAAATTGTTTGAACAACCATGCCTTTATTGAAGACAACATCTTAACATTGTTTCCAATGAGTAAAATGTCATCAACATATAGTACTAGAAAAACCACTGCATTTCCCTCACATCTCTTATACACGCATGCTTCGCTTGGACTTTGATCAAATCCATATGACTGGACTGCCTTATCAAAACGAATGTTCCAATACCTAGAAGCTTGTTTAAGTCCATAAATAGACCTCTTAAGCTTACATACAAGATGATCTTGGCCTTCTTTAATGAATCCCTCCGATTGCTGCATATAGATGGTTTCTTGAAGACTTCCATTAAGGAAAGCTGTCTTGACATCCATTTTCCAAATCTCATAATCGAGATGAGCTGCAAAAGATAAAAGAATACGGATTAACTTAAGCATGACTACCGGCGAAAAGGTTTCCTCATAATCGATACCTTCTTTCTGAGTATACCCTTTTGCAACAAGTCTTGCTTTCCAGGCTTTCACCTTTTTATCTAATCCCCTCTTTTTCCTGTAGATCCACTTACATCCAATAGGTTTTATACCTTTGGGTGGTTCCACGAGCTCTCAGACCTGATTAGAATACATTGATTCCATCTCAGATTCCATCTCCTTTTGCCAAAGATCTGCATCTTTGTCTTTTACTGCCTCTTCGTATGTACGGGGATCATCATCATGTTCACCAGAGACCAAGTCTGAAGACTCTCCTAAAAACATGAATCTATCAGGCTGTTGAACAACCCTTCCACTACGATGAGGCACTAGTGCGGTATTAGTGACAGGTTGTACATTTTGTTGTGGTTGTTCTACTTGTACTATAGCTTCATGGGTATTATCTGTCCCTCCCACTAGTTCCTCTAAAATGACAGTACTCATGGGTTTGTGATTCATTATATAGTCCTCCTCTAAGAATCTTGCATTGGTGGTAACAATGTCATCCCGATTCTTCGGACTATAAAATAAATAACCTTTCATTCCCATGGGGTAGCCTACAAACAACTTTACTTCTGTACGAGATTCTAACTTAGTCGCGTTCTTGTTCAGCACATGTGCTGGACAGCCCCATATCCGAATGTGTCTTAGACTCGGTTTGTCCCCGGTCCACAATTCTAAGGGAATTTTAGGAACCGACTTAGAAGGTACTAAGTTCAGAAGATAAGCTGATGTCTCTAAGGCATGTCCCCAAAATGACTTAGGTAAATCCGAATAACTCATCATCGATCTAACACTCTTTAAAAGAGTCCAGTTCCTTCTCTCTGCTACACCGTTCTGCTGGGGTGTGCCTGGTGCAGTTAACTGGGATTCTATCTCATTTTCTGATAAATATTCTCTAAATTCTCCAAGCAAGTATTCGCCACCACGATCTGATCGTAGTGACTTGATACTTTTATTAAGTCACTTCTCCATTTTAGCTTTGTACTCTTTGAACTTATCAAAGCACTCAGACTTACGGCGCAACAAATAAACGTACCCATATCTAGAATAATCATCAATGAAAGTGACAAAATACTCATAACCACCCCTTGCTTGTATTCATGGGTCCACATAAATTAGAGTGAACCAATTCTAACACTTCTTTGGCTCTATTTTCCTTTGCCTTGAAAAGCCTATTAGTCATTTTACCTTCCAAGCAGGATTCACAAACTGGAAATGGCTCCACTGCCAATGAGCTTAAAGGTCTGTCTACTACTAGTCTTTGAATCCTCCTCAAGTTAATATGACCTAATCTCAAGTGCCAAAGATATGTTTGGTTCAAACTAGAAGGTTCCTTTCTTTTAGTAGAGGTAGAAGATGTGTTGTTCAATTCCCTATATTATTGTTACAGTGCAGGTTGACTAGGATTAATTATATACAAATTGTCTTGCAATGTACCAGAACATATAATTCATTTATTCATCATAATAGAAACATTACGATCCAAACAAACATTATAACCATCCAAAGCAAGTTTAGAAACCAAAATAAATTCCTTCTAAAAGAAGGTACATAAAGACAATTGTTCAAAACCAAAATCCTATCAGAACAAAAAGATAAATGAATAACTCTTATTGTAACTAGTATTACTTTTGTAGCATCTCCCATGAACACGTATATCTCACCATCTCTAAGCATTCTGGATAGCTGGAACCCCTGCATAGAATTACAAACATGATCAGTGGCTCCTGTATCTACACACCAAGTGCTCGTAGATATAGCCGCTATAAATGCATCTGTAACTAGAGAAAGAGATATACCAGTATTGTTTGTCTTCTTAGGAAGAGGACAATCCTGTTTCCAGTGACTTGACTGTTTGCACCTGAAGCACTTTCCCTTAGGCTTTTTCACACCACCTTGAACTCCCACTTCCTTCACAGCTTTTAGTGTCTGAACCTTTTTCTTCTTCTTAATACCTTTCGGTTTAGAGGAAGAACCTTTCTCAGCCACATTCACTTAAATACTCTACCAAAATAATCCTTCAGCTGCCTGAAGTTCTGTCAGCAGTTCCGCGAGACTATACTGCCTCTTGCTCATGTTGTAATTCAAGTGGAACTGCTCAAAACTCTTGGACAAGCTCATAAGGATAATGTCAATCTGGGTTTCCCCGTCAAGTTCAGCACCAAGGATCTCTATCTCATTCAGATGTGACATCATCTTGAGAACATGATCCCTTACAGGTGTTCCTTCAGCCATCTGAGTGTTCATTAAAGCCTTCATGGCTACTTGCCTAGCAGCCCTATTCTGATCTCCAAAAAGTTCCTTGAGATTAAAGAGCATATCCGAAGCAGTGGCCATAGACTGATGTTGATCCTGCAAAACACCCGACATTGCTGCCAGAATGTAATATCGCGATATCTCATCAGCCTTAATCCATCGCTTATAATACTCTTTCTCATCTTCAGGAGCATCAGCAGCAGGTTGATCAGGCTTGGGTTCATAAGTGCAAAACTTGTACTCCTCAGTAGTCAACACAATGTCCAAATTTCGTTTCCATTCAATATAGTTAGGTCTGGTAAGTTTGTTATCCTTAAGTATGGTGAATAGTGGATTAAAGCCCATTTTATCCTGAGAATCATGCATGAAAAAAACTTCACATTACACATAAATAAGGGTGGATTAAATATTAAGACCTATTGATTCCTCTAACAATTATTAAAATTAAACGCCCTAACATTCAAACACCATAAGTTTCTGGTACGCCACGATGTGTGACATGTATACCACCTAAATTTGTTTAAATGTTACTTTGGTCCTATTACTAAACAATACACCACGTTGGGGTGGTCTATATTATTTTTCATAGCTATGTGTATACCATCATCAAATCTTAAATTATTCGAAATCTATGGAACTCGGTACGCCACGATGGGTGGCGTGTATACCTTTCAATATTTGTAATTTTTCCTTGAATAGAATACTTCAATTCAATATCCATCAATGTTTTGATTTCCAGGTAGTGGAGGAGTCACATCGGTGTCACTTAATACCCACAGCCTTATAAGTTCGATGGACCCGTTTTTGACAAAATCGCCCCATATCAGAAATAAAGAAAATTCGTATTTATTCCTTGTAAAAAACTTATTAATTAAAGAAGTTTGTTCTAGTAATTTCTATAACATTCTAGACACCATAAATTACATGCCACGATGGGTGACGTATATATAATTTATATTCGTCTTTATGTTAAATTACATACAAACAATAATGGAGACTATCGGATTTAATTTCATATTAATTCCCTCTCCCACTTAGTATTTACTTTGAGGATTTTAATCTAGATGCATCGTCCTATGTTATTTCTTCGAAGTCCGCATGTATTATAACAACATAAAGAACACATAGCATAGCAGCATACTATCATGATTAAAGCATTAATAAAAACATCCAAATGTCCATGTCATTCTAGCATGCTAAGGGTTAGTATCACATGGCATAACAACATAGACAAGAAACATATAGTAGCAATAATCAAGAGAAGCAGAAATTATGTAAAACATAATAAAACACATCCACTATTATGGCCCCAGAAAAATAGCTTCGAATTTATCCTTCGAAAAATTCTGGAAATCTTCGAGAGCCCGGTTGGAGGCCTTAACAGCCTCAAAACGCCTTGAAATAATGGGTTAATGGTCTTTTGACCATTTAATACCTGATCGTCTCGTTCTTCCGTTTCCGAAAAGGTATCGTACGCCCAAATTGGACATCGTATGCAAAATCTACAGCCAAAACAACGAAGCACCCCGAAAACAGAATGCAGCAGCGGAAAATCTCTGTTTCTTGCAGCTCCGTTGATCAAACAATTACATACAAAATAATACAGATGAACCAGCATATTCTATTACATCAGATCATAATCTAAAACAATTACAAATTGATTTACAAGATTACAAGATCAGAATATGATAAAAACAAAACTATCACGATCAACCCTCGTGATTTACAACAAAACCATGATAAGCCACGTGGAATCCAATCAAAACAAAATAACCACGATTAAACCACGTGGGATCCAAACACATAATCAAAACATGGATATAATAGTGAACAATAACTTGCATCACACAATCAATACAAGCATACCACTATATACATGTATAAATAATCAAGACATGGACAACATATCATAAAATGCAGAACCTAGAACCAGGCTCTTGATACCAATTGTTGGATCTATCGAATCTTGGCCCTGCATTTTATGATATTAATTTAAAAGAGTACGAATAGAACATTAACCTTAATCGCTACGGCACAAGCGATTCAAATCCACGTCTTCTAATGTATTCCCTAATTCTCCTTGGATGAAGTGTGGGCTTCGATCTCCCAAGGTGTACCTCTCCCAAAGCTCCGAAATTCCAAAACCCTAGATGGCTCCTTGAGAAAAACGGCTGCCTCTCTCAAACCCTAGGATGTGATTTCATTTTTTGTGTGTTAACCCTAGCTTTAGGAGAATGAGAATATTTATAGGCTACAGTAGGGATCATGGACCATTAGGTCAGGCCTTCTAATGACACTCCGGGCCAAGCCCAATGTCATTAAATATTAATTCAATCCACTAAAGAATTAATATTTGTACTACCTTTCCTAATTTCGTAAATTAATTATTTAATTCGGCTCCCATATTAATTACTTATAAATTCCCCATGTTTAAGATATCGCATGTCCATTAATTAAATTAATTTCTGACAATTAATTTAATCAATATCTTTTATCCTTCATCATCCACTCAGCCTTATAATTATGCAAGAACAAATCTGCCTGCAGGACTAAAGCATAATTATCTTTATGAGCTTTGAAGAGGATATCATCACTCGAATAAATTTTTCGGACACGGTTTTCTTTTATATTTAATATCCCACTCTGTATATAATGTCATTGCCCAATACATAAATTTGTAATTTAAAATAAATTACTTAATGTACGAATCAAGGCATGTGCATTAAATACAAGTGTCAATTACTACATCCGGATTAAGAACCTAAGCAATAATAATATCATAGAATCTTAGTTCTTCTTTATTGTCTGAATAAAAGAAACAATTATTCTACTATTTTGATCCCGTTCAATATACACAAAGTATACAAGTATTATTCAATAGTCAAGATAAACTATTTCTAAATAATACTTCAGCTGTTCCAGTGGTTTGTCTAATACCACTTAGACTGTGAACCTTTATTATATTATATAAGGAGTTTGACAATCTAATCTTCTGCTATCCTATTTGATACTAGATTGTCTACAATATATAATATACAGACTATGTGAAAACATGCATTCGAGATTCTCAAATAATTTATTATTAAAGTATATACTTCAAACGAATATTTCAGTATAAACCCTAATAATTATGACACCTGATTGGAGAGAACCTTTTGAGATGATGTGTGATGCAAGTGATTATGCAGTGAGAGCAGTTCTTGGGCAGCGGAAGTCTAATATCTTTCATGTGGTCTACTATGCTAGTAAGACACTAAATGGAGCTCAACTGAACTACACCACTACTGAGAAGGAGCTCTTGGTGATAGTTTTTGGTTTCAAAAAATTTCGATCTTACCTACTTGGGACAAAGGTGACAGTATACCTTGATCACGCTGCAATCCGCTATTTGGTCTCAAAGAAGGATTCGAAGCCTAGACTTATTCGTTGGGTGCTCTTGCTACAGGAATTTGAGTTAGAGATCAAGGATCGAAAAGGTACTGAAAATCAAGTAGCTGACCATCTCTCTAGATTGGAGAATCCCGATACTACTTCACATAATAAGACATTGATTAACAAATCTTTTCCGGATGAGCAGTTGTTCGCAATTCAAGAGGAAGAGCCATGGTTCGCAGACATTGTGAACTATCTTGTTAGCAATATAATGCCTCTTAATATGAATGCGGCTCAAAAGAAGAAGCTTCTGCATGAGGTAAAGTGGTACGTATGGGATGAACCATATTTTTTTAGACAAGGAGCTGACCAGATCATCAGGAGAGGTATCCCATTCTTTGAGACGGAGGGGATATTACGAGACTGTCATTCCACAGTTTATGGTGGACATTATGGTGGTGAAAAGATAGTAGCTCGTATTCTTCAGGCAGGTTTTTTCTGGCCTACATTGTTTAAGGATGCACATCAGTTCATTTTAAGGTGTGATCGTTGCCAAAGAGTTGGGAATCTTACCAGAAAGGATGAGATGCCTTTAAATGTGATGCTTGAAGTTGAGGTCTTTGATGTTTGGGGAACTGATTTCATGGGACCATTTATCTCATCCTGCTATAATCAATATTTCTTGCTGGAAGTCGATTATGTCTCGAAATAGGTAGAAGTCAAGGCTCTGCCGACTAATGATGCAAAGGTAGTGTTGAGTTTTCTTCATAAGCAGATATTCACAAGGTTTGGAATGCCACGAGTTATCATAAGTGATGAAGGTCGCATTTCTGCAATCGTAAGTTCACTTATATGATGCAACGCTACAATGTGAATTATCGCATCGCTACTGCCTATCATTTACAAACTAATGGTCAAGCTGAAGTGTCTAATAGAGAGATCAAGCGCATTCTAGAGAAAGTCGTTTGTCCGTCAAGGAAGGATTGGTCTTTGAAGCTCGATGAAGCTGTTTGGGCTTATAAAATAACATACAAGACTCCACTTGGGATGTCCCCATTTCAACTTGTCTATGTTAAGGATGTCATTTACCTGCGGAGCTTGAGCATAAGGCTTATTGGGCATTGAAGAAGTTAAACCTTGACCTAGATGCAGCTGGGAAGAAGTGAATGCTTCAGTTAAATAAACTTAATGAATTTCGACTTCAAGCGTATGAAAACAACAAAATAGACAAGGAAAAAGTAAAAAGGTGGCACGACAGGAAGCTATCTCCTAAGTCATTTGTGTTGGGGCAACAAGTTCTTCTATTCAACTCTTGTCTCCAACTTTTTCCTGGAAAGTTGAAATTAAGGTGGTCTGGACCATTTATCGTCAAAACTATGTTTCCACATGGAGCGTTGGAGATTTTTGAGAACGATCTGGACCAAGCATTCAAAGTAAATGGTCAGAGATTGAAGCACTATTATGGGGATTCGGCAAACTGTGAAGTGGTTAGTGTCATTTTATTGTCAACTTGATCACAATACTCTACGTCAAGCTAATGACGTAAAATAAGATCTTCTTGGGAGGCAACCCAAGATATGAGACCATAGGAACCCTTAGAATGTAGTACTTTATCCAAAAACCCAAAATAATTAGAAAAATATGGCAGAATTTTTTTTTTCCAGAGACCTAGCAGCCGCCCGCCTGCTAGGACCAGGCGGCCGCGTGCTAGCAAGCGCTCGCCTGCTGGTGCCAGGCGACCTCCTGCGGACCTGAATTTTTAAAAAACAGTTTTCATCCTATAAAAAACAAAAAAAAAACCACAGAACACAATCCCCACTACCCACAATTTTCTTCCTACAATTTAGCCACAATCCCACTCTAAATCAATTTCTAACCCTAAGCCTACCTTATATATACATACAACCTCATATTACACATCTCATATACTTTCAACTCTCAAACTCTCTCCTACACACTAAACACAAACTCTCAAGCCCTTATTTTCAGTTTCTTGGCACCAAAGAGATCGAGAACTATGGGTAGCAGCAGCACCAATCCGACTGCTACATATTCTTTGGGGAGTACTGCTGCGAGGCCCCGATTGTTGGATAGGGCTGCTAAAGGGGAGTATACCAAGCTGCTTACTAAGCCGATTATGAAGGGGTGGGGGTTTTTACCATCGGGGAGGAATGGTGAGTTGTTACCGATGATTGCAGAGAAGGGATGGATGACCTTCTGCGAGTCACCTGAGGCTGTCCTGATGAGTGCTGTTCGCGAGTTCTATGTGAATGCCAAGGCCGACAAGAATGGGGTTTCTGTTGTTCATGAGCTGACTGTTGATTATCAGCCCGAGGCGATTCGCCGGGTAATTGGGCAGCGACAAAGGAAGCCCCAGGATGAAAATTGGAATGAAAAGGCCCCTGAGGATTTTGACTCAGACTTGATTATTGCTACTCTTTGTCCGCCGGGCACGGTGTGGAAGTTTAAGAGGGGATCTAACGATTATCGTTCTTTCCCTATTGTCATGATGAACAGGTATGCTCGTTCTTGGAATGCATTTATTTGTGCTAATATTCTTCCTTCTTCGCATGCACATGAGGTTACAGTTGAGAGAGCCAGATTGTTGTGGGGGATTCTGAATGAGGAGTATTATGTGGACCTTGGTGAGTTCATCTACCAAGGGATTTTGAAGTTTTTGAGGGGGAAATTGCAATATAATATCCCGTATGCCTCTGTTGTCACTAAGTTATGAAAGGCAGTTGGAGTCTACTGGCCTTCTTATGAGCAGTTGCAGATGCCGGCCGCTCCTATTAATTCAGCGACGCTGAATGCGATGCAGGAATGGACGGGTGGAGAGCCCGAATCGCATGGTTTGGGATATCACCTCCCAGGAGGACGTCCAGCAACTGGAGCTACCATGGCTAGGTCTAGCCAGGCTCAGTGGGAGGCAGGTTCTTTGAGAGCCCAGGGAAGAGATGGTTCAGGATTGGCTGATGTCCAGTACAAGAGGCTTTCCAGGAGGATGGATGCGATGTATGAGTCACGGAGTAGGTTTGCGTAGGAGCTCACCCTAGCGTTTGGGACTGCATTTAGAGGCCTTGAAGCTGACATTCAGTGGCTCATTTTTGGTGAGAATTCTGCTTATCCACCTCCTGACACTCCACCCTCTGAGGGTAATGATGATGATGATTCTTCTGAGTAGGTATACCATGTGTTCCTTTCTATTACCTTCACTAGGGACAGTGAAGATTTTAAGTTTGGGGGTGGTAGTTAAGGAACATATTTGTGTGTGTGTCATGTATTTGCATTTTCATGTTAGTTTAGTTCATATAGTTGCATATTTTGCCATATAGTATAGTTTTCATATAGTTTTTTTATTTTATAGCTTTATTTATCATGTCATATAGCTCATGCATATACCATGATCCCTTTGTGTTGCTTTACCGATTGATATGTGATATTGTTGCAAAGTGTAGTGATAGCGCTATAGTGATGTTGAATCTTGTTAGGTTGGCATGCATGCTAGAAATAATTACAATTTCACTAAGTCTTAGAGTATGCTTAGGGACTAGATTATTGTAATTATTTGATGGTTTTCGAGGTTAATCTATTGCTTATGCTTAGAATGTATAATAAGCTCTTAATGATAAGAGGCATGAAAATATAAAATTGGAGTAAAAATTGGAATTCATTGGTAGTTATGGCTAGGCATCAAATGGCTAGTAGTCGGCTCATATTGTATACGAGTAGTCTAGGGTTGATCAAGATGGAGCGAAATGCACTTGCTCAGAAATTGGAAAAAAAATGGTTTAATGCATAATTGATCATGAGTGAGCTCTTTGGTATTCGAGTTATTAAGTTCTTAGGGGACTTTGTGCCTAGTGACCTAAGGCTTTTATAGTCTGGGATCCGCTAACCTAACGCTCGCTAAATGGATACCATTGCGTAAGTCTTTTGTGGACCTCACTCATTGCACGATCAAATAAGCATTTGTTTATGTGTTGAATAAAAGCATGATTCCGTAATAAACTCCAATGATCTTGAAGTGTTATAAGACATTTTGTGTCTAGAATATATTCTTCGTATAATCTTGTGATTGCCTTGAGAATAATTAAGTTATGGTGATTGATCTAGTTTCGAAGCATATCTTTTAAGCATTCGCACACACCATATTTCTAGTTGTATGTTAGCTTGCGTGATTTGATTGATCTCTAGTCGCCTAATTACATTTGTTGATATGTCATGTGTTGGTTGGTTTAGTCATCGCGATGGGGATCGTTGCATTCATATAGTTTACATTTATGCATATTTTTTATTTTGAGTTTGAGTCCGTACTACTTGAGGACAAGCATCGATTTAAGTTTGGGGGTGTGATAAGTGGCATTTTATACCACTTAGAGCATCTTATAACGGCTTGAATTGATTTCTTGAACTCAAGTATTTTGTGTATTTAACGCATTTTCGAGTGTTTTTGCATTTCAGGGTATAACTTGTTTAGATAGGAGAATTTCATCAAAATAAGCCTAAGGAAGTACTTGGGATCAGTTGCGGGGAGTTGTGCGAAGAATTCAGCAAAATTAGAAGCAAACTTTGGATTTTTCCGGAAGGCTTGCAGGCGCCCTCCTGGAATGAGCAGGCGACCTCCTGGTAGCAGGCGCCCGCCTAGAAGGAGGAGGCAGCCGCCTGGGTGTGGGAAATTAAATTCTGGATTTTAGAATTCAAGTTCTAATGGGCTTCTGTTGGCGCTAGTTCTTATGGACTCTTATATAAACCTATTGGGGAGACGTTTTCAACAACAAGCAACAAGGAGAGAAGATTAGGAAGACCGTTTTAGCACGCAACAACGAAGAAGAGGAAGCATACGTTTATCTTATGATTTTTTAATTCGTTGTAACAGTGGACGCTAGTTTTCTTTACTCTTTGAACCTTAATACTCTTGTGACGTACTCTGTTTTTATTAAGTATTTTTATTAGTTTATATCGTTGTGTTATTATCATGTTTTCATATGAACCCATGGTGATGATGAGTTCCATCATGGGCTAATCGTGATCATGGGTTCATAGCGGATTTACTATGGATTTCTTTAGTTAATTGTTTAATACCTTGGTGTGTGGTGATTGTATGATATCTAGCATAGGTTGTGCTTATTCGTCTTATGTGCGTCGTGAACATGTAAGATAGCCTGTTAATCTCTTGTGAAGCGACAGTGAATCTTGAGATTTAGAACTTGCCATGCTAGCATAGGTTCATGTATTGTATGCATGATTAGTGGGTAACTCTAACCGTTTTACTTGCCATGTGTAATCGTAATGAATAACTTGCGCTTAAATCGTTATGTTGTCAAATTCTGTAGACATATAGGGTCTCAACATAATTGATGCCTATTCAACTTCTATCTTAATTGTGGGTGCTTGGTAGAATGGTATTCGTACAACGAAAGTTGGCGTTTATAAGTTTGGTGTTGTTCGATTAATATCATCACCATTACATGCTAAGGGTAATAACAATAACTATTGAATGAAGTAGTAATGAAGTTATGATATCATGTGTGTTTAATATTGATAATTTAAGTGTTTAATTCTCATAGTTAATATTAGTTAATCAACCTTAATTGTTATTGTCTTGACATTGAAGAGTAATCATACATTGGTGAGTACGTGTTAATTAAATATAATTAATCAGAGTCTATGTGGGAACGAACTAGAAATCATTCTATACTACTTGCGAACGTGTATACTTGTGTGATTTATTTAGCGCGTGTTTCGCCCTAACAACCTTCTCAAAGTCAGATTAATGTGGCTCCAATAAATGTGGAGTCACAACCAAAATCTTTAGTTATAGAAGCACCTCACACTCAAAACTACCCATAAATTCTCTGGATGTGGACATGATTCACACATCAATTCTTGATTCTCCATCTTTAACTCTCATGGAGAAGCCAAAATCTCAAGCAAGTGAGCATCATCTTTAAGATGATTTGTTGGCTCACTTGCCATTCCTTTCTGATTCTACTGAAAATACTGTGCAAAATCTCAAATCAATCTCCTCAGATTCTACAGTAGTCTCTACTCCAAACTCTGTCATTTATACTATCTCGATGGATATTATTCATCTGTCTACTAGTGACTGTATCTCGACGGATGTGCTTCACAACAGTCATCCATTGAAACTTTCGACTACTATTTCGGTGGATGTTTCTCATCCGTTGAGTATCACTGCACCACTCCAAATTTCAACTATTATTATAAGTGCAGATGATTTAGTGGTTATATAGTCACTCTTAGGATTGAGGGAAGGGAGTGAGCAGAGTGAGAGGCTGAGTTGCTCTCAGGCAAAAGGAGAGGAAAAGAGTGAAAATCTGCAAGCTATTTCTTCCAGCTTGGCAAAAGTCAATGAGTGAAGTCCCACCTTAGTAGGTGAAGGTGAGGGTGTGAGGGTGGGAAGCTAAGGGGAGCCCTTGATGCAAAAACAGAGAGATTATGAGAGAAAAGAAGGTACAGGAGATACAAAGATGGACACCATTGCTAGTGAGTCAATGAAAGTTAGTGATGCAGAAAATGAGAGACTGTTTTAGAAAGAATATCAAGTTGTAATAGATTATATCTCTTTGGACGCTGAGACATTTAGTTATCCTGTTCCAGCGTATCAAATTCTGGCTGGACAAGGCAATAAGGAGGCTGAGAAGACATTGAAATTTGTGCACACTACTGCTTCAATGCAAAGGGCAAAGGATGTTATAACTGTTATGCCCTCCACATCTGGTAATGACTTTGGATTTGATTAAAACTCATTCGGGGATGATGGTGAGGATGAAAGCATGCGCATAGGGGGAGATGTAGAAACTCCATCATGGATGCTGCACAAGGAATGCTATTACCCACATCTCCAATCCACACTATTTAAGCTTATCCATGATACCCAAATGACAATTCAAGCATCCGGTAGTGCTAGCACAAAAAGACTACTTTCAGCTCACCTGGAATCTCTCCAATTGCATAAAATTCAAGCTCTCAAACAAAGTCAACATGTGGATGCCATCAAACGAGAAATTGGTGAAATTAAACAAGACTTTGTAGCAAGGTTGGATGTTAGGCTTCCAGGCACCACAATGACAGAATTAGCTCAAAAGCTCAGAAAGGAAGCTGATTTGAACATGAAGGTTGAGGCCATGGATTCTAGACTGACAACTGTGGAAAAATCAGTGGCCAGGATACTTGCACATTAGGAAGCTCAAACTAGTCTACTAAAACAGTTGGTGGCTGCACAAACCTCAACCTCTACTCAACTTGATGCTAACAAAAAAGGGGAGAAAGACTCTATCATCTCAATTAGCCAGGGGAGCCAACAAGTGAGTTGGAGAAAGTGTTCAACATTAAAGTTAGCAAAGTGATTGTGCCAGCAATGGCTTTCACTAAACCACCAACTCTTGACAGCATTGATCTAATTAATTTAGCAGCAGCTAAGTTGGAGTCAAATGACAAGTTGAAAAAGCTTGATGTAGCAGCAATAGAGCAAGAGCTAGATGCAAAATGGAGGAAGCTTGATGAAAATATCAAGAAGAAATTTGGTCCGATTGGGAAGCAAGACAAAGTCTTTTCTCACTTCTCTCAATTGAGACAAATTTCAGTTAATAAAATGAGCCTGGGGAACATGAAAAGGGGTCAAACCTCATCAATCAAGTCTCCAAAGGCCAGTGTGATTTTAAAGCCAAGAAGAAATTATCCAAAGAATTCAGACAAAAATCCACTGGAATTATCCTATAAAAACCCCTAGGCCAGATGAAAAGAAGCTTCTTGCAAGGTCTATTTCCTTATCCAAAGATTCCAGAGACATAATGTCAAAGAACATAATTTCTAACATCTATAGGAATGGTAAACTAATCTGTGTAGTGGCTAGACATCCACAGTTTGCAAAGGCTAAGAAAGAAGAAAAGGTGAGGCTTAAATAACAACAAAATCAAGTTACTTTAGAAGCCAAGAACCTAGCCAAGAAGCCTGCAATCACAGAACTTACATTGCCTACTGTGACAACTGAAGATCTGAATGAAGGAAAGAAAGAAGAACCAAAGCAGACTAAGAGGAAGTTTAGATACAAAATCCATGCAAAGAGGAAGATATATTTCAATGAAGATAAGGAATAATACATGCCAACCCAATCTACAACTTCAAGACAACCAGCCATACCTACTGTGAAGGAGGCTGAATTCAAGTTTGACCCTAACATCACCTTTCATGGTGATCCTGTTGTTCCTAAGGATGAACTTATAGATTGGGACAACTTGACTCTTCCTGATCTAAACATTCCAATCTTTACCAAACCAAGAAAGACAAAGAGAAAAGTAGTCAAATTAGTCAAGCCTGCTAAACTTCAATCCAAGTCTTTGGCAAAACTCAATACTAATATCAACAAGGGAGATCAACTCTATATATGTGACATCAAAGAATTTTTAGATATAAATCTCTATCTGGATGAGCTAGAAGAAGCTAGAGCTATTGATGCCTACAAGCACCTTCCAGAGACACTAGTCTTCAGGTACAAGGGTGGTAAAGAGATTACATGGCCACGTCACAGAATTCTCAATGAAGGTTATTCCACTTTGGTGACCATCTTCTCTGCAATCAAGAAAAACATTGGATTTAATATATGATAAGTGGCATTTTATACCACTTAGAACGTCTTATAATAGCTTGAATTGATGTCATGAAATCAAGTATTTTGTGTATTTGATGCGTTTTTCTAGTATTTTTGCATTTTAGGGTATTACTTGCATTTGTGGGGAGATTTTATCAAGAATAAGCTTTAGTATGTGCTTGGCATTACAAGTGGGAAGTTAGGAGCAGAATACAGTGAAGAACGGGAGCAAAATAGTGAATTTTCCAGAAAGGTGCTGGGCGCCCGCTCAGCCTAGCTGAGCGGCCGCTCTAGAAGATGGGCGCCCGCTCAGGATTGCTGAGCGGCCGCTCAGGGGCGTAAATTTTAATTCTGATTTTTAGGCTCCTGGTTCGGCTGGATTTCCAACTTCTGAGATAGATGGGTTTTGTAGGGCTTCTATATAAGTAGTTTTCAGAGACGTTTCACGTGTATTGAATCGTGGTATTAATCAAGGAGCAATGAGATAAGGAAGAAGACCGTTTTAGCACATAGCAACGAAGAGGAAGCATATTTTCTTGTGATTCTTTTATTCCTTGTAACAGTGGATGCTAGTTTTCTTTACTTTGAACCTATTTACTCTTGTGACGTACTCTGGTTTAATATATGTAGCTATTTAATTATTCTCGTGTGTTATTATCATGTTTTCATATAAACCCATGGTGACGATGAGTTCAATCATAGGCTAATCGTGATCATGGGGTCGTAACAGATTTACTATGGAATTCTTTAGTTAGTTGTTTAATACCTTAATGTGTGATGATTGTATAATATCTAGTAGTGGTTGTGCTTATTCATCTTATGTGTGTCACGAACATATAAGATTGGGTGTTAATCTCTTGTGAAGCGACGGTGGATCTTGAGATTTAGAACTTGCCATGCTAGCATAGGTTCATGTATGTGTATACATGATTAGTGGGTAACTCTAACCGTTTTACTTGCCCTGTGTAATTATAAGGAATTACTTCTGCTTAAATCGTTATGTTGTCAAATTCTGTAGACATATAGGGTCTCAACATAATTGATGCCTATTCAACTTCTGTCTTAATTGCGGATGCTTGGTAGAATGGTATTAGTACAATGAAAGTTGGCTTTTATCAGTTTCGTGTTGTTCGATTAATATCATCACCGTTATATGCTAAGGGTAATAACGTAGTAATGAAGTTATGATCTCATGTGTGTTTAATATTGTTAATTCAAGTGTCAATTAAGTGTTTAATTCTCATAGTTAACTCTAGTTAATAATTAGTTAATCAAATCTACGTGTTATTGTCTTGACATTGAGAAGTAATTATACATTGGTGAGTAAGTGTTAATTGAACATAATTAGTCTGAGTCTCTGTGGGAACGAACTAGAAAGTATTCTATATTACTTGCGAACGCGTATACTTGCGTGTATTATTAGCGCGTGTTTTCCGCCCTAACAATATAGTTGCCAAGAAAATGGTATTAAACAAGATTGAGGAGATAAGAAATAGCTGGAGAGGACCAAATGCACTTCCAAGAGTATTGACAATCCCTTTTACTGGAGATAGGGTGCATTTGAGGCCATACTGGATCATGGAGTTCAAGGATGAAAAATACATCAGAAGATTCTTCAGATTGGAAGATCAGCTAAAGATTGCAAGCAAGGAAACTCTCAAGGAGATGCCCCGCAAGAAAACAATTGATCCAACTAGTAGGCCAAGTAATATATACACACATAACAAAATACGATAATCTATACGATACGAGATATGAAACAAACACTTTCGATACACTTTCTCATTCTTATTCGATACATATGATACACATAGCACATGAACAACAATAATTCAAAACCCATAATCCATGCCACGACCACTACAACCCGGTGATAACGGTCCCAAATTTTTAGAAAACTGTCACTACAATCCGGTGAGTACGGCCCTATGTTTTTATTCGATATTTTCATAAACCATGGCGTAAATCAGAGATCCAAATTATCGTGTAGACAGCACACTTATGCATCTATGCACATTCTATAACACATAATACTATCAAATATATTATCACTTAGCCCTAATTTTTTATAATAAAATATACACGTATAACACAAATTCTGAAAACACTAGCAAGATCGATCGAAAACTTACCTCAAAACCTGACCAGATCTGAAATTGTACTTTTTGACCTAATAAACGATATTTTATTTAAAAACACGAAATAAGAAAGTTGAAGATAACGAAAAGATCTTTCCAAAAATTTCAGGATCTCTGAATTCTGACTCACGAAGAATTTTCTACGAATTTTACAAGACTGCTGATGTTTGTGCCTGAAAGCCCTACGAGTTTTAATACAAAAAATGAGGAAAACGAATATGGTGTATTTATAATGTTACAAAATCCTATATCTTAACCTACAAGTTATCTATATTAGAAATTGATCCAAATTTTAGGTCCATTAATCTAATTTAATTTTAAATCCTAGTCATTATCAATATTTTTTTCTATTATTCTATTATTAATCTAATTCTAAAAATTACGGGATATTACATACTAACTTTCTTAAAAAAAATTTGGTCCCCATATTCACAACAATCATATATGTCTACGCCTCCTAATATCTTATAGGTCAAACTTAACCTATTGTCCACAAGATCGATACACAGAAAATGTACTAGTCCAATACCTAACACACTGCGAAGGACAGCCTGCTCTGGATACCAACTGAGACAGCCCTCACTTCCGGACTATTAACTCTAAATCCAAACTAATACAAAATTCAATTTACTAATTCAAAATCTATTAACAAGGCAACTTTTACAAAAGCGTAGCTAACGGAAGTACAAAGGCCAATCTACTCGAAAATCCTAAGTCCTCCAACTTCAATGTTATCCAACTCGAATCTTAGCGAAACCTGAAATTTGAAAGAATGATCTGTGAAGCCCAGCAAGAACACAATCAATCCAACTAGTAGGCTATGTAATATATACACACATAACAAAATACGATAATCTATACGATACGAGATACGAAACAAATACTTTCGATACACTTTCTTATTCTTATTTGATACATATGATACACATAGCACATGAACAACAATAATTCAAAACCCATAATCCATGCCATGACCACTACAACCCGGTGATAATGGTCCTAAATTTTCAGAATACTGTCACTACAATCCGGTGACTACGGTCCTAAGTTCTTATTCGATATTTTCACAAACAATGGCATAAATCAGAGATCCAAATTATCGTCTAGAAAACACACATATACATCGATACATATTCTATAACACATAATAATATCAA